>NW_012267230.1:7842098-7962813 GCF_000151885.1 Dipodomys ordii
TGTGGTATATATACACAATGGAATTCTATGCCTCCATCAGAAAGAATGGCATTGCCCCATTTGTTAGGAAATGGAAAGGCTTGGAAAAAATTATAGTAAGTGAAGTAAGCCAGGCCCAAAGAAACATAGGTCTCATGGTTTTTCTTATTTGCAATAACTAGTATATGTCTGAGTCAAGCAGAAAAGGTCAGATAAGTTGATGTTAGGTGAAATGAATCCCAAGATAAGTATTCAAATTTTTTTTCTTTCATGCAATTGTTTCTAACACATTTATAAGATAATTTCTTTGTTGCTTTGTAACACATTTATAAGATAATTTCTTTGTTGCTTTGTATGTCCCTCCCCCACGGTATAACCCCTGCTTTCACTGTATTTGATGCTGATATAATTTGTGGAGGGGAAGGGAAAAAACAAATTGTTTAAATAGGGATACAGGTGGACCCACTGCAACAATGAGATGTACAAGTCAATACGTCAAAAAACGAATTTTACAACTTTGGCTGGGGGGGGGGTGGAGGGTGGGAGATGGGAAGGGGAAACAAAGGAGGAGGCAACAATTCTTGATAAGAAATGTACTCATTATCATGCCCATGTAATTGTAACCCCTCTTTATGGTATTTTCACAATTTAAAAAAAAGATATGGCCATGAGGGACAAAGGATGCCTGCATATGCCATTTCATTCCATCTGCCCAGTGGGTCTGGGGCATGTTGTTTATTCTCATCTTGCAGATGAGATCATAGAGGTGAAAATGGCCTCAGTATAAGAAACTCAAGTTACACATAAAGATCACATGGAGAAGAAATGAGGTACTCTGATACCTGGCACCAGCTAGACTTGAGATGACAACCAGTGCCAACTCAAGAAAAGGCCCTCAGGTTATTGGTATCCATAAGTATCAGTTAGCACCAGGTGCAGCAGAAGAACCATGGACCACAGAACCACAAGACATATAAGAACAGTTGCTGTTTGAAGAACCAAATATTGGGGAGAAGCAAGAGACAGCCCCAAACACTGTTGTGTCTTAGAGAAAATGACTCCAGTCCTTGTGATTTCAACACCTGTTGTCTTTTTAATTAGAATAACACCAAGGGGGGGGGAATAGCTGGAACCCTAGGAATGAACGCATATAAAAGCACATCACTGGAGAACCAAGCAACACGTTAAAAAAAAAATACACAGTGCTAGGTCCTGATGGCTCATGCCTATAATCTTAGCTGCTCAGGAGGCTGAGATCTGAGGACTGAGGTTCAAAGCCAACCCAAGCACAAAAGTCCATGAGATTTCTTATTTCCAGCTAACTACCAAAAAGCCATAAGTGGAAGTTATGACTCAAGTGGTAGAGTGTTAGCCTTGTACAAAGAAGCTCAGGGACAGTGCACAAGCCTTGAGTTCAAACCTTAGGATTTGCATGTGCACAAACACATGTGCACATGCAAATACACACACAACACACAGATGCATACACACAAACACACACACACACACTCCAAAAACAAAAACAAACAAACCTAAAACCCCCACAATTCTGGCATGAGAAGCAAGAGTTGAGACTCACTCCGTTGTGGGAGTAGGAAGCATGAAATATTCCTGAAGGGCATCCTGGTAATAGGTATTAGATGCCTTATAAACACTCATGCCCTTGGAGCAGAGATTTAGATTAATGGCATTTCTCCTTAGAAACCCTACAGCAGGCACGTGCACTGATGGTTTTCTATGAGAATGTTTAACCCAGTACTCCTTAAAATGGCCCACAGAGAGAAAGGGGAACAACCTGCACAATAGGAGATCTACATAATAAGTGGTAGTTCAGTCACATAACAGAAGATTAGCCCATCATCTCTGAAAACAGCACAGTGGAAGTCACGTTTTTGTCCTCGTGGTATTGGGGGTTGAACTTGCGAGGCAGGCACTCTACCACTTGAACCACACTCCCGGTCCTTTTTGCTTTGTTTTTCAGGTAAGGTCTTGAGTTTCTGCCTGGGCTGGTGGGGCCTATGAGCTTCCAGCTCAAGCCTCTTCAATAGTGAGATTACACATGTTCCTCTACTCTGCCTGGCTTGACTCTGCCCTTCCTGACCTCAAACTGTGATCCACCTGATCTCTGTCTGCACCTGGGATTACAAGATTACATTAGCTTTAATGGCACAGGAATGCATTCAGTGTTAAGAAGACTAACGCCATATGTGAAACCATCCAGTTTCCCTGGTTTTTGGTCAGTATGCACAGCAACAAGAACAATGTAAGACGATGTACCAATACCAAGAACAATACCAATACCAAGGCAAAGATGAGTCAGTGGCATGATTCATTTAATCTAGGCCTTTTTAATAATCCCCGAGTATTTTTTCAATAAATGTGATTAAAATACAAAGTAACCCATTACCACAAGCTTATATATTATTTTTTAAATGAGTAACATTGGTATTTCCAAGATAGCAAAAAGGATGGCTAGGCCACTCTGAGATTGTCACATATACAACCACATGTTCCCACCAGACACTTCAGGGGTCCACTTTAGCCATTATTTTGGATGTAAAGGGCCCTGGGTCTCTTAGATTTTGTTGTTGTTGTATTTTAGCAGTAGCAGGACTTAAACTAAGGGCCTTGTGCTTGCTATGCAAGTTCTTTACTACTTTACTACCCTACCCTTTGCTTCAGTTATTTTTCACATAGGGTCTTGTGCTCTTGCCCTGGACTTGCAGTCCTCCTACACATGCCTCCTTCTTAGCTGGGATGCCATATACAATACCACATCCAGCTTTTTAGCTAACCTTTTGTCCAGGTTGGCCTCCAACCGTAGTCCTGAGATTACAGGTGTGAACTACCACATCCAATCTCATGAATGTTTCTTTAACTGCATAATTTCAAGCCACTTCCAGGCTATCTCCAAGGATCTTACTACCACCTCAGTCTCCAGCTTTGTTTCTGCATATGCATTAGGCAAGATATTTCAGGGTGTTCTCTGCAGGAGGTTGACCAAGTGAGCATTCCGTTTTGTTGTATCCTGGAAGCAATGAGCTCTCTGGGGATTCCAAACACATTGGTGCCTTCTGCTCTCTGCGCGCAGGAAGCAGAGCTTCCCTGCATTCTAAAGTGACCCTCCCACAATTAGAAATGAGACTTGCCAGCAGGCGCTCTATCTCGGTGTGAGCAGCAGACAATAGCCTTTGGCTCTCTCTAACAAGATCAGCGAGCCAGGCTCTTCAAATTGGCTAAATTTATATTGCACACTAGACCCTGTGAATAAATAACAAAGAAATTCTTTTGTTGGCTAGAAAATAATCTATACAAATTCCATTTCAGTAATAGTCTCTCGACAGGCATGCAAGTGCCGGCAGGCAGGAGCCAAATCAGAGGCCAGGCAGGGACAGGATCTTGGAGCTAGGAGTGTTCATAATGAATCGCTACACCTGCTGCCTCTCAAAGCAGAATTGACTGGATAAAAATTTAGTTCACAGGAGTCATCCTGTGTGTGTTTTCCAGACCTAAAGATTTAGGTTCTATTTTCCTGGAGTCTGGAAGATGCTTTGAATTTGTAGTGAGGTAATAAGCTCTAGTCTGGCATAAGGCAGTTGCAAATTCTGAAAACTAAACAAATCAGATGGGATGATAGGCCTTGAACACTTCAGCTATTCATAGCCTCTGATGTCACAAAACAGATCCCTCTGACATCACAAAAATCCCTCTCCACACTAACGGAAGCACAAGGCAAGTGTACTCATGCATGTGACTGAAACATTCGATGACTACAGACATAGCTTAATCAAAAAGCTAAAATGATGGTAACCAGATGTAATATATTTGTCTTTAAAGTGCTACATGATTCAGCACATTCTGAATTCATTTCTCCCTTGACCCTTTCTTCCAGTAATGGTCAAAACTTACCTGTCATGCACTTAAAACGTGCAGTCCTGGCTTCAATTTCCCTGTGAAAAACACAGGGCTATCTTTCCCTGAAGGTAAAGGCACAAGATTACATCACACCTTACTAGCTCTACTTAAGATGAAGTACCCATCTCTGAGGCAAATGCTCAGATCTGAGAATGAGCCAAGGACATGAATCAAACCTGGTTCTCACTTCCAAAACACAGGGCACAGAGGGGGCAGAGAACACCACAGGCATGAAGGGGCCAAAACAAACTGGGGATGAAAGAAACTCTTCCAAAAAATCTGATTTTAAAATAGATAAATAAGGAAGGGTAGAGGAGATTAATCTCAAATTAAAACAGACTCAAGAGATATTTCAACTTCATGGCAGTTCATGGACTTAATGTAGGAGCAACTTGATCCAATGTAAGTTAGGGCATACATATCAAGAAACCCCTGGATGCACAACAGTGGACAATAACCTCTGAGACTCAGTTTCTTCATGGATAAATTGATCATCAAAGTAACAACTGATTCACAAGGTTGCTTCAAAGATCTACTAAGTCATGAACATAGTACTTAGAATGGTGCTTCATGCCCAGAATGCAATTTATCTTCTTAGGTAGATGATTCATGGGTGTCTTCATTTTCAGTGAACATCTGACATCAGAACTCTGAAACCAAAGACCAGATGTTCAGGGTTCTCAGATATAAATGATAGTGTAATGACCAATTGTCTAGTTTCTGAGGATGGTTTGTTTTTTTTTCAGCATTCCAAGTTCTTGAGCCTCACTGAGCCTGGAGAAACAATCCCTGCTAGGGTTAGCCAATTTCTAGAGACAGGAAAAGATTCACCTGCAAAATGCCTTTCATATGCAGACCAGCCAATCCAGAGTCCAAACTCTCAGCCTCTACTTTGCTGGGCTCTCACACTGTAGCCACTCTGCACCTGCTCTTATCACCTCACAGCCAGGGAGGTAATGGACCAAGAGAGATAGCCCCTGACCCACAGAGCCTGAGGCTCAAACTAGCTGCTTGCCCTTCCAGCAGAAAGCATAGTGAAGTTCCTCCTTCCGTCCCTGTTTCCTGCCTAACCCTGGTCATTCCCTCCCTATGTCCCTGCAAGACACACACTCTGACTTCTGACTCCAGGACCCTGATGTAAAACCTCTTCCTTCATGTAAGCCATTTCCTTGTCTTCATGTGTACTATCTGACAAAAACAAGCAGAAACTATCTCTGACCTATAACAGCAGAAAAGACAACAGGAAGAACATTGGCACTAGGGGTAGAACAGGCAACCAGACTTAGAAAACAAGCCACACTCAGAGTGTGGGCCCCAAGGCCCAACAGAGGTCACCTCTGAGACCCCCATGGGTGTTCAGTGAGATCCACCTAGCTATGGGACACCAGTGCCACCACTGCCACTGAACGTTTGATGCTTCCACTCACTGCTCAAGGTCCGCAGCAAGAGCTTCATACTAATCAAAACTGGACTTGCATTCTAGGTGCCAAAAGCTTAAATAATATTTTTGACCTCTTAGGCTTCCGTTGTTCACGATAGGATTTCTCATTAGATATGCATAGGAAGATTCTTTCTGAAAACAGAAAGCACACTTCCACCTTGAGTTAAAAGTCAAAAGAGCACCCGAGAAGCCAAAGAGATTTGCTATGAAGATAAGTAAGCTTTTACATTGTGGTTTCTGAGCATGTTCTAATTTAGCCAACTATCTTAGCATCATAAATCATGGTATTTTCAAAGCCGGGTGAGATTGCCGGTAATTGATTTGTGGCCCGTGAAGGACCAGTCAGGGGCTCTCCATCTATTCATCACCGAGCTTAGCACAACTTTGCAGATAAGCCCTTTAACTTCTTCAACATCTAATTCAATTAAAGGATTACAAGTTTTACTCTAAGACAAGAACCCTGGATTCATCAGCTTGACTCAAAGTTTCCTTATCAACCCTAAGAACATGGAAGAGGTCAGGGACCAGGAATCCTAACAAAGAGCTGCAAATAGAGGGGACTGGGTGGGAACCTTGGCAGCCGGGAAGCAGTCAGTCAGAGATGCCTTAGGGCTCAGAATATGGTCATACTTGACTCACTGCAAAAGGAAAGAAGAATCAAATTGAGGATAACATCGTGTACAGTATAATAGTGCATTTCTCCTTCTCCTTCCTACTCTGGCCCCCCAAAAAAGGTTTCCATTAAATCAGAGGTAAATTTTATGATTGATGAGATACTTCAATAAATGTGAAATAAATATTGGTTGAGGGATATGACCTGAAGTGGGAGGAGGGTGGTAGAATCTTCCAGAGCCAGCCAGTCCCTCTCTTTGGTCTTTACCTGACACCTCACTCTGGTCTGAACTTCCTCTCTACAGAATGCATATTTGTAGGTCTCAGCTGGACTGAGCTCTCCACTGTGAACAGACTTTGACTCAAAGAGGAAGATCCCAATGGGGACAAAAGATAGGAAGCCAAGCCTGTCAGTTTGCATTTGTCCCTTGCTTCAGGCCTGCAGTCAGTGACCAGCCGCATCACAGGCACTGGGAACCCCTCCCTCCCTCCTGTGGGCCTGTTACAGCTTTGACCACAGAGAAGCACAGAGAAATGGGAGCTAGGACCTGCTGGGGTGTGCCACTATCCCTCGGTTCTGTCACCTGGAACACACCCAAGGCCAGGAGTCATGCGTCATCAAGAACATTCAGCTTCCCCACAAAATGGCGTGCCCTTCCTTTACCCAAGTTCGCCACCCTGCTTTGCTTTTCTCTGATTCCTATTTGGTCACTTGTGATCAACTGGTTCCTTCGGGCCTCTACCTCATTAAGTCCTCACAAGTGCTCTACCCATGCTGTTATTTCCCTTCCCATTTTGATGTTAGAATACAGCTTTGAAAACAGAGTCAGTATTTGACTCCATTATACTAACGAACTATTAAATGTTGGACTCAGATTCTCCTCCACATATGCTTTTTTGTTAAGTCTGTAAGTGTATTTTTTACTGTCTTTACGTAATTGTGTAAAGTGGCTTTAGTTCAATGTGTCATATTGTGAGTAATGCAACATATCTTGATCAGTGTTATCCTTTCCATTGTTCTCCCCCATCTCTCCAAACCCTACCCATCCCTTCAAGTTACTTGGTTCCATTTTCACTTCCATACATTAGATATTATGACTATATTCCCCCTGCATTCCTCTTTCCATTCATTCTTGGCCTTACCCCTAGCAAAACATGTTTCAGCTTCCTGGTATTCATTTTATAAAATTCTTGGTTAATTGTCCAAAGGAGAAATGTTAACTTTATTGAAATATAAGTCACCTATATAATTCACCTTTTTAAAGCATACAGGTTCAATACTTTTTACTACATATTCATAGAATTGCATAATCCTCAATACATAAGTCCAGAATATTTCCACCACCTCCAAAAGAATTCTTATTCCCCTTATCATTCATTTCCCTATCCCAGGCCATGATAATACCAAATCTACTTTCTGCCTCTACAACTTGCCTAATGTGGCTGTTTCATTAAACCGGGGTCGTGGGGCTGGGAAGGTGGCTCAGTGGTAGAGCGCTTGCCTTGCATGCATGAGGCCCTGGGTTCGATTCCTCAGTACCACATAAGAAAAAAGCCGGAAAGTGGCACCGTGGCTCAAGTGGAAGAGTGCTAGCCTTGAGCTGAAGAGCTGAGGGACAGCGCCCAGGCCCAGAGTTCAGGCCCCATGACCGGACCCAAAAAATAAATAAATAAACGGAGTCATATAATATATGTTTTTCTGTGTCTAGTAGAGAAGTACATCATTCCCTCCCATGGCTGAAGACTACCCCAGCTTATGGATATGCCAGGTTTTGTTTATTCAATGAACATAGGAATGTCTGAGTTAGTTTGATCTCTAGTGCTATCATGAATAATAGACCACGTACAAGGTTTTGTTTTGTGGGGACATATGCTTCTCACATTTTTGTAGGCATGAACTTAGAAAGTTTTCCGGTTTGAGGGTGAATCTATGCTTAACTTTTATGAGCAGCCAAAACAATTTCCACAGTGGTCACACCATCTTCAGACTTCTCACCAGCAATGCCTGAAGAAGCCTGTTTCCCTCATGCTCTCTAAACCTTGCTATTATCATTACATTCTCATCATCACAGCTATGAGATCACGGCTCACTGTGGTTAAAACCTGCATTTTCCTAATGACTAATGACAGCGAGAATTCTTTAACATGATTATTGGCTATTTAACCTCCTTGGAGAAATGTCTATTCAAATTATTTGCCAACTTTTAAATCAGGTTGTCTTTTTTGTTTTTGTTGTTGAGTCATAAGCTCTCTGTATGCATTTTACATATAGGCCACTTTACCTGATATATTATTTAGAAATATATCCTTCCGATTTGTTATTTGTCTACTTGTTTTCTTGAGAGTATACTCTGAAGCACAGAAATTTCTGGTTTCTTATGACATCAAATTTATAGATTCTCTTTTGTGCATTCCTTGCACGCTATCTAATCACAATCACAAAGATTTAGGGCTACGCTTTCTTTGAAGGGTTTTTTTGTAATCAACTCTTCATTTAGTTTTATCTTCTATCTATGTCTGAGGTATTTTTTGCATAGGATGTTATGTAGTTATACTTCCTTTTACTCCTGGTGGATATCATTCTCCCAGCTTCATATGTGAAAACGATATTCTTTACTGTACTGAATTACCTTGGTACCTTTGAAGTAAATGTAAAGGTTAATTTCTGGGCTTTAAATTTTTTCCATTGACCTATACATCTATACTTATACCATTAACATCCTGTCTTCTAGATTACCATAGCTTTGTGGCTGATTTTGAAATATGGAAGCTGATTCTTTCAAACCTCTTCTTTTTATCAAGATTTTTTGGAAGCATATTCTGAGTCCTTTGCATTTCTTAGTTTTAGGATCATTGGAAACCATAAAAAAACCATTCAAGATTCTGATGAGGACTGAACTAAATATCTAGATCAATTTGTAGAATGTGATCATCTTAAAAATTTTGTCCCCCCTCAAACTATGTACAGAATACACATTTCTATGTATGTAGAGCTCTTTCATTTCAATTATATTTCCATAGCTTTTAGTGTGTAAAAATCTCACATAATCCTTTGTTAAGTTTATTTATATATCTTTCACTATTGTTGATTTTGTAAATGGATGTTTTAACTTTCTTTTGGATTGTTAACTGCTAGTGGATAGAAACACAACTGATTTTTATATATTGTTCTTATATTCTGCAACTGTGGAGAACTAATTTTAATAGGTTTTTGTACATGAATTCCTCAGGATTTCCCAATTACGTATATCAAAACTCCTGAAGGAAGGTGAGCTCTTCAAATCCAAACTAGCAGCATTTGTAAGTATTGCTCTGTCTTGCCCTGAGGAACTAGTGAACTTTTTGTTTTGAATGTTGGCTTTGTTGACATTCATCATCTAGCATCATTCACTCTCTTCTAGAAACTGTAACTCGGTATTTCTTTCTCTTGTAGTCTCAGCCCTTAGAAGGGTGTGTGGTACAAGCCTGGCCCATCCATCTGGCCAACACAACTGGTTCAGGACTAGGTTCCTGCATCATGGCAACAAAAAGTTGGAATCTCAGGACTTCAAAAGCTTACCATGAAGTCACATGCTTTTTTCACCTTTTGCTGGACTTACAAACAACACAGAGGAAAGCAGAGAAAAGAGAAATGGAGAGAGGAGATTGAGTCTGAATCCATCACTTCAACTTAGGATCACATTATACTAGAAGCTTAACCAGCTGACTATTCAAAGTGTGTGGTCTAATAACTTCTCTCTATGCATTAGTCAATTAACGGTGGGTGGTTTATCTGTCCACTGCTCTGATGCTCCTTCTGACCATGTGTAAGACATTTATTGCTACCATTAAGAGACCACCAGTGTTTTCTCTTTGCAGCTCCTAAAGGTTTTAAATACATAGTCTAGTGATCAAGGTATAGTGAACACTTTATGCGATCATGTTTTACTTTTCCCTTCTGTGATGGAAGACCAAAT
Source organism: Dipodomys ordii (assembly GCF_000151885.1). Taxonomy (NCBI): domain Eukaryota; kingdom Metazoa; phylum Chordata; class Mammalia; order Rodentia; family Heteromyidae; genus Dipodomys; species Dipodomys ordii. The sequence continues at coordinate 7,852,002 of NW_012267230.1, forward strand.
CAAGGAAACTGGGTTTCATTAGAGACACACATGGCTGAATTATTCAGCACTGCATTTGGGAATGTAGTTTGAATCATTTCATATTCAGCCCCCAAATGGCTAATTTAATATATGTACCAGCCCCGGCTTCCTTCTCTCCCCACGGGTTTTGCTAATAGTGACTTTGCTATCACAAAGTCTGCGGCCATACAGACTCATCTCCACAGTATGTTTAAGCTGATCTCTTAGATGGAAAGAGACAGCTTATGTTTACCAGGAGGCTCTTTTAGAGGGACTTCTGCATAATATCCAGCAGTATTAAGGAAGGAAAAAACCTGCCCTTAAATACCATCCACAGAGGAGGCTGTTTAGTTTTCTTCCTTCCTACAGCTCCTGAACTCCAACCTTGAATTCCAGAGAGAGAAAGAAACCCTCCACTTAGGAGTTAGCATTCACAGGCAACTTCAGAGCTTTTCAATACTGGCATTAAAAAAAAATCATCCCTCTAGCACAGTTCTCTTCACTGAAAGGGAACAAGGAATTTCTCCAGGGAAGACTGCTCTTTTATCTCCCAGCTGTAGATTTGTTTAGAGAGAGGGGATTAAGGAGGTCAGAGCATAGTCCTCCCCTGACTAAATGGGGTTGATTTATTACTTGGCACCTTTATAAGTCTTTCCTAGGTAAAGGCGTGCAGTAGTTTTTAACAGCTTGAATTTGGAATTCCTCAAACATAAATTAAAAATTTGTTTCAACACTGTTCAGAGGAAAATGTCCATGGAAAAATTACCAGACTACACTGAACTTCAGACTCCTCTTCTGCAGATGCAATAATAAAACCTACCCTGTGGAATTGTTTTGAGGACCACAAGAGATAATGCCATAAAATACATTCTCTTAGTTTCTTTCAGTCCTCTGTGGGAACAGTGACATCGATATCACTGCTCCCCTCCTAGAAGAGAGCTTCACACTCCAATCTCAAACCCAGACGGCCAAGAAGAGCAACCTTGCTAGAAATGAGCCAGCCTGCAAAACAAAACTCACCCACATCCACCCCAGTGCCCACCGTGCAAGAATGGAGACTCAGCACACCACGACATCATAGCCCTTGAAGCATCAGAAGTTTAGCTCTGAAAGCAAGTGGCTTGATTTAAATAAATAAATAAATATGGGATGCCATTTTCCCCCCTCTGCCTCTTTACTTATTCCTGAGTTTTATGAGAGTCAAGGGAAGCCGCCATTGCACTCCCATCTCTGTCTTTGTTTTGAACCACCAGATCTACTGAAAGAAAGCCTATCTTGCGAAATTTGGACAGAAATTACAATGAGCAGATTCCACAAAGCACCCACCTAGAGTGATGGCTCCCAAGCCAAAGGCGTCTCTCAACCATCACAGTGGAATGAGTGATGTGGACATTAGTACCCCTACTTACTGTCGTTGATGAATCTGCGCTTGGTAGAGCAGCGAGGTGTAATGACCGTGAAGGAGGTGAGAGGCCAGGAGGAGGGAAGGATGAATTCTTCATGCCGGTGTATTATGGGAGGCTAAGGCTACTACTAGGTAGCTCAAAAATGGGATGCAAGGAAAAAAATAAGTTGTATCACCTAAAAACAAGAAAGGATTTGGCAAAGGCAAATTCTGGGAAGAAATGTCCATGTTAACCCTATCTCTGACTCTTCTGATCATGGCTTTCGCCTGTGCCATTACTCTAGCCAAGGAAAAATTACTTGTCTCTGTTTTTTTCTTCTGGAGATGGCCATTATTAAAGCCATTTATAAGAGGAAAATCATGCACATATTAAAGAAAAATAATTGCACAAGGGAAAGTTAACCTGCAGCAGGGATTGGGCTAGAGAGGTCACTGCATGTGAGTTACTTTTAGGTTTGGATGAGGATGAGCACATTTAGTGACAAAGCTGCATGGCATATTTGAGCAGGATTTTCTTCAAAATATAAGCAAGTAATGGGATTATGTCTGCTTATGTGGAAGTCTTTCATTCAAGACAAAAAAGCTTATCAATAGATCACTGCTTCGTTTAGAGGAGAAAAATTCATTCTGTACCTTTTATATATTTATATATTCAACAAACATTTATCCAGGACCTATTCTGCCTGAAGGGTCCAAAATATACCTAGTAGAGAGTAAAACAAACACAGTATCTATCTTTGTAGGGTTTCCATGCTGGTGAGAGAAGACATGCAAAGCTTGCAATTAGATGTTTAGTTAAAAAAAAATGATAAGTACTTCATGATACAGGCATGGGCGAGCACAAGAAGTTTCTAGAAAAGTCACTGGCCTTTGAACCTCCCTACCTAGAACACATTTGTAATGCTCCAACAAGCCAGTAGGCAAATGTACCATGTTAGGGTTGGATCTAGCCTGGAAGGATGGCTTTGGCATGGGTTTGCCAAAGTTTAGCAATTTTGAAAGGTAATCCTGATGTCAGTATAAAAGATGAATTCGACAAGGAAAGAAGAAATACAGATTCAAAAGTACTTAGAAAAGAAAGGAAAGTATATAGGAAGAAAAGCCATAAATACTTGCAAATGTACGGGATAAGAAACTGGCAGGTATGTGAGTAGATATAGAATACTAGTTTTTGATACCCTACTAGGGGAGATGGGAAGGGATGGGAAGGGAAAACAAAGGAGGAGGCAACAATATTTGATAAGAAAGGTGCTCATTACCTTGCCCATGTAATTGTAACCCCTCTGTACGGTATTTTCACAATAAAAAAAATTTTTAATACCCTACTAGGAGGAAAATTTCACTTCAGAAAATAAAGTCTTTGGCACTGAGGAATTTTCCAAAAATTGTTTCACATCTGTTTTCTCTGAGCTTCATTTAGGACAACAAATAAGGAGCATCAAGGTAATAAACACTGAAATCTGATTATATTGATATTGATATTATTATTTGAACCAGTGTAATGACGCTAGAAAAACAAATGCAAGCTTATATGATGCTCTTAAAATGAAATGTGTTTAATCTAAGCCAGGCATGGTAGCTCATGCTTATAATTCTAGCTGCTCTGAGGCTGAAGATCAGTAAGATACAGGTAGAGAATAACTGAAAACTTCTTAAGATCTCTCCTGTCTCAACCAATAAAAACCTGAGCACAGTGGTACAGGCCTGACCTAGCTACATGGAGATATGTAAATAGGAGAATTGCAGTCCATGCCAGCCTGGCCACATAAATGTGAGACTCTATTTTAACCAATGCCTACAGCAGAAATGACTGGAGACATGGCTCAAGTGGTAAAGTACCTGCCCAGAAAGTATAAAACCCTGAGTTCAAACCCCAGCACCACAAGCACAAAAAGTGTGTCTAACTTGTTTAAAGGTTTCCGTTCCTAGAAGGGGAGAGTAGGGAGGCCCCAAGGCCCCATGTGGACCTGGAGGCCTGGGGCCAACTGAAAGTACCAAGAACCACATTCCAAGGGGTGGCAGCATAAAGAGGCAAAATTGTGGACTTGTAATATGTGCAATGTGACATGGTCTACTTCTCACTTCATCTTGCCCCATGGTAGGTTCTGACTCGCAGTGGATTCCCCTGGCCTTTCTCGAAAGAGGAGTTGAACTTGAAAGGACCATATGTGTAAGGGACTCACAGTGCAGCTCAATAAATATTAGTCCTCGTCCCATCTCTGAAAGTCCTATAAGGAGCTAGCTGGTCTCTGGATTTATGAAACATAATGGTGGTACAAGAAAATAGCTACCCATCCTCAAATATCTAGAGGGTGCCAACAGTTATTCAAAGCATTTCTATTCTCCATCTATTTTCAACAAACAATCTGCTCCAATAGGTTTATTATTCTGTTCATTTTACAGATAAGAAAAGTAAGTCAGGCAGCAATGTGGCAGATCTGCAAGTATTCGGGTTGTGTGGAATCTCAGTGGTGGAATGCTTGTCTCCCATAACTACAACCCTACATTCTAACACAAGACCTAAAAGAAAATCAACAACAAAACAAAGTGAAAACCTGATTCCCAAGTGAGTCCAGATTCAAAAGTTATGCACATATGACCAGATAAGATGAAGTTAAGTGAAATTAACCCCAATATAGGGACACAAGTGTTTTCTCTCTCTTTTTCTTATTGTGAAAATACCTTACAGAGGGGTTACAATTACACGAGCAAGGTAATGAGTACGTTTCTTATCAAGCATTGTTGCCTCTTCCTTTGTTTCCCCTTATCATCCTTGGTGTTTTTTTTCTTGCTATTGTTTCTAATGTATTGTTTCTAACATATTATAAGATACCATGTGACTTTTTTGTTGCTTTGTATGTTCCTCCCCCACGGTATAACCTCTGTTTTCACTGTATTTGATGTTGGTCTAATTTGGGGAGGGGAAGGGAAAAAACAAAATGTTTAAATAGGGATACAGGTTGACCCATTGTAACAATGAGATGCACAAAACACTATGTTGAAAAATTTTACAATTTAGGCGGAGTGAGGGGAGTGTAGTTGTGGAGGTGGGAGGGAAAGGATGGTAGGAGAAAAACAAAGAAGGAGGCAACAATGCTTGATGAGAAATGTACTCATTACCTTGCTCATGTAACTGTAACCCCTTTGTACAGTATTTTCACATAAAAACTTATTTTAAAAAGAAATATGAGTATGTATTGCAGAAAAACAAGTTTCTGTGCAACTCATGAGGTCACCCCATGCAGGAACAGAGGTTGAAAATTTATGTTAATCACCTTCGGTGATTCTAGACTCAATAAATTCAGGTGGAAAAACACAGGCTGGCTATATACAACACGGTGTTGTGCCGATGAAGAATGGACCCCACTGGATGTCTACTTCACCACTCCCACCCCTCGCCTGTGAAAAAGGAACTTCAATTTATTTGCCACCTCAACATCCTGGCATTCCATCCCAAAGTGCTTTGCAACCAGAGACCAGGCTGAGTGTAGAGCACTGAGCTCATGAAGAGAGGAGGTACAACAAATCCAGTGTGGGTTTAGAGGGTAGGACTCAGGCCCCAAGAAAGCCCAGCCTGGAAAAAGCTGGATGCCAGCATCAACTTTCACTTTAATTCTTCTCTGGCATAGGACAAAGAAATGTGGCAGATCTGCAAGTATTCGGGTTGTGTGGAGGTCAACCTCTTCCTGAAAGGCAGGGGTGACAGGTGGTGAAAGGAACTTACCGGGCCACCACATGTTTCAGGGCTCACTGAATAGTGACGGGCAATGTTGCTCAGAGCTGTGACTGGTACGTTACTAAGGGTGATAGGGGTCTGAATTCAGAAATTCATTAAAGCTTAATATAAAATTAATAAGCATCTTATCACAAATCTTAATTACCTTCTTAGTAGGAGGCTATAAGTTACGTCATCACACTCAAAAACAAATCTGACTCCAACCAGATTGGGGGCAATTGTTCTTTATCATAAGCTCAGGAGCTAAGTGAAGCAAAGGAGATCTGCCCTGAACTCTGGAAGCCATGCCAACAAAGCCAAGAACGGTCTAGGAAGATGCCCAAGGAGAGACCTGACTTCAATTTCCGGGTCAAAGATTTTGTCTTATTTTTTATGCTGAATTTTCTCCCTTATCAAGCCCATAGTTTGTGTGTTCTCTCTCTCTCTCTCTCTCTCTCTCTTTCTCTCTCTCTCTCTCTCTCTCTCACACACACACACACACACACACACATCAACTGAATGAAAGAACTTACAAATGTTCAAATAACCAATGGGACTAGGTTTAGACATGTTGGGGGTGGAGAGAGTTAAATCACGATGCATCTAATGAAGGGAGGGAAGAAGAGAGGGTGAGAAGGAAGAAGGCTATGACTGAGAGTCAAACATGGTATCCTACTGTGTTTCCAGTTCCCAGCTCTTCATAAGGCCCATCTACTTCCTAATCTTTGATTTCAGTAAGCCTTCTAATATTTTCTGGTTTAGGTTTATGTTTAGTTAAGCTCAGGTTATCCTGTTTCTCTGAGCATACATTCTGAATCTGTCCACATGTTTTTAAAGTCTAGCCCTACTATCATCTACTCATGAGCATTTGGGAATTCAACCTCAAGATGCCTGTTTCCTCATCTGTAAAACAAGGACCAGATATTTTTTTCAAAGAACCCTGGGGATTCAAGAAGTTTACAATGTTTTCAGAGCAAGGCCTGGTCCACAATAAAACCCAAATGCTGTGCTGCTGAGATTTCCAACATAGCTTTATCGGAGTCTGTCTAAATCCCTAATCTCATTTCCCACAAGCTGAAGCTATCACTGCCAATGTTCTCTGAGGTGAGAGAACAAATCATGGGAAAATGTTGCATCCATTACAGGAACCCTGAGATTTCCTCAACATCAAAATGAGGATTCTAATGTAATGCGAAATCTGAACATCGAGAGTTTTGTCACATTTCCTTAAATTCCAGTTCCATTTCCTGTGAAACCATACACGATGCCAAGAAACCCCCACAAGGCCTTTCTGAACCAAGATCAGCCTTACTCTCTCTGAGGCATGAAGACAGGGGATAGTCATGATGACATCCTACATCTACATTGTAATCTGAAATTTACAAAACACTCTTCTGTGCTCTGCTTCATTTGGAAAATCATGACAGGCATTTGAGGCAGATACTCTAGTTGTGATTTTATAGATGAGGCAATGAAGGCCCATAGGAAACAAAGTATCACCAGTTCCTCAGTGGTCACAACTCTGATGGAATGAAAGTCTTCCGCCCCAAGAATCAGGGTTCTCATAATGGTCATTTTATGCCTACCAGTAGAGTAGGCATAAGCTTGATATGGTTATCTTGCCCACGCCTAGGATTGTTCCAGGCCTGGGCATCTGATATCCATGCCAGTGGAGTGAGATCAGCACACCACCATCACTGAATAGATCCTGAAACCAGGTGGCCAGTAATCCAAGACCTAGGTCCCCATTGGGCAGATGATCCTGGAGAACCAGCTCAAATATGTCCTGATTTTCGTATTCTTTCCCATTAGATGACAGTATCTCCCAAGTTACTTTATTCTGAACTCTGGAATTTCAAGTTCACAACTGCGCTGAGAGGAGAGGGGAGGAGAGATGCATGTTCCATATAGTTTTGCTTTTCAAGTGTATAGGGATAAAGTGAAAACTTGTGAGGTATAATACATACACATACCACACACACATTCTTGTATACTCTGATTTGTTTTGTTTGGTCGATCGTGGGGCCTGCACTCTGGGCCTGGGTGCTGTCCCTCAGCTCAACTTGAGCCATAGCGCCACTTCCTGCTTTTACTGCTTATGTGGTGCTGAAGAATCAAACCAAGGGCCTCATGCATGCAAGGCAAGTACTCTACCACTGAGCAACCTTCCCAGCCCTTGTATACTCTTTTAGACAAAAGAGTATAGAATGGCTTCCACTTTTAACTAGAGCAGTGGCTTGTATTATATCAAATCTCCTTCTAATACTAACTCTGCAAACTGTGTATGTTTTTGAAAGAGAAACTCAAATGGATCCACAACCAAGATGCAGAGGTTGATTCGGTGAGGTCTTAGAAAGATGAGAAGAGTAGTGAGTGAGCCCTGACTAGGCAGAAGTGCTTCTCCCTGAGGCGCTGCCATTCCCGCTGCCCCCCTGGAGCCTGCTGCTCCTGACCAAGCTGCAGGGGAAACAATGAGGCTCAGGACCAGGACTCCAAAACCTGAAGATCAAGACCTTGTCTCGCTCCAAGAAAACAGAAAACTTCTAAAGATTTCCAATGCACTGTTTCCTTTCCCAGCATTTCAAGGCTTGCTCTCGTGCACATGTGCATACACACACACACACACACAGTCCCTCCATATGCACCTATGCATGCACACACATTACACAGGTGTATACACACTGCACACATATACATACATAGACACACACAGCCCACACATACAAGCATATGTATACATATGTATGCACACACAACCCCACACCCATACATGCATGTGTGTATACACATAAATATATCTATGCATACAAACACACATGCCAAGACACACTAATACATGCACATACATATGGATGTACAGAGCCCCCTACACACAAATGCATGCATGCATATACATACATATATGTACACATGCCCCTACACATACACATATAGATGCATACACCCTTACATACATGAAAGCTCATATATAAACACATGTGCACATGTGTATCTACACCGTCCCCCATGTACATACATACACAAGCATGCATAAACATTCACATATACATGCACGCAAACATATACCTAAAACAAATCCATGTATACATACATCCCAGCATATAAATACATGCATATACACAGAAAGACACTGACACATACATATGAGCATACATTTATACACAGGAACAGATGCATACATATATAGACACAAATAGAAACACACATATAGATGCACATGCATAAACCCATGCATGCTTGGACATACAGACAGAGAGTGAGAGAGAGAGCGAGAGAGAGAGAGTGAGAGAGAGAGAGAGAGAATACTAGAAAGCAAAAACGGGCTGCAGAAATAAAACTTGGGGCTCCAAGAATGTAAAAGAAAATAGGTCTGGTTAGAGGGAAGGAACGCAGGCTTCCAGTTGAAGTTTACAGTGGTTGTAACCAAGGGTTACAACCTGGAAGTATAGACCTGCTTAAAACAGGTGGGAGGGTGCAAGGGAGGAGGAGAAAGGAGAGAAGGAAGACGCAGGGAAAGGAGGCAGGGAGGACAAATGCACATGCAAATGTAAGTGAATGTTGAGTGCTGAAGTATTGGTAATATGTCCTCTAGTGTTTTTAAGAGTAAAGCATATAATGGTATAAGCAGTAGGAGAGTTTAAATAGAAGAAAACCATTCTAAGAATTCAGCTTAGTCTGAGAAACAGGAAAAGTGGTTACACAGAGCAGACTTTAATAAGTTAATGATACACATTGTAATTTCTACCAAAACTACCAAAAAGAAAATAAGGGAACATATACTAATTAGCTTTAAAAAATGTTAAGTAGAATAACAAAATGTAATTGATTATCCTGAAAGTAAGAAAGCATAAACAAAAGCTAGAAGATACATTTTAACACTAAATGTCAATGGACTAAATGATCCAATTAAATATATTTTTAGCCTGGATAAAAATAACAATGTAAGATGCATGTGAGACTTACAGAACTTTAATACAAAAACAGAAAGTTAAACGTAAAATCATAGTGAAATGAATGTATCAAAGCCAATGAAGTCATATTAACAACAGATATGTGCACTTGCCTATATAAAAGGGCTGTTAAGAACACAGTTGCTTTTTTGGCCAGTACCAGAATTTGAACTTGGAATCTCACATTTGTTTGGCTTGCTTGCTTGCTCAACTTATACATACTGTGGCCAGACCTCTGCCACTGACCTCTGCTCAGCTTTTTTTCATGGTTATTTTAGAAATTGAGTCTTGTGGACTTTCTGCTTGAGCTGGCTTCAAACCATGACCCTCCAGATCTCAGCCTCCAGAATAGCTAGAATTACAGGAGTAAGCCTCTGGTATCAGGCTTTTTTCATGATAGCTGCATTTTTCATGATAGCCCCTAACTGGAACCCATCCAATTACTCAGCAGTATAACACATAAATACATATATGATGAAGTCATACTGTACAAAGAAACATTACACAGAAATTAGGATCAGATTTTCCTCCCAATGTCTAGGTTGCAGCCAAAACCAATTAAAGTCTGAATCTGAAGCCTGGTGTTGATGAACTCTAGAAATTTAAATGCCACATCACCTTCCCATAATCAGGACTGCTTACAATTTCCTTCCAGCTACCCAAGACTCCATCTCAAAAGTGCAGCCCCAGCAACCAAGGGTGTGGGTAGAGGTAGGGGTCTGGCAGTCATAAAGATGCCCCACCTTCCTTAAGCAGCCATGAGTGGTCACCTACTCTAAGAAACACATGTCAAGAACAGGACAGATGTGGAAGTCACTGACTCCTGTCTGGATGCAGTGACCACACCCCCAGTCCCTGACAAGGAGGCTCTTTAGCAAACCTTCTTAGCAAAAAGGACCAAAGGGGTTGACTTTCAGCTCTCGCTCTCCCCGACCTCTGCACGGTGACTAAGTGATTGGATTACTGTGTGCTCCAAGATGCACACAGAGAGAAGGTTGAGAGACCCTCAAGGGGCAAAAGGGAAATTTTCTAACATAAAAAACATTATAATCATAGGAGGCTGGCAGAACTTTGCTGAGAAATGGTTAAGTGGAAATTCCTATTACCCCAAGTCACAATATAAAAGAGATAAGAGAATCATGTTTGCACAAGCTTCATCAGTGAAGAGTGCTACAATCGCTGTTTCCAAGAAGAAAAAGATACATCATTCTTTTAAACATGCTTGAAGACACAAAGTGGATTTTGAGTGTTAAGTAAATGCAGAAAACATCTGCAAGGTGTCCCTGCGTCCCTTACTGAGCTCGTGGTGAGAAGCACTGAAGCATCCTTACCCAGAAGGTCTGCTCATTCCAGCATCATGCGTCCATCCACTTCTTGGTCCCCTGAGAAGTCTGCCTTGTTGATGTCTAAAATGATACTCACACCACCCTGACATTAGCTTCCCTACCTCACCTGCTCCCTTGAAATTCCGATGAAATTAGCAAAGACGTACACCATATGGCTGTGGAGAAGCTCAGCATCCATTTTCATCTCTGGAGAATCTTGAGATCTCAAGAAAAGGCTGTCACATCACTGGACTGTTGCCAGCCCAGAGTCTCACTAGTTATGGGAGACCACTGAGTTTGGAGCTCACTTACTCACTCAGCATAAGTTTTTGCACTGACACCCTGTGTGTAAAAGCCATCCACTTTTACCGAAAGTTTGGGACACGGCCAAAGATTTTCACACAATAGCACAGCCAAACAACTAATACTGGAGTCCTTGTGGTCTTATAAACACCATCAAGCGATTCTCTCTGTCAATGAAATTTCTGAGACCAAAGGGCTCAAGCCCTATCTCCCTATTTCTCCTCTTCCTCATCATTTTTCTTCCTTCTCCAGGAAAGTAAGGACTCTCCAATTACTGCTATTCCTGTCTGCCCACCTTTTTTCCTAGTCTCTGATTTCTTCTTCCCTTCCTGACTGAAACTCCACCATCCCTTTCCAAACCCAACTGGATTACACTAACCTGTTTTCCTAAATAACAGTAGTTTTCTTCCTAAAAGAAATGGCTGCCAGATTGAAAGAGGTTCATTTTTTTAACCAAATGGTACAAGCTCCCTTTATCAATTTGCCAGTAGGTGGGACCTAATTTCTGCCAGGCACTGATGAAGTTGGGAGATAATGGTGAACATGACGTTCTTAATTTCATCAAACTCCCAAGTATGGGTCAAAAAACTTGTTTACAGAGGTGCAGTACTCTGCATGAATAAACAAGTAAGGGCATTATTTCCATATCTAAGATTTGAACTCTGTTTTCTGTGCAACAGTGATATCTTCCTCTTTTCAGAAGATGCATGTAGGTTCTTGCCTTTGCCTATATAGAGGACCACAAGCTATGGAAGTGTTGCTCCAACCGCCAGTTCCAGATCTCCCCCATCAAAACCACCACCACCCTCCATTTCCTCTGCAAAGCAGATTGATTGCTCTCCACACAAGGCAGGAAGCTCATGGCTACCAGACAGCTCTAATTCTTCTGCAAGATTAACCAGCCAACTACCAGTTCTAATTATATCAGAGATATAATGATCTCTACTGTACTTTTCCAAATAAAAACAGCTTCTCCCAAAGTGAGCTCTAATGCAAGTTGCTGGGAGGCGGGGAGTCATTCGGCGCTCTTTCTACTGCATGCAGATGACTGGATGCCCCGCATTCCCTGACGTAACTAAATGAATGGGCACCCCAGAAAAACTGCCAGAAGACCAACCTCCTCCAAACACAAATTATGAACACAACCTTCTTATGCAGAAGGAAAATTTTAAATTTGCTATCAGTTGTCATCAGCCATATCAGTAACTAATACTAGATAACAAAGCCCTTTAATTCTCAGTGACTTAAAGCAATTAGGTTTTGTTATTGTTCATGCATCTATAGGTGAGTAAAACAGTCTTACTGGTCTTGTGACTAGTTGGGTGTTGTCTGGAGCAAAGCCTTGCATGTCTTGTGATTGTTTGGTTGGCCAAAGTCTCACCAAACCCTGTGATTCTCTACATTCATCAGGCTACTGCATGCTGGCTGGGCAAAGTTCCAACAGAGAATGTAGAAAGAAAAGACCTATTAAGGTCTGGGTTCAAAAAGTGCATGGTCATTTCACTACACTCCAGTGACCTAAGTAATGTACTGGTGCTAACACCATATGAACTCATATGAAGCCGTAGCCGTCCATGTGACTGTATTTGGAGATGGGCCTTTAAACAGATAATTAAGATTAAAAAAAAACATATGAGTGGACCCTAATCCAAAAGAATTCAACTCTTTATGAGAAGAAGAGATAGAAGGAGCATAAGCAAGTAAAGACAACAGGAGGCAAGGAGAAGGCAGCCAATCTGCAATCCAAGGAAAGATTCTCAGGAGAAAACAAATCTATTAACAGATCACAGGGTTCAGTGAGTCATTAGCCAACCAACCAATCATATGATACGTGAGGCTTGATGATGAACTCCCAGCCTCCAAAGCACTGAGAAAACTCTCAGCTGTTAAAACACCCATTCTGTGTTGGTTATGCTGAACAAAAGGAAGGACACAGGAACAGGCCCCATGTATGTACGAGAGTGCCTATAAAGTCATATTGCAAAGTTGTGACATTGGATAGATGGGGAATTGACACCATTATTGTAACCCATGAGCCATAGTGATACATCGAAGAGCCCTTTGGTTTCATCTGCAAATTTCAGTGCAGAAAGAAAGAATAAAGAAAAGAAAGCCAGTGGCTTCCCTTCTATTTTGAACACAGAAGGTCATGAAGAACCATTGTTAGTTATGTCATATCAAAGTGCTTATAGAAACACTTACAATTTGTTTTTTCCCTTCCTCTCCACAAATTATAACCAACATCAAATAGGGATACAGGTGGGCCCATCGCAACAATGAGATGTACAAGACGTTATGTCGAAAAACGAACCTTACAACTTTGGGGGGGGTGGAAAGGAAGGGATGGTATGGGGAAACAAAGGAGGAGGCAACAATGCTTGATAAGAAATGTACTCATGCATGACCTTGCTCATGTAATTGTAATCCCTCTGTACAGTATTTCCACAATTAAAAAAAAGAAAGAAACACATACACACTTTCAAACAACTAAACTCAAGTGTTGGAGACAGGGGAACTGTTATACGAATGATGACAATGTGCTGGAGGAGAAAATGAAAAAATATCAAATTTCTTAAATACTTGTAATGGCCACAGAAATTTGGCAAGAGACATTAGAATTTCAGGAGGCCTTGCCCTCGGGGTAGTTTCTGCCTGTCCAGGCGCTGCCTCACAAGCCTTACCTGAGGCTTGGGATTTGTGCAGGGACAAGGAACGGTCCCTGGCCCTGAGATCACCCCTTTCCAATACAATCATACTGATGTCCAGAAGAATGGAGAGCCAAGTGAGAGAACTCTGATGTACCTTGAACTTTATTTTTGTTGGTCATTCATGTGGCTTGAACTCGAGGCCTGAGTGCTATCCTTGAGCTTTTTCACTCAAGGCTAACACTTTACCACTTTGAGCCACAGCACTACTTCCAGTTTTCTGGTGCTTACTCAGAAATAGGAGTCTCACAGACTTTCTTGCCCATGCTGGTTTCACACCAGAATCCTGAGATCTCAGCCTCCTGAGTAACTGGGATTACAGGCGTGAACCACTGGCACCCAGGAGTACTTTGAACTTTTACCTAAGGAAGACTAAGTTGGGGCACTAGGATTGCTAGGAGAAAAACCCCAAGACAATCTAGCTTTGAATCGCTAAGTAGTGGAGAAAAGAGAATGGACAGGATAAAACATCATTCTGATGCCGTCTAGCTCTGTAGTAGAGCTAGAGGTATGCAGCTGCTATCTTGAGAAGAGCTGGAAGCATGAAAGCAGAACTAGCACAGGACATATATCAGATTAATGGAATTTTCCTAAGTTGGGATCTCCATAAGAGCACAACATCTAAAACATATGTTCATAAATTCTATATTCAGCACATCTATAATTCATTGTTTCAAAATGGTTGCTATCCAACAAAGCAGAATACAGAAGAAGCCATCACAATTAATGTGTACTTGATCAGACACCAATGAGGTCCATTATTTGGTGACTATACAGCCACAGCTACAGCTATATGCTGTCACACAGTGGTATATCTATCAACAACAGATCACACAGGTGGCAGAGTTCCCATCTACATATAATCCTATATATAATGACCAAGCCAGATAACCAAGCATTATTCGGAATATAACCACACTATTAAGCAACCTATAGCTCAACAGTAGACCAGCATTCAAATTCTGAATGTTTTAGAAAACATCCTATGATGGAGCCACACCGTCTAGAAGGAGAACAGTAGACACATCCATCCATGCTCTGCAATCTATTGAACAGTCTTGCTTGGGACCTCCTTAGTTTAGGTCTATCTCCATAGGTCATAGATTTAGAATCAGTCCCAGTGGGCACAGGCCAAATGGAAATCACAGATGAATCTTGTATTCCATCCCTCAAACTCTCAGCCACTCACTCCCAAACTAAGGAAGCCCCAAACTAACTGTTTCCTAAAGATGCATGGATATGGGAAAATAAGGCCTACACATAAAATGCTTTTCTGGAACAAGGCTGTCAAAGGGAAAAAATTTACTTATGTAGGGGTGACACATGATCTAGGGTGATATTCTGCAGTCCTGAACTCTCATTTAACACTACTTGGTCATGCAATTGTTGAACAGGCTTTCAACACATGAATCTATATCCAGAGACCGAAACAGGCATCACAATGCCCTTCTGCTGGAGTGCCTAGAAGACACAACAAACCAGCAAAAGAAAACAGCCTTGGAAAGTAAGCTGGTGGAAAAATGCTGCCCCATTTCAAAACTTTCTATAACCTCCTTTAACTGCCAAGCCATTCCACACTTCCTCATCACAGCCCCAAATGCCCAGATCTTTCTCCACTCCTGGATATATATGCAACTCTCTTCTCTTAGTGTGAGGCAATGAAGGACCTCCAAACTTAGTTACACTGAGTGCCACAGGGAACCCCAGATGGTTTGGAGAGCCAGGAAGAACCCAGCACAGAGTAACAAGTTCCATCCTGAGAAGCTGCATGATCATAATTCATTCACATGCTTTCCCTCTGGGCAAGGCAACAGCAATTTAACACAATCCAACACAGACCTTCCTGGAATTACAAAACTAGGAGAGCATCCAGATTGGAGGCTGGTTACCCCTACTCTCCCATGCCACCCTGCTGGAAGCTAGCCAGGAACCAGACCAGTTACACAGTCTCTCTAACAGAAATGGAGATTAGCA
This sequence comes from Dipodomys ordii, assembly GCF_000151885.1. Classification (NCBI taxonomy): domain Eukaryota; kingdom Metazoa; phylum Chordata; class Mammalia; order Rodentia; family Heteromyidae; genus Dipodomys; species Dipodomys ordii. Next base: position 7,867,379 of record NW_012267230.1, read on the forward strand.
GGTGGTAAAGGCAGATTAGCAACTAAATGTGTTTCTCCCTGGCATAATCAATATTCAAAGAGGAAAGGTATGGGGGAGATCTTGGACAGCTGGTGGGAGCCTTTTAGAGAATAGAAAATGTCCTAGCTTACCAGATTTTAGTAAACTCAAGAAATCAAAATGCAAAGGAACCCCAAAAGCGGCATCTGTGTCAGGATGGTACTGAGAAGCTAGAGCTGAGCTGCAGTGCGGCGCCGTTACTACTAGAGGTGGGAAGGGGAAGCTAAGGAATGTTTACTTGTCTTTTTTCTTATTGATACAAATCCTGACTCTTTAATTCCAAGCTTTCTGAATGGACGGTAACTCTTCTATGTGTTCTAAGGTTTGGCTGTTGGGCCGGAGGGCAGAGGAAAGAGTTTGAAAAGACAGATCAAGGCCACCATCTTATTCTACTCAATTCAGCAATAAAAACAAAAATGCCATATGCTTAGGCTTGTGGAGTCTGGGGTGTCCATGGTACTGGCAGATCCAGGGACAGGTAAGGGCTTTCTTCCTGGTTTATGGAGAGCTGATTTTTTTTTTACTGTATCCTCCTGAGGCTGAGGCAAAAACATCTCTCACAACCCATGCATGAAGGTCAGGAGAGCTGGGATCTCAAATATCTCCGCAAGGTTCAGTCTCCTCTAGGTTCGGTCACCAGGATGGTGCTATGTGGAGGTGCAAAGTCTTCAGGAGGTGGAGCCTATAAGGAGGTACTTAGATCATGGGGAGAAATACCCTACGGGGCACTATGAGTCTCTGGCCTCTTTATTCTCTTTTCCTTCCTTCTGGAGTGATTTCATTCTGTCATGCACTGACACCATGATGTGCTGTCTCAGCACAGGCCTAAGGCAACAGGACCTCTTGATCATTGCTGGAATTTCCAAAATGGTAAACCAAACCCAACCTTTTCTTCTTATTACTTAAATATCTTCGGTATTTTGTTATACTGATGAAATGTTAACGATCACAAAACTCCAACTTTATGACCTAATTACCTCCCAAAGATCTCATCTCCAAATACCATTTCATTGGAGATTAGGTTTCAAGTTATAAACTTTGGGGGGACATATGAATAGTTAATAAAGTGTTTAGAGGGGGCTGGGAAGGTATCTCAGTGGTAGAGCACTTGCCTTGCATGCATGAGGCCCTGGGTTCGATTCCTCAGCACCACATAAGCAGAAAAAGTCGGAAGTGGCGCTGTGGCTCAAGTGGTAGAACGCTAGCCTTGAGCTGAATAGCTGAAGGACAGTGCCCAGGCCCAGAATTCAGGCCCCACGACCGGACCCCCCCCCCAAAAAAAAGTGTTTAGAGATAAAAATGGCCCGGCACCCTTGGCTCACACCTGTAATCCTAGCTACTCAGGACGCTGAGATCTAAGGATCACGACTCAAAGCCAGCCCGGCCAGGAAAAGTCCGTGAGACTTTTATCTCCAATAAACCACTCAGAAACCCGGAAGTGCCGCTGTGGCTGTGGTAGAGCACTAGTCTTGAGCTGAGGGACAGTGCTCAGGCCCAGAGTTCAAACCCGGAGACCAACAAAAAAAGAAAGAAAGAGAGAAAAAAAGAAAGAAAGAGAAAGAAAAAGAAAGAAAGAAAGAAAGAAAGAAGGAAAGAAAGAAAGGAAGTGGCTCTTCATTGAGTACCAACTTTGTACCATGTACTGTAATAGGCACTTTCTCCACTTTATTTTAACCTAAAAGATTTGGACCACTTAGAAGACTTGACATGTAGAACACTAAAGATGTTCTCTATTTCTTTCCTTCCCATGGTTTTGTATCTCCTTCTTAATGTTATTTTGAATTTGTTTGGGCTCAAATTATATTACACCCTTGTCATCTCCATTAGCTAAAATGTATTTATGGCTGATTATGCATGCAGAAAATAAATTAAATATCTGAATAACATTACCAGTAATTGGTGAAATTGCCTTATGTTTTCACATGCTTACAACAAAAAAGGCATCAACAAATGACTGGGAAAACAAAGGATAATCCATTATAATTGTCCATATTACCATAGAGATGGGACAGACACAATTATGGGCAATTTCAGTGTCTAAAAATCAAGTATGATGAAAATTATATTGAAGTTAACAGCAACAAAAAGGACTGTTGCTCTGAACCAACTGCTACTAGGGAGAAAAGAAAATAGCCCCTATTTGGAAAAGTCAGCCACCAACTTAGAAGTTGACTTAGAAGTTGACTTGGAAGTTGACACTGAATTGCTCAAGTTTCTACAAAATAGAAACCTCAGCTCAATGTTCATTTCAATTTGCTTGGGTGACTCCCCATGACAGGGTCTCCTCTAAACACTGCTGGTTTATTGGCAAGCTATATATGCTGATTTAGAAAGGAATTCTAGTGTGGTATTCCTAAAAGAAGAAGTACCCCTCAGCACAGCCTGATATATTTATATGGTTCAAGCTGTCTGCTGTATTAGACTGCTGTCATTGTTACTTATATTACTGAATGGTGTTTCTTGAAGATGATATAAATTTATAATATTCAATAACTGTAATATCCTTGGTGATATGAATAACAGTCCAACCAGGAAGGATATTTTGCATTAAAGCTGGATCCTAGGACTCTTTTATGTACATGACCAGGGGACCAGAGTAATAAGGGTATACAGAGAAGTTATTATTTTGCCACCCAACATGGAAGTCTTTCTGGATTTTTACAAGGATGCACACACATAGATGATGAGAAAGTCAAGGTCTGCCCTCTCACTTTACCTCTATTATGCAGGTGGTTTCTGTCAGCATCTTGCCAGATGGACACGCCAGGAAAGTATACCCCTACTGGGCTCTGGCAAGTGACATAGGAGCCCAAGCCAAAGACTGTCACACAAGGACACACCTTCTCTGCAGCACTGACTCCTGGATATGCACAGCCCTGACCAGAGAAAATTGCTGGAAAGCCCAAGCACAGTTACCATCACTTTGGTTTTTAAAGCCAAATATACGTGAGGTTTGAAACAGAGAATGGTTCTCAGTCTCCCTAAGGAATCTGAAGAAGAAGATAAATCAATAGATAGAAAGATAGACAGGGCATGCCCTACATCTTAAACGAAAGAGTATCCTTTCCATTTGTACTGTCAGAATTAGCTTTATACCATTCATCAAAATGCTTCAATGGCTCCCCATTGCCAATATGACAACTGGGGCTTTTGTAATGGAGGCTGGACTTGCTTCTCAAGCCTTGCACTCTGTACCCAAGCCCTAGCAATCCACCTGCATGATGGGAAAGTATCACCTGGTTCCATACCCTTGAGTCCTCTCCATTGAGGGGCGCCACTGTAGTCCATATACAAATGAATTTTCCATTAGAACTAGTAGTGAATAAACTGCACCACAAATGCACCCATCCACACAAGGAATACTTCTTAGCAAGAGAAATAAATTATTTATTGCCACATACAACAATGAGGATGAAGCTCAACACTCTAATGCTAAGGGAAAGTAACTAGACTTCAACCTCTCAAAAAAAAGTGCAAGCCCATCTGTATAAAATTTTAGAAATGCAAACTAATCTACAATGACAGAAATCAAGTCAGATCTTTCCAGGAATGGAAAGGAAAGAGGCAGGGAAGAGAAATTACAAAAGGGCACAGAAGAACTCTGGGAAGGTGACGGGTCTATTCACTGTTTTAATGGTAATAATGGCTTCAATGGTGTACAGACAAATGAACACTCATCAAATGCCACACGTTAAATCACATAGTTTATTGCATTTCAATTATACTTCAATAATTGTATAAAAATTTTAAACTAAGCAGGGGGTGTATATTATGAGAAAACAGTAATTGCAGCTTAGGAGAATTACAAAAAGGCATTAAGAAGGTAAAATGGAAATACTCTGATTTAATACTTCCACAATGGTGATAACAACAGAAAGAGAAAAGAAACAAGGAAAAAGTCAATGGTTGTCTGCCCAATGCCCAAATAACTGACCCTATGGAAATGAGTCCCCAGCCCCTGAATGTATTAATTTAATGATCATTAAATAGTACTCCAAATAGATGTTTTCCCTGTCTGCAATTATCTGGTATTTACTTGCTCACTATGAGGACACTCTAGGGTATATTTGCTGGTAGTATGCACCCTGTTGCTGATGCTCATAAAAACAACCATTAGGAATTTTTTCCCTGAGAATAAAAAAAAAAAGAAAATAATTCAAAGGGATAAGACTTCAAAGAAATAAGAGTTGAAAGGAAATCAGTTCTTCAGATATAGCAACTGCAAGCAAGTACAAAGAGAACAGGCAGTGACGAGGACACTTTGAGTGTTGTGGTGGAGCAGCAGACTGAGTGTGAGAATAGTAAGGAAAGGTGGGCACTGGCACTTGGAAAATCTAGGGTGGTTTCCTGGCTGAAACTGTAGATATGAGCAAGGGTTGGGAAGCTGAAGTCTTGAGAAGTTTTGTTACTGATGCTGCTAAAACTTGATCTGGAATAATTTAAGGAGAAAACATACCTCCATGTTCAAAACCTTCCAAAAGTTGCCTGTGGCTCTTAGAACACCATTATAACTCTCTGCCAGCATTACACGGAGACTACTAAGTGAAAATAGCAAGATGCTCAGAAGTGTGTAATAAAAAGTGAGATGCTACTAAAAACAAAGGCAATGGAAACTCTGTGTCTGTACCCCAACTGCATTTCATCCTTGATGATGACAGTGAGTTAAAGCTTCTCCCGAAGCCATCCCAGGTCCCACACAAGTCAGGCTCTGGCATATGGCACCACTGGAGGGGCAGAAAGGGATAGTGGTTGGAAACAGAGGGGATCCAAGGAGGAGCAATTGCAGTCCCCACCAGCTACCCGGATGAAGCAATTAAGCGATTGAGTGAATGACTCATAACAAGATGCTAAAGGGTTGGAACTGACCAGGGTAACAGAAAAATTAGGACAGGCTCCTCATTCCTGAAAAGCAAGATGAGTGTGAGGGCCTGCAGATGCTTCTTCTACCCCAACATCTCCTTGCTCTTGAAGGGGAAGATGTCACTCTTTTTTGGGGAGGGGGGCTGGTCCTGGGGCTTAAACTCAGGGTCTGGGCACTGTCTCTGAACTTTTGCTCAAGGCCAGCACTACCACTTGAGACACAGTGCCACTTCTGAATTTTTTGGGTAGTTTATTGGAGATAAGAGTCTTGCTTAGTTTCCTGCCCAGACTGGCTTCAGACTGTGATCTTCAGGTCTCAGCTTACTGAGTAGCTAGGATTACAGGCATGAGCTACTGGCACCTGGCAGGATGTCACTCTTATCTGTGGGAAGGAAGTAGCCCACTCTTGTCCCCTCCCTCGGTCCTCCCCAAGAAAAGGTGGAGGGAGGATACAATTGGTCAGGGGCTGTGCCTGTGGGCCCATGGCTAACTAAAGGGCAGTGATAGGATTCTGAGAAGTTAAGTGTCACTTTGTCTCACTAAACCTCCCAGCCATCCCTCACCTTCAGGCTTTAGTGGCCATAGGCTTCATCCCTGGAGATTGCTCGTGGTTCCTGGTCAGATGTAACCTACACATTAACCACTTTCCAGTCACAGAGGAAGAACAGGAAGCTAAGATCTATCTTTACTCACAGCACTTCTGTTGTCAAGCCCGTGTTTTGTTTTGTTTTTACACATCTACAATCTCCAGCTAGGAATCCAGGGCACCCTCAGATGCTGATAATCACTGCCCGGAATTACTACTGGACCCCACAGTTAAGGGCTCAGTCCTATAAGACTGTTCCCATTTCAAGTGCAGGTCACAAGGACTGGATCTCTATTAAATCAGGGGGTGCCACCTTCATCTCTTCCCATGTCCATTAATTTTCTGGAGTGGCTCACAACTCTGGTGGAAAGTATTTTACAGTTGCAATTTATTGTAACAGGCACAAGTGGATGTCAGATGAAGAGGCCACTAGGTCAAGCTGCAGAAGGATCCTAAGCCTAAGAGCCTTAGAGTCTTCCTGGAGTTGGGGTACACATCTTCCTGGCATATGAATGTGTTCACCAACTCAGTAATTCCCAGAGGCCCCCTGGTTTGGGAAAAAGGGGGCTCTGGAGGTTCCACTGCATGAGGCATGACTGACTACAGCATGAGAGACTACAACTCTGGCCATTGGCGACTGCTCTCCAGCCCCTCCCACTCCCTAAAAGGCAAGGAGGGGCTGAAAAACTCAACATCCAATCACATAGTTAGTTGCCCTGGCAACCAATCACCATCTTGATGTCCCATAAGACTCCTCATTAGTATCAACTCAGGTGCAGTTGAAAGTAGCTCATCATCAATAACAAAATACATCCTCTTATCCCATCACTCAAAAAAGTACAAGGGCTTTAGGAGTATTATGACTGGAATCAGAGATAGAGACCAAATACAGATTGCATCCTTTATCACAGTATCAGAAAGGCTTCCCTCAGACCTTCTCTTGTTAGGTGTTGGGGACAGGTGGGGAGGGAGGAGAAAAGTTGAATCTACCAATAGAAAGGAATCATGTCCATATCTTTGAGTGAGAGCTCATCCATCAAAATCCTGGAAGGAAAGAGAAGGGACTTGGGTTTGTCTAAATAGAAAATCCAGAACAGGTGATACCAAGGAGATACTGAAGAGTGCTCTGGGTAGGAAGAGCTACAGGCACTCTTTTGTCTCCTCACAACACCATGAGGTTCAGAGAGAGTGATGCCAGTCCATTCCACATGTGAACTAGAAGAGACCAAGAGTTAAACTAGGCAGTGAACTATGGGACCAGGCTAGTTCTAGAGAGGCACCTAACTATCGAAAGACTTCAACATCTCTAAATGCAGGGAGAAACATTCTCATTTTTTAATGCTATCATTATCATCTCAAAAGAGAAAGCAGTAAGCCAAAGGAGGCCAGCAACTTCTCTAAGCCAAAGACAAGTAGAAAGTGGAGAGAGGGCCATGGTGGGGCAGATCTTAGGGCCTGGCCTATCAGAAGTCCTCAGTTCTAGTTTCAATTTTGCCATGAAATTTGGGCCCCTTCATCTGGGAAACTCAGTTTTTCTGACATGGCTCAGAGAGCTCCTACATATCAAAGCACTTTATAGGCACAGCACAGAGATTGGACAAGCGTTCACAGTATATGGTGATAGATTCAGCTGCCCCAACTCACCAAATCTAAGTTCTCTGCCAGAAACTAGGGAAAACTAGACAACTTCTGGAAACATCTTTGATTTCTATAGCTTGGAAAGAGGGGTGCTACTGGCATCTAGCATGCAGAGAGATATTATTGCGTCCTACAATGTAAAGGCTGGTCCTATATGACATAAAATTCTCCTGTCCCCAAACTCAATAGTGCTAAGGCTGAGAAACACTGATTTGGAATGAACTGGTGCATTATAACAATTCAGGAGTAGCATAGATGCTCAATAAATATTCATTGACTATATGAATAAATAAAGGAATAATCAAGTTTAATAATGTGGTCAATACGATAGCTGTGTCTCTCTCATTAAACAGGCTGTACGCAAGCTTGGAAGACCTGGCAGAAATGATTCATCCTTGCTACTCATCATCATCATTATCATCACCTATCTTGTACCTATTAGAAAGATAGCATCCCAGATTGTATCCCAGAATAGCTGGACCTCGATCTGCCTTTTAACAAGATTACCAGTGGTGATTCCTATAGGCACCTTAAAGTTTGAAAAATTCTGTCCTAGACTGTGTACTGTCTGGCCAAGTTCATTCCCAATGGCGGTGCTAGGTTCTAACCAACTAGTACAGAATCTGATATCCTTAAGATCAATGCTTACTTGGGAAGCTGAGGTAGGAAGGATCATGGCTTGAGGCATGCATGGTAAAAAGTTTGCAAGATCCCCATCTGGAAGCACTGCTGTATTCTGTCATCCCAGGTACAATGGAAAGTATAAATTGGAGGATTTCTGTTCAAGCCATTCCAGGCAAAAAGCAATACCCTATCTCCAAAAATCACCACAGCAAAAACAACTAGAAACATGGCTCAAGTGGTAGAGCACCTGCCTAGGAAGTGTAAAGACTTCTTGACTGTACAACCCAGCCTTACCCACAGGTGGCATTTCCACAGATACTCTCCATTTGGATGAATCCAGTTTTCCTAGGTATGAGCACAGCATTCTCTCTCTTCCTTCACAAAGTAGAATGCAGAATATAATGACACAAGGCATTTCATCAATAACCCCGATGAAACTGTACAGAATGCACAGCTGAAAGATTCCTTCAAGAGGAAAGGGACATTCACAGCAACTTTTATTTCAAGTTGGATCGCTTCATTATCTTTTGCCCTCCAGGTGAAAGAGCAGCCAAGAAGAATTCATTCTGTTTGATAGATGCTATAAGCTTGGATGCCAGGTTCTCCACGTGGCTGGAAACATGTCCTGCTGCACCAGGAAGTGAAACGAAGTCCTCTGCATAAGCCCAAAGCGGAAGGTTTCTCCCAATCAGGACTGATTCTTCCTCCAAGAATCACAGGACAGCATGTACCAGTAGTTCACCCCTGTAATCCTACTCAGGAGGCTGAGATCTGAGGATCACAGTTCAAAGCCAGCCCAGTCAGGAAAGTCCATGAGATTCTTATCTCTACCAAAAAGCCAGAAGTACATGTGCGGCTTAAATGGTAGAGCAGTATCCTTGAACAAAATAGCTCGGACAGTGGCCAGGCCCTGAGTGCAATCCCCAATCTTCTCCCCTTCCCCCACCTCAAACACACACACACACACACACACACACACACACACAAAGGCCATCAGAGCGTGGTATTTGTTGAGCACTAACTATCACAAGATCATCATTCTAAACATTTTCCTCATTTAGTATTTGTGCACTCCCTCAAAATAGGATCTATGAAAACCTCCAATTTACAGGTTAAAAAAAAAAACATGGCAGGTACCTCCTAGGTAGTTGTTAAATAATGGCTAAAAGAATAGATAGATAAACTACTTGAGAGATGAATGAATAGGGTTCTCATGGACTTTCCTGCCTTCTTGAGAAGGAAAGGCACCATGAAAGTTAACAGCTCTTCCCACAAATAGCTGTGTTTTGATTTCCGTCTAGCACCATCACCTAAGCTCACTCCTACCCCATCTCCACACAGGCAATTCCCTGTCTTGCCGAGATGGCCTTGCATCGCCCAGTCCTGGTCTTAGATAACTACCAAGTGTGGTCCCCGAAGTAGGCCAGGCTACTGAGTTTCTGTCACTAGAAGTTTCAGAATCAGGAGAAGGAAATTTGGAAGAACCTCTCCAAGTGCTTGAAGATGTACAATGAAAAAAAGAAACTGGGCTCTGTTGGCATCCACTTTTTCAACCCCAGGGAGGCAGCTCTCTGCACAAAGCTTTATGCTAATTGTCAGCCATGAGCCTAAGAAGAAAGATAGAGAGAAATGACTCCTGACATCACTTAAATCTCTGTCCGCAGACACTTAGCCTCTCCTAGCTATCATTTCTCTTTTGTAGAAGTGGAGCTGTGGTTCAAGTAGTAGAACATTACCTTAAGCAAGAAAGCTCAGGGATAGTGCCTAGACTCTGAGTTCAAGCCCCTAGACTGGCAAAATAATAATAACAACAGCACAAAAGGTCTTGGGGGCATGGCCCAAGTGGTAGAGCATCAACCTAGCAAGTGTGAAGCCTTGATTTTGAGCCCCACTACAACACACAAAAAAGAGATGTTTGGCCTAAACAAGGTGGTCTTCCATTCCCATCACCAGGCTCACTTCTTCCCTAAAAAGATACATCAGTTCTTCAGTGAAAGGGCCAGAGAGGGTAAAGGGGATGGTCCTTCCACAGACTCCGACCACTGTAGCCCTGTATACTGACATTATATGCTTGGGTTACATTATATTGCTTCTAAAATATGTAATACATCCCAATGTTTTCCATTTTGTTTAGAATAAAATAAAAATAGCAAATCTGTCCCCCAAAGTAAATGTGTTAATCTTCTAATGGGTTGTCACATGTTTGAAGATTATGACACTGGTGGGCCCACAAAACCATCTCCAGCTGGGGTTTATACCAAGTGGATTCATTATATCCAAGGTCACAACTGGTTCCCAGAGACAGGAAGGGACATGTTTTCTATTAGAGATCCATATGGCTGGTTAACATACTTTAAAAATACCCACAGGAAGTTTTATTTGTGAAAACGAAATGCGCCTTCTCATACTCCGTCATTACTGCAGGGGTGGGTTGGAGATAAACGAGAGGTTGTGGGACACAATACGGATGAGAAGATGTCTGAGTTGTCTCTCTCCACTCAAGAGCTTTCCCAAACCATGAGTTCTCAACAGGAAGCAATTCCAAGTCCACGTGGGCTCACCCCAGGGTCTCCAAACCCTTCCACACATCAAGCCTTCTTCTGAAACTCTCTGCTCACCATGGATTCCACAAGTACAACTCGCTCTCCTTTGATAAATGCCCTTAGCTAAGATGCAGGTCAGTGTAATTTTCCAAAAGGTTAGAAGGAGTGACTGTGCAGAAAGGGCTCGCTTATTATTTCAAATGCCACCCAGCCCAGTCTCTAGCATGTACAGAGTTATTTACAACTTGATTCCTGTCACACTTGCCAACCTGTTGACCTGCTTCCCATTCCCATCACCAGAATGGAGCCCTGAAATAGAAGCTGGAGGTGTAGGATGGAGACACAGAGCCAGGTGGTCTTTAGCCTGAGAAAGAGAAGCCACCATAATGGTGATTTCTCCACTGTGTCATGCTTTAAAAATCATCAATAAAGTCCACTATTTTGAAGCCTGCTGGGCTTTTGGTTATATCCAGTGACTGCAAATGTTTAGAGGGTTTTTAATTTGGTCAGCCAGATGAAAAGCTCAATACTAATATTTGAAAGTAGTAAGCTTCAAAAGACTTCCATTTTGCCTCTACATATGTGAGGGACTTTCTTTGAGTGGGTCCTTTTAGTAAAAGAAACTTTTCAAGGACCAATGTCCATCCCATAAAGCTCATTAAGTTTAGAATAAAAGTGGTAACAATAATAAAGCCACATTTTATCCTCTCCCTGGTGTCTACCAAGGGCCAAGTAGGATGCATGGTTTGCAGCCTTTTATTATATATGACTACATACACATATATTTTCATATAATTTGTATCATTTTGTGCCACTGTAGTTTTAACGTATATAGTGAACTCATGGCATCTCTGCAAGCTGGGTTTCACAGAACTATTTTCCCTTTGCAAATCAGAAAACTGAGGCTGAGAGTCTTAAGACCCTTGTCAAGGCCACTAAGCTCCGATCAGAGGCAGAACCAGACTTGAGGGCTGTCCACACTTTCTGATCACTAATGGCTTCCCAGTCAGAGCTGTACCACAAAGCATCACCTCCCAGCAGCATCGATGTTCATGAACAAACCGAGTTGCCTTAGTGAGTCAACAGGATGGCTGTAAAAATTATACCCTTGTGAGCTGCTCTGAAGTAAGAAATTATAGCGCTAGAGTGAAGGCAGCTTCCTCGTTCCCCACTGGACTCAAGAGGTCTTGTTCTCCTGATGTGAAATGGCTAAATAGCTTCACAGTGGGGTCTAACGAACCAGAGTTTGACTTCTATCTCCACTTATCCACCTTGGTGCATTGAGTAAGGCACTTGTCCTCTCTGTGTCTCAGTTTCCTCATCTAAAAGAAAGGCGGGCATTAGTACCACTCACACCGCAGTGTTACAGAAAGAAAGAGACTGAGGTACTACGAGCTAAGCTTGTGTGTGGCTGGAATTAGGGTAAATGCATGTTAGAATTAGCTACCTGTTTTGGGAACTATAAGATCCTTGATTGATTGAAAAACCTTTAAAAAGCAGAACAGGATATCATTACTTAGGGACAAAAATGATCTCCCCCCATCCTATCCTTGTGATCTCCACCATGCCACCTCCTGGTCTCTGTAAGGTTGCAGACTTCATTTAGATAGGTCCAAGGCTGTGCATGGCCCAGGCTGGTTTTGATGACCTGCATCATAGTTCAGTCTCTCAGTCAATATGACTAGAAACCCACTACTCTCACTAGACTTGCCCTGGTATCCTAGCATTCACTAGCTTATTTTTCCACACTCTCTTCCCTCTCCTCACTCTTCCCCTTCCTCACACTTTTCTCCAGTATAATGAATCCCACTGTATCTTGGCCTATGAGCTCTCAGGGCTGTTCACCATATCTGCCACATTATCTTCATCTCCCTCTTCATTTAGTACCAGGTGTGAACTGGAAGGAGGGACTTGAGCTCTCCCATCTCAATAAATATTTTCTGGGGCGAGCATGCATCCCCCAACTTTTATTAACTTTCTAGAAATGGCTCCCTACAGTGCTCATGACTGTGGACCAATCCTCCAGAACAGAATCCTTTGGGGGGACATTAAGTCTCAAACTCCATCTAGTGCAGTGCTTCACAGCATTAAAAATCCTGACAGATGGAAACATCTTTAATGAACCTCAAGTTTAATGAACAAAGCCAGGCATGAAGGGCCATGTATTGTATGCACCCCTTTTATGAGAAGCTACAAAGGGAAACATACAGTGACATGAAGTGGGTGGGTGCTGTCAGGAAGGGTGGAATTAGGGGTAACTGTAAATGGCCCTACGAGATCTTATCAAAGTGGTAAACATATTCCAAATCTGGATTGTGGTGATGCTGGCCTAACAAGATAGTCACTAAATAGCATTCACTCTTACACATAAAATGGGTGAATCTTACGGTGGCAAACTCCATGCTTTGTAAGAGGTGCTATTGTTGATTGATAGAATCAAATTTTATTGACTTAGAAATACGACTATCTGTCTCTGTGCTCTACCTTGCATCTGGAAAAAATAAAGACATTGTGTGATTGTTTGGTTTTTTTTTTTGGAGGGGGGGGTCTTTGATGCAGGGGTCAGGTTTCAGGAGTAGCTTTCCATGCTGCTTGGGAAAGGAGAGCAAATGACATGGAGTGTCTACCTTATGAGCTGTGTATTGAAGTCCTTTTTACTGAAGGACATGCCCCATGTAGAGGTATTTACAAGGTAGAAAACCCCACCACAGATTCCCAGTTGTGCTCTGTGTATGCCCCGGACAAAGCAAGACCCAGCGCACAGAATGTATTAAAAGTAAGGGAATTGATTAGAATTCCAAGGCCAATGTGGTAGACGTTCTGAGGGAGACAGACTGGCTCTTTGATCTGCCTGGTTCCACTCTCACTTCTGTCTAATTAGCAGAGCTTTTGAGGCAGACTGATAAGCATTCTGGACCCTGCACATATCTGGCCACTAACTAATTAATTAATTTTTGACTTTGAGCAGTGACACTTAATTTGAAAACTTTCTACCATCCATGCATGAATGTGGAAAAGTAGGGCAAAAGATTTTAAAATATGCTAAAGGTGCCATTTCAAATCTAGCTGATTTCCAAGAGGGCAAAATGGGTCAGTGAGTTAAATAAAGAAATGGACGCTAGAGGGGAAGCACTAGCAAGAGTGTGCGAGGCTGGTTCCATGTCCACTCTGCTGGGCACTTAGGTTCAACCATTTGCCCTCTCTCTTCTCATGGTCACTGTGTTTTAAAACTAGAGGTCTCCTGAGCACCTTATGTAATGAACAGTGTCTGGGCATTGGTCAAAGAGAGAAAAGGAACAAAACTAACCATAATTCCAAGGAAAATGGGAGGAAATGGCACAGATACACACTCTTGAGTTCCAGGGTCTGCTGACCACACTCCCAAAGCCAATGCCAGACTGTTCTGTTTCTATAAATATAATTCTGTTGGAACAGTCATGTCCACTGGCCTGTACTTTGTCTGGGGCTGTTTGCATCTCTGTGGCATAGCTGAGTGGGTGGGTGTCAAAGAGACAGCATGGTTCACCAAACAGGAAACACAATGCATTTCTTTGCCAACCCCTTCATGGAGCCTCTGCAGTGACCAAAGGAACATTTGGAAATCTTCCTTCTAATCTCAACCTTCCTTCTAATCACCTCTGTGTGCCCCTGCCCTTTCTCAATATTAGCATCCTCTCAAAGAGGGAGGTTAACATGGTTATTCCAGGAGATAAAACTGACATCTCCAGACTCCTACCATCTACATCAGGGAACATTTTCATTAGCAGTTGCTTCTACATTCCCTTTGTCAGGGGTCAAAAGGTCCTGAGAACAGTCTTAGGATGACACATTTGAACATATTTGTCAGTTTTCCTCTGTGCTGACCCTACACTGTAGGCTAAGCTCTTTTGTTACTTTAAATTAAAAAAAAAACTTGTGTCCAGGCAGATCCACAGATCAGGGGGAAAATTTAATGAACTTTTACAAAAGAAAGAAGACTTCAAATTTTTCAAGGGTGGGTATGATAGCTCATACCTATAATTCCAGCTACATGGAGGACAGTTCAGGAGGACTGTTGTAAAGCCCAGACCGTACAATAATTTGGTGAGACTCCACCTGAATTAATGATAAGTTCACATCTATAATCCCCATTACACTGGCAGTAGTGATAGGAAATTTTGGTCTAAGGCCAGGCCTAGGAAAAAGCACATGACAATTCATTGCTGCCATTAGAGTTATGACCCCTCCAATGAAAACTTGAAACTTTCAGGGGTCTCTAGTCTCCCTCATTTCCAGATGCAAAAAAAGAACAAGATGTGCTGGGTACTTAGACTGACACATTAAATTATAACTCCCTGCACGACCTTTCAACATTCAAAGAAAAAATTATTAAGTTTATAAAAATAATTAAATTCACCAACATTTTTTAATCCCTCTCCCAGCCCCAAGCTGTCTTATTTTCCATCCCAGGATAACTGCCTGTAGTAACAAACTTTCCATTCAGAAGCCCACACAATAAGCACCACTCTCCAAGGTCTACATAAGCATTCAGGCTGTTGACAACTGAGTTGTAAAAGTGTTTGTGATTTACTACCCTGGAGAGGCTATACCAAGATGATCCAGTTCAGGCTCTAAATCCTTTTTCCAGCCTCAAGAGTAACCCCACGCCCTCCTCAGGACATTCTTCTCTTGTGAACTAAGTTTTAGGAGCACAGGATTCTCACAAGCAAATCTTTTTCGGCCTAAATCCATGCTTTAGAGATGATTATACTCCCTCCAATTCCACAAAGACATATCCCTTCTGAGCACAATCTCACTGCCATCGTAAAACATCTCTCTGAGCATGGGAAGCCACAGCCTCGGCACATATGTTAGTGCTCTTTGAAGTTCCTGAGGACTTCTGTGACACCTTTGTGACAATTAGAAGACAACATCTTCTAGCAGGGCTCTGCTTCCCTGGACAAGTGCTAGGTCCCTCTTTGAGGATAAGAATCAAGTGCCCTCTCCAGGTGGACATGTTCTACATGAGGACACAAGGCTGGGCAGAGTAAGGCTTGAGAATGACACTGCAAAGTCACCATTGTGCAGCAAACAACCTACCCACCCACCCACAACTGCACTTGCTTTATCCAAGGGGACTTCGTCATTTCCATTACACATGTTTAAGGCTTTACCTGATGACTGTTTCACAAGCAAAGACTGCTTGAAACAAGTTAAATTAGAGCCTTGCTTAAAGAAAGCACACACACACACACACACACACACACACACAGACACACACACAGACACACACACAGACACACACACACACACACACACACACACACACACACACACACACACACACACACACACACACACACACACACACACACACACACACACACACACACACACACACACACACACACACACACACACCCTCTGGGGTTGTCAAACAAAATAATTTGAAAGGCTTCAATCGAATTCACAACTCAGCCAATTGCCAGCTGTGTGATCTGAGACAGATCACCTGACCTCCTCCTGATTTTCACCTGTAAGAAAGAGGCATCGAGGCTAGTGCTAACAAGATCTCAGAGGTGTTTAAAATTCTCTATTAGGAAGTACAGTGCTTGGCAAACAGTAACCACATAAAAAGACAGAAACAGCAAATGGTACCATACACATTTCCTGTTCTTGCTGTTTCTGACCTCCAAACTCTTCCAGTAACAACTGAAAAATGGCCATTTCTTCTTCCTAATTTTCCAACGGTCATTCAGACAATAATGAGTCCCCAATGTGGAAGATAATTAGTTCGCAAAGCCTTTCCACCCCAACTGATCAGATATACCCAGTACCAAAGGCCCCCACTCCCAAGGTGTGTAAAATTCAATTGAGAGAACACTTTCCTGCTAGCCAACCATAATGTGCTGCTTTCAGAACTGGTTGCACAAGCTGAAGAGGAATCAAAAAAAAAAATGCCGTCACCTCCTGCCTAGTGCTACGGCACCAGCTAAATGTGTCTGACCAGGATTTTTAATTTCATGAGGAAAAAAATACAAACCTCCATGATGGAGGGCTTTTGTTGCAGCTAATCGAGGTAGCTGTGAAGAAGTTGCCCTGACAATCCCTTCCTGCCACTGGCACGTGCCAGCCAATACCAGCAGCCCTGCCAGCTGTGAGACCCCCAACACAAAACTCATTTTTCTTTGTCAAAGGCTCCCGTGATCAGAGGAGATGCTCGACACCCCACACGGGGTTTTTCCTCAGCAACTCACCCAAGCATAGAAGTACAATCCACCCTCCCCCGTTCCTGGAAGAAAAGTTATTTAAAAACACACCTTTTTTGAAAGCAGCCTTCTCCATGTGGAATGTCAATGTCAACAAAAAAGGGGGGGAAGGGGCAAAGGGGACCAGATCGCTGGTGTCCTGAGAGAAGAGAGAATGCCTCCCCCAGCACAGTTTAAGGAATGATCAATGCATGTGTCAAAGGAAGTGATAAGACCCACTGAGCTCATCAAGCTGAGGCACTCGTGGCAGAGCTCAAGCATGGCAAGAAGATAAGACGCACTGACTCTTCTCTTCCACTGGCCTTTTCCCCAAAGACCCTGTTTTAATTTACTACTCTGCATGTTTGTTACCTTTGCTGTCTCAACAGGGACTACCATCTCACCCTCATCAATTCCTTTTTCTAATCTCACTGTAAATATTTCCAAGAGACTGTGATTAGCAGGTGTTGACCCCAAGGCTATACAGTGAAATAAAACACATGTTGGTGTGAGTGATCCAAAGTACAGCAGAAGGTTCTGGAAAATACCCTAAGTACCTGAGTAATGAGTGATTGGAGGAGTGAGCTGGATGCTCAAATGCCTGAGCATCTCGGTTCTGTCACAAATGTGTTCTTGTGGAACAGAGTCTTATCTACAAAACATGAGTGCTGCCATCAGGAATGTTCCATCCAGAACAGCCCTCCCTCACCCTCCACACTGCTGAAAGTGTTACAATTACCATGGCACTGCAGTGCACCACTGTGCTTTGGCTTGGTTGGGCAGTTGTGACAAACCACCACAGAGCAGTTCCCAGAGACTCCACCCACCCAATGGCTGGGCTCAGTGATGCTCACCTGTTGTCCCAGCTACCAGGCCACAATTACCAGGCTAGTCCAAGCAAGACCCTATCTCAAAAATTACCAACAAGAGGGGCTGGGAAAGTGGCTCAATGGTAGAGTGCTCACCTAGCATGCATGAAGCCCTGGGTTTGATTCTTCAGCACCACATGAACAGAAAAAGCCAGAAGTGGTGCTGTGGCTCAAGCGGGAGTGCTAGCCTTGAGCAAAAGAAGCTCAGGGACAGCACCTAGGCCCTGAGTTCAACCCCCAGGACTGGCAAAAAATTACCAAAAAGAGTCTGGAGGTGTGGCTCAAGCAGTACAGCACCTGCTTCATGAGCTCAAGACGTTGAGTTCAATCTCTAGCACCTCACACATAAAAACAAAGGTCTAGGGCTGTGGCTTGGTAGTACAGCACCTGCCTAACATGCACAGCATGCTGAAAGAATTCTTTAACTGTGGAAATATGAGATTAACAATGAGAACAATATGCTCATGGGATAGAAACAATTGGCCCCATTTGCTGCACAGACTTGAGGTCAAGACAGTATAAACCATGCATGAGGTCAAGACAGTATAAACCATGCATGAGGGACTCAGTCCCCTTCTGTCCCCATCAGGATCACTTTGAAGACTTGAACTTAGCCCTGGAGCTTTTTAGTTTCCCAAAGATGAGATTCTTTGAGATTCTCAAGTTGCAGAAACCCTATATGATGGAAGAGAGAGCACCCGCAGCCCTGCAATAGTCAACTTGGAGCATCATCATCTGACAGCCCCAGGGACATCAAGATGGTTCTCCTTGTCCTGTGCAAACAGAGAAAGAGAAAGGAAGAGGAGGATGAGGAGGAGGGAGGGGAGAAGGAAGAAAGGAAAGGAGGGAAGGAGGGAGAGAGGGAGGGAGGGAGGGAGAGAGGGAGGGAGGGAGGGAATGGTGCTCTCATTACAAGATGACATTTGAAATTAAGTAGAAGTTCAACAGAAATGCTAAACAACTTGCAAATTGCATTTCACCTTTTCGCTTGTTTATTTTCACTGAAGATGTTCACTTAATGCAAATGACTAGGTGGCAGGATGTTCTGTTTCCGGAGCCTCGTGGTGAGCACTTTCTAACCGCTGCTGAATAGCTCATTCACAAGCAGGTACAATGAGACTTCCTGTGTAATCCAGGGTCAGGTCCAGGTCAGAGATGCACAGAGACTTCGAGAGGCAGATGGCTCCCATGCTGCCACCTGCCACTGAGGGGAAACTGCTGGGATAATGAGCCTGGGGAGCAGAATATAGCCCCCAGACTCCCTGACCCTAGAGACAGAAAAGCAGGAAAACAAAAACAAAACTCTAAGAATATAGCTGGAGACCTGGAGGAATTGGGGCCGGGGAAGTAAACACAGAGTCATAGGCTTTATTTCAAAAAAGAGGTCTCAATCAGTTCATCACCTCTGTTTTTTTTTACAACTCAAAGTTTACCTGAAACGGTCTCTCAAATGGAGCAAGTGGTACAAATTTGCTGAACCTAAATATTATTTCTTTAATCTGACCACAGGTAAAACAAGGCTTTCTTTCTAAGTCACAAAGTAAACACAAGATTTACTTACAGTATTAGGAACAAATACAGAAACTGACAGACACTGAGCCCATAATCTGACATTTGTACCAACCACCCTAAGTGCTATCACTTAACACTCTACCAAGTAGGAAGCTTGATAAACACTGAAGTAGTTGTACTCAAGTCATCCACGTCCGCTCAGGGTGAGGCAGAGACTGAGGCTGGGCTGTGGAAAGCCAGAGCTAGACTTTCAATTTCTACTTTAAACTATCTTCAGGAATAAGAACTATGGTAAAGAAGACCCACTGTACATCACTGTATGTGAAATGTCATGTGAATGTATTACATCCAAGAAACAGTTCTGCCATTTCTGATACTTTTCCAGCTGCAGAAAGGACTCAATACCATGCCTGCCTACCTATCTCAAGGAGGGAACAATGCCCAGAAAGCCTTAGGTAGATGCTCACAGCAGGGTCATTCACAGTAACCAAAACCTGGACATAATTCATATGCATATCAACTGGAAATGAAAATATTTTCAAACAATAAGTAACAAAATATAAATAATATTCACATAGAGAATGCAACTCAGTGATTAAAATGAAAGAGAAACTGAGGCATGCCTACCACATGGGGCAATCTCAGAACATGTGCAGTGAGAGACATAAAACTCCAAGGATCACATACTGTATGTTTTCATAAGAAACAGCACATGAACTATGGGACAGAACACAGATTGGGGGGGTTGGAGGGCCCCAGGTTGGAGGATGGGCAGGGGAAGAACAGAGATGACAGGTGAGCACAAGGGGACACTATGTGCTGACAGCATAACTGTAAATTCACTAAAACTCGCTGAATTACACATTTTAGATACATAAAATTTTTGATACATAAATTATATGTCTAAAGAAAGCTTTTTTTTCAAGCAGCATAGAAAATCTAAAATAAAACATTCTAAAATGAGAAGAAAAGTGACTGTTGGTCAGATGCCTTTTTCATTGTGGTAAGTACTACAGCAGACAAGGGAAAAGGAGGATTGTCTTGGTATCAGAGGATTCAACTCATGATCTCTTAGCTCTGTTCTTTTAGGGATGGGGTATGGCAGAGCATCATAAGGGAAAGGTTTGATAGAACAGAGCTGCTTACCTCATGGTGGCCGGGAAACAGAGAGACCATGTCAGCATCCTTTCTCTTTCTTTATTTTCCATCTGGCCCTAGCCTGTACCATGATGCTATCCCATATTGAGTCCTCTGTGGAAATGTTTCATAAACACAAATGTGCTGCTTTCCTAATCTAGGTAATTCTCAATCCAATCAAGTTGACAAGATCCACCAAAGAACTGCCACATGATAACATGACAAGCAGATAAGCTCTTGACAAGTATGACTCTGTTTAATCCTGGTAGTATGACCTCCCTCCCCCAATCCAAGTACTATGACGTCTATGATATCACCTCATGCCCAGAACTTTTTCTTTGCATGCAAGAAGTCCTCAGCAAACATGTGCTGAACAGAGGAACCCTGAGACATGACTAGGAACTCAAAGCCTAGATAAAAAGACAGGCATAGATTCAAATCCTGACTTGCTAGAATCATTAGCCACTGTAATCCTTAGGACTTGTAAATGCTATGTATCAGAAAGAAGAAAGCAGAGATGGAGCCAGCTGCTCTGTGCCTTTGATTAGGGGCACAGAAATATTTCCCAAAGTCACCCCTCCCTTTCACATATTCACTTAATATCCTGTACCTTGTTTTAAGGATGTCTGACAAAGTAAACATTTAAGTTTTCCCACCTGCTTAGTGAATATGGCAAGAAGGAAGAGAGACTTGCCTACACTTCAATACTAAGGCCATTTTGTGGCCATGGAGAAAAATCACAAAAAAATAGTATGAGGTGCTGCCAGGTATCAGATCTAGCTCAGATCTGAAGATTGCAGTTCAAAGCCATCCCAGGTAGAAAAGTCCCCATGAAACTTTTATCTCCAATAAACCACTCAAAAGGAGGAAATGAAACTGTGGCAAAGCACTAAACTTGAGCAAAAGAGCTCAGAGACAGCACCCAGGTCCTGAGTTTAAGCTCCACAACAGACAAAAATAAAATAAAATAAACAAGGTGTTGGTCTGTCATCATTAAGCCATTAGAACAACTCTGGTCATCAAATGTCTCCAGAAGTTTTTCAACATATGAAACAAATCCTGATTAAATCTTCTGAGTTTTTCTGTCACTTGGAGCTGAACACATTTCTAACAAAGTAGGGTTTGTTACCTGTATCTCTTGCCAGTTACCTTTCCCAAGCCATACATAAGCTCTGTTGATATGTCCTGCATATGGTAAGGCATCACTCGATAGCCCAAAGCCTAAATGCCCAATGGGAACTCCCGTTTGCTGGTGGCTTCCTTGGGAATGTTCCAGAGTAGCAGTCACCAGGAAAATAAATGAGTCTAATTTCAGCAAAGACAAGTCAATTTTCCTTCCTTAGTAGCAATTTCATAATAGAATGGCAATTACCATCATGATAATAGGAAATTAATACATATTCCTCATGGCCAATGTTTCCTACCACATTCTCATCCATCGCTACCACCCTGTGATCTCTGTAGAAGAGGGAAATTTTAACTGTAGTACATCCCAGAAACAAGTGACTTTCAAGTGGCCACCTTAATGCCATTTCCTTCCAAACAGGGAGAGAACACCAGGCAGAGACCAATAGAACAAGAGCATCCTACCTCCTCAACAACAGGACACACATTGTACAAACAGGTTGGATTTGAACTCACAAGGGAAACTCTAGGCACCTGGGAAAATTTTGGTGAAGAATCATCTGCCCTGCCTGCGAATCTAAAGGTAGGTTAAGTGTGAAAATGTTCACTCTACCTCGCAGATGAAGTTCTGAAAGAGCTACAGACTTTTACGCCAACTTCCGGTACAATTTTCCATGTTTCTTCATGGAATGGGCAACTATGACAAACACCTTTGAGTCCTTCCTTCCTTCCTTCCTCCTTCCTTCTTTCCTTCCTTCCTTCCTTCTTCCGTCCCTCCCCTCCTTCCCTCCCTCCCTTCCATCTTTCCTCCTTCCACTGCTCCACCAAGGGTCAGCGAGGCTTCCTCTAACACCTTTAAGACTTGACCATGAGGCTTTGATATAAAACTCTATGATCTAAGATAGCCAGAAAGTTCTTTGGAAACTTAGAACAAGAAAAAAAAGTGCACAAACATCTCTATTTCTTAATGAAGTTTGGCTTTAAAATAATTGCGTTACTATTTCTTGAAGAAATTTTTTAAAATCATCTCTGAAATTCAAGGTTGAATGAAGATCTCTGTTTCATTCCATGGAGCCTTCTTCCTCCCAGGACTGTGGGCCTCATGACTCAGCTTATAAACCCAACAGTGTTGCTGAATAAAGAAACTACTTCTAAGGGAATAATTAACTGCTAAGAGGTACTTCAAAGGCATTCTGTCATTTTTGTGTTGTGTTGAGTATTTGTGTGTGTTGTGTGTATGTTTGGACATAAGTAGCCACATCCTACACTATGGAAATTATGGTTCACAGCCCAAATCAAGCCTGCCTTGTTGTTTTCATTGTTTTGTTTTGTTTCCTTTCTGTATTTTTCCCAACATAAATTGGTGCTAAAATACATGTGACAGGAAGTTTATCATCTTGACTCTTTCTATTCAGTGGACTTCAATACATTAAATACTATTACCACCATCTACCTCCACAACTCTCAGCTTGTAAATTCAGGATGGTTATACAATGGGCAGCTTCTGCCTATTACCTAATAAATCATTACATTCCATGCCCCAAAAACCATCATGCTACTTCTGCCTGTAGGTGTTTCACGACTCTTGGTATTTATATGAGTACAATTATACAGCAGTTGCCTTTTTGTGATTGACTTATTTCACTTAACATGGAAGCATAAAGTTTCTTTCATATTATAGCATATACCAGAATTACTTTCTTAGGGCTGAATAATATTCTGTTGCATGTGTATACTCATTTGGCATATGCATTTGTCCACCAATGAACATCTGAGTTGCTTCAACATTTTACTTCCTGTGAGTAATTCTACTATGAATGCAAGTATCCAAACACCCTGTCACATATGTTCCTACAAGCCAAAAGTAGAGCAAGATTTTTCAGCGGCTCCTAGTTTGAAAAACAAAAACTATTTTGTAAAAAAACAAAAAACCTTTATGATAAACATTTTATGAAAAAAACTTGAAATCCAAATTTTAATATGTATAATACAAAAAAAAAGTCTTGTTGGGACTTGGTCATGCCCCTTCCTTTGCCTATTGTCTATTGCTGCTTTCCCATGGCAAGAGCAGAGACCACAGACTAAAAGTCTAAAGTAGCTATTGCATGGCCTTTTAAAGAAAAGTCTGTCAATCCTTTTCTAACCAATACTTTCTTTCTGTCTGCAACGTATGTTTGAGATCACTGCATATGACGCCTTTGATTCTACTTCATTCTTCCAATAGATTGTTTTCCAAATTTAGCTATGACAAGCTTCATAATGAATCTTTTTAGATATCTAACTTTCTGTATGCAATACTCACACCCTCTCTGCATAATATTCATATAACCATAAATATATTTCCCCTTATATCTTTATTTTGAATGTTGTTATTTGTTTGCTTTTGAGATAAGAGTTTCACACTACGTAGTCCAGGCTGACCTTGAACTAATCTCTCTGTCTCTGTCTATCTGTTGGTCAGTCGATCTGTCTGTCTGTCTCTCTCTCTCTCTCCCCCTCCCCTCTCTCTCTGCAATACTAGAGTTTAAACTCACAGCCTCAACCTTACTACACAGGCACCATACCTTCAAGGCCTTTTTTTGCTTCTATTTGTCCAGTAAGGTCTCTGTTTTTGCCCACAATATCCTAGATTGTGACTTTCCTGTTTACAATTTCCATGTACCTGGGGTGACAAGCATGTACCATTATTCCCAGCTTTTTTCTTGATTGGGATGGAGTCTTGCAAATTTTTTTATCTGTGCCAGATTTGAGCCACTAACTTCCTAATCGCAGCCTCCTGAGTAGATAAGATGGAAGACATGAGCTTAGCTTGACCTGTAACTCTGTGTGTGCTGAAGCTGGCCCTGAACTCAATATCCTCCTGCTTCCACCTCCTAAATACTGAGATTGTAAGTATGTACTACCATACCCAGCCATACCATGATCCCCATAAACAGAAACCTTGTCTCCATCTCCATGGTCCCAGAGTAGAGCAAACAAAAAACATCAATTTTTTGTTTCCAACAAACACAGCTGGTTCTAAATGTAGAATCAATGCAGGTTTAAAACTCCACCCCCACCCCATGTAACTTCCACATTGTTCAAACAAAGGAACTTGAACTTGAGGAAACTCTGTGTCCTTCAGTATGGAGATCTAGCTTCTGCATCATTCTTCCAGCAAATCTGTCTACTCTGCCTCCTTTTTTTCTCAGTGATTTGAGTTATGTTTAGCAGTCATACCCCAAGACAGCCTATTCCTCTGAGACAAGATTTAATTAAACTTCCAGCAAAATAATTAGCAAGGCTATCTTAAAAGACTATTTTAAAATACCAGAGTGATGCCAAGGAGCAAATAGAGTTAACACTGTCATCAGAGATCAAAGCCATCAGAAGGCGTGATTGAGAATATAACCTCCAGCCTCCACCTAATGAAGAAGTGCACACTGGCACCGTTGTGATATTCTCCCTCTCGGGTCCCATCCACATTCATCTGACATGGAAAATTTCCCAGAGGAAGCTTAAAAATGGTAAATCTCCATTAATTACATAGCAAAGAATGTTCTCTCCCTAATTTATTATCCATTTTGAAACTCTGGAGGAAGCTACAACTGCCTATTATTATACAGAAGACCCTTCTTTACTGAGAAGTGCCGTTGGGATCAGCACACAGCTCCCTCCCTCTTGGGAAAGCCCACATCACAACGGAAGCCTCCTGGCAATGCACTTCATCAAGCCACCCTGGCTGTGATGGCCATGGTGGTGATAGTGACATTAGGGGCAGTGATAGAATTGTCACAGTTACCAATTTAGGACCCACTACCCTCCACCAGGACTCCTGGGTAGAATAGGAAACATGCCAAGGATCCAAAGTCAGAAGACTTAGATGTGTACCTGGTCACCACTTGGTCATTCTGTGGGTGTGAGACTATCACTTTCCTCTTTGAGTCCCATTGTCTACCCATACAATGAGCATCATTGTGTCTCCCTCCCTGTTCTGCACTGTTGTGAGCTAGCAGAAGGAGCTGTGATGCCAAGTGAATGGGGAGAGTAGAGACTCTGTATAATAACCCATCCTATTCTCCTCCTCAGTGTTCTATGAGCAGCCCCAAGAGATCTCAAAGGAGAGGAAGAAAGGTAGATTCTAGCTACTTGGCAATTAATTAACTAATTTATTATGAGGATTCTTGTTTCTTTCTTGCAGATCTATAGTTAAACATCACCCATTACTTTTTCTTCCTGGGTTGGGAATATATTTATAAAGGTTTGCTTTGCTGCATGGAAATGGTGGGTTGAATGACTTTCCAGGAGTGGTGACAAGTTATTGCTCTTTTGAAATTTTTTGTGTACTTAGAAAGTCCCAATTGTCATAGCAGAGACATTAATGGACCACTTAAACATCGTGCATTCAGCACGCAGTTAGCACCTTTGAAGCTAGTGTTATCATTTGTGACTAAGGAACATAAAAGTCACAGGTGTTTTCTGGGTCTGCATCTCTGTTCTGTAATCTGTCTGCCTCACACTGGGAATGCCTCTAAACTCCACTTAAATCTGTGACTCAGGCTTCTCAGCCACTCCCACTTAAAATTTGTCAATTGCAGCCAGGTACCCATGGCCCATACCTGTAAACCTAGCTATTCAGAAGGCTGAGAGTTGAGAATCATGGCTCAAAGCCAGCCCAGGCAGCAAAGTCCATGTGATTCTTTTTCTTTGGCGGGGGGGGGGGGTCCGTCGTGGGGCCTGAACTCTGGGTCTGGGCGCTGTCCCTCAGCTCTTCAGCTCAAGGCTAGCGTTCTACCACTTGAGCCACAGCGCCACTTCTGGCTTTTTTCTTTTTGCTTATGTGGTGCTGAGGAATCAAACCTAGGGCCTCAGGCATGCAAGGCAAGCACTCTACCACTGAGCTACCTTCCCAGCCCAAGTTCATGTGATTCTTATCTCCAATTAACTGTCAAAAAAGCCAGAAATAGAGCTGTGATTCAAGTGGTAAAGTCCTAGCAAAAAGGAGCTTAGGGACAGTGCCCAGGTCCAAAGTTCGAGCCCTAGGACCAGCAAAATCAATCAATCAATTAATTAATTAATCTGACAATCACATTTCTCAGCCATTCCACTTAAAATCTGTCAATTAGGCTTCTCAGCAATATCAATGCACTACTAGGCAGAAACATACAAACTCTGCTCCTAAGTCCTTGATCTCCAGATCAGAGTGTCCCTCCCACACACACACCTTAAGTGAGCAGTTCTGCAGTTAGACAAACACATGAATGTAAAGGCTCATGCTTACTGCCTACAGTGAAGGGCTCAGCAATGGTGGCTGTAATAGAGCCTAGTGGCTGAACTTGGTTCAAACTACATCACCCAGAAGGAAGACCTTAGCCAAACGATATGTTCCATTTCTCCAAGACCCAGATTCTTCCTAGGGATAATTATAACTCTCTCCTCTGTGAGGATTAAATGAATTACATTCACTGCAACTCAGGGATACCATGGTTGGGCGTCTGTCTGGCTCTGTGGCCATTCATACAGCCACTCCTCTTATTACCATGTAACTATGTTAACACCAAGTAACCAAATTAGCTTATGACCTTTAGCTCCTGGTTGCAATACACTTATCCTCTCAAGCCCTCAGTTAATACTTTTTTACTTTTCTTGAACAGGGATAGATGATTTCCTACCCACCATGCTCAGTATAGAAAACAGATATGCAGGGAAGCCTGTTTTTGCCATTAATGATGCCTCTCATGCTTTCAGTGATTTTAGTGGCCGTTCTCTCACTCTTCTTGCCTTGCTTCTGCACATAGGTTTCCTTAATTTCAATAGAAATGCTAGTGGGTCAACCTTCCACAGCCTGTGACCTTACCAACAAAAGAAGCCCCCAGCATGGGACTCAAAGTTCAGGGAGCTTCCAAGTGCAATTTAAAATAAATGCTCATGTAGATGCTACGGTCAGCACTCCAAATTTGTCTCAAAGTGATTTGCATATTCAGAACAATATTCTCCAAAGCTTCAGCCCATTGGGGAGTGATTTGCATGCAGGAAGGAAAGGCTAATACTCTAGTCTTAGCAATTATTGAAACACATCCAGTCGGTACTCTAATAAATTATCTTAACCCAATTACTAAAAACATTGCAAAACATTACTGTGCATGGAAGACCATTCTGCCCAGGAGTCTTTATTGGCGAGGGTAATTAAAAGCACACTAGTTATGGCTTCTGCTCAAATATTTGGGGATGTTTTCGCCATCTGAATTAGTTCTCTCAGAGGAGAGAAAGAGGGGAGAGAAACTGGGGAGGGAAAGGAAGTGGGGAGAGAGAGATGTGCCAGAAACTTGCCTTGTCCATTCCCATTTTTCCTTTGAGGGATGTCACTTATCACAGGGGTTGCTTTCCCAGTATGTATCTGTTCCTTCCTACACCAAGCCTTCTTATAGAAGAAGTACTTACCTAGGCTTAGGACTTTCCCTCCTCTTCATCCCTTCTTTCTTTGTTTAAGGCAAAATAGAGAGGATTCTGTTTGAGTATTGATGATAAGCCAAAAATGTTCACACTCTTGTAATAAATCCTACAGCAACATTACAGAGAATGGCATTTCCATTTAACAATGAGAAAACAAAACTAAGGATCATAAGGGCTAGATTAACCTCCCGGTCCACACAACTGATAAATGTCAAAACCCAGATCAAACCAGCTGAGGCTGGTGTCTCCAAGGTCCTTCTTGCTTCTTTTAAGAAATATATCGACTGCCTAAATGTGTCAGGTACTCTACTAGACCTGAGAATAAGATAGTGAGCAAAACCAGGCAGAATCCCTGCCCTCATCACTCATGAATCAAGCCTCTCTTTCTGGGCACACCAGGTAGGCTGCAGCAACAAGCAAGCCAGTCCTTTGGATGAGATGCAGCAAACATCACCTCCTGTTCGCATGTCCACAGGGGTGCCTGGGACCACAGCAAGGTACACATCCACATCTGGCTTTGAAGTGGATGAGGATGCATAATGCTGTGAGAGTACTATAGATCAGAATTCTGGAAACAGTTGGTGCAGAGCCCAACCTCAGCCCCTGCCAGTATCGGGGAGGGAACTGCTCAAACAGTCTCCAGCAAATTTACAATCCAGCCACAGGATCAGCCAAGGCTCCCAGCACTCCCCTCACAAAGCTGACATTCATCTCCAAATATCAGCTCTGTCAGACCAAAGGGAATCCAGGCATCAAACCCTGCCACAATCATGGGGACACACACCCACTCTTTCATAATTGGACCCATCTCACACACCCAGCATGGACCAGGCAGCTGACCCAGGAGCCAAGATCTGGAGCTGCAGAATGAAAGTGACAGAGGTGGCTCTGCCCTTTGAATTAACTCTTTAGGATCTCTAGAAAGGTCTGATGTTTTCAGCAGACAGCCACCAAGTTGAGCTTCTCCTCTGTCTCATTAAAGGCCTTGTTTGGCATTAGCTCTCCTGGGGCAGAGGCCTTGGGCTAAAGGGATATCTAATTTCATCTTCACAATGGTGCTGGCAAGAGAGTATCAATGGACCTGAGGATTAAGCACACAGCTCATGGGGTAGGTGGCAGAGCAAGGTTAGAACCTAGGTCTTTCCCACACCTGAACACAAGCAGCCCAAGCCCGCAAAGCCTCAGACAAAAGCATCACACAGAAAAAACCTGGACTCCCATGGCCTAGCTAGCATTTAAGGGGATGAAAACTGTGACTACTTGGAGCAAAAGATACATAAATCATTCCACACCCCAAGACAAGACGTGGCTGACCCCAATTCAAATACAAACCCAGCAGCATTTAAAGGAAGAAAGAAATTTTCAGGCCATAGCTATACCAGAACACTAGGCAAATAAAGACTGGATATCCACCATGCATGTAGCCTAAGAGGAACTCTCACTTAACTTTCCCACATCACTGATGGTGGGTGTTTATGGATAAAAAAATATCTTGAGTCTCATAAAGGGTGAGTGAATCCCCCCAAGGACACAGAGATTGTACATAATCTTGGGCTGCATAACTTTCTATGTTCTGCTCTTCCAAGGTGTTTAATGTAGAGCAGGCAGACAGGTCTAGTGGGGAGATGTAACACAACATATACAAAGATTTTTATGTGGCTGTCCAGAAACAGCAGAGCACTGCATTTGGGGTCCTCCTCTCTGTTGAACTGCTCTTCACTCCAAACTAAGTCCCTAAGTTTTCTGGAGTACTGACAGGAAGAGAAGAAGAGGATAGAGGGAGGGGATGAAGAGGAAAAGGAGGGAAGAGAAAGGAAATTTGAAAGAGTAAAGAGAAAAAGAAGGAAGAGAGGAAGAGTAGGAAGAAGAGAAAGAAGAAAAGAAGGGGGAAGAAGAGGAAAAAGAGGAGAGAGAAGAGAAGGAGGAAGAGGAGGAAGAGGAAGAGGAAGAGGAGGAGGAAGAGGAAGATGAGGAGGAGGAAGAAGAGGAGGGAAATTCATTCTCCATTCTCACACACCATCCATTAAGTAGTTAGTAAGAGCCAAGCAGTACTCTGATTACATCACACACATAGACCTCTTCAAACCTTCACAGGACACTCTAAAAGAAAGAAAACACTAGTATTCCCATGTTACAGATGTACACAAAGACCAAGAACCTTTCCCAAGGTGATCTAGCAGGCAGGTGGAAAAGCCATGACTCAAACCCACATCTGAGGGTCAAATCTGTTCCCTGAGTCGATGACTACATTGGAGGGAAGCAGGAAAATCTTGACGTGGCCCAGGGCCCAGGGGACACAGCCCAGCTTCCTGCCAGGACAAAACAGCAGGCAGGCTTGGCTTCATTCCAGCAGGGATTCCTGATCCCCAGTTGTTCTCTTTGCCCCATTCCTTTGAGTACTCCTGCCACATTTCCTTTCTGGGGATGTATGTCTTTCCAGCTGCTTCTGTGCTGGTCAAGAAGTATAACCCTACTCCAGAACTGTATCTGGGTAAGACAAACTCAACTGCAATTTCAGCCCCAAAGCCCCCTAAGGAACCTATCCCTCACCCCTGCTCTACTGCATCTGTACCATCGTGATGTTCCCTTCTCCTTTCCTTTTCCCTGAGAACACACCCTGACAAGTCACTTGCCCAAGAACCTGTCTCCAGAACCAGCCCTAAGACAGGCCACCCACACCCCTGCTCCCAGTCTGTGCTGCTGCTGACTTGGGACTTCTGAACAGAAGCCCCAGAGGTAGAAGCACAGAGGGAAGGTAAAGTGAGGGATTTGGGACTCCAGGCCTCTGAAAGGTGGCCAATTCCACCACACTGGCACTGCCCAGCTGCCCCCACACCCACCTGCCCTCAGCCCGTGCACTTTGGGTAATTAAGACCAGATGGCCCATCGCCTCTGCCAAGCTCCATTAACTCCTTAATGCTGCTCTTCTGGAGGCCGGATGTCAGCTGGAAAAGCCAGCTTTGGAGGTCATCTGATGAAATGATGCCCCGCACAGAGGGCCATCTAGTCCCTCTCAAGCTGGCAGCTGCCCATGCTGTTCATCAGAGCCGCCATCCATGACTAGATGGCCAGGAAAGGGGCCTGGGTGTGCCTAATGGGAAAAAGAGGAGCTAGGCAAAGTAGACTAGGAGGCGGGCATAATACCCTGTGTACCCTGGGCCAGCCGCTGAATTTGGATCTCAGTTTTATCAAATTGCTGTAGTACTCATAACAGTAAAACATACTGTTTATATTCTTCTAGTGGCAATGATCATCTCCTCCTTGATAACAATTATTATTCTGGTGATAGTAAGGCCACTGTGCCAAAGGTTTCACAAGGATTGTTTTACTTAATCTTCACAGATGCTCTTTGAAATAGCACCTCTTGGCACTCCATTTTACAAGTGAGAAAAACTGAGAAATTAAGCAACTTGCTAAGTATACGTATCTGGTAGGAGTCAGAGATGAGATCTGAACCCAGGTCTGACTGATGACAAGGCCTGTATTCTTCATTAAGTCTGTTCAGAATGCTGAAACAAAATACTACATGCTGCTGTGTATAAACACAAGAATTTAAAAGGAGGAAGCAACAATGCTCGATAAGAAATGTACTCATTATCTTGCCCATGTAATTGTAACTCCTCTGTACTGTATTTTCATAATAAAAAATTTTAAAAAAAAAGAATTTAACATTCACAGGTGCAGCAACTGGGAAGTCCAAAATCAAGGCCCCAGTGGATTTAGTGTACCACAAGGGTTCACCTTACATTTCATAGATGGCACCTTCTCTCTGTGTTTTCACATGGAGGAAGAGCAAACAAGCTCCCTCTGGCTTCTCTCAAAGATACAAACCCTATTCCCTATTCACAAGGGCCCATTCCTCTGGCCAATCACTCTCTAAAGCATACCTCTCAATGCTGCCCAACTGAGGCCTCCATTTCAGCCTGTGAATTAGGAAAAGGGATGCAAACATTAAGTTTATGGCACCCACCCAGGAGGGTCCACCTCCTGTACAAGGATCTTCAGGTCTCACAAGAAGAAACCAAGAAAGCATTACCTTGTCTTTAACACACCAGAGAAACTTTGATTCCCTCAAGAAAACAAAAAATACATTAAAAGACCCCATTCAGTCTGCTTTTCTGTGAGCCCCAAAGCTCCAGGCCTTGTGCTCATGGCACTCACAGTACTTCTTGCTGCCTTGAACAAGGTAAAAGTGATCTACAAGTTTTAGATAAAGTTGACTAAAGAGAAACTGCTGAGAAATAGCTGTTCTTGGTCAATAGAAAACAAAGAAGAAACGACACACACACACACACACACACACACCTTATAGTTATCGTTTCTTCTGAGACTCCTGGGTATATCAGGGAGCCACAGGTGGAGAGAACCCAGACAGGCTGTGGAGCTCAGGCAGACACATGGAATGAATCACAGCACTTAGAAAAGCAGCTCTCTCCCTGCATAACACCAGGGTTAGTGGACTGAAATGGGACTGGCCACTCACTCTGGAGCACTGATCTGAGAGAGTCCAGGAAAATCATTAATCCTAGGATCTTGAAAACTTTTAAAATGCTTTATTTCCTGCAGTGCATAATGGTTACTTGTGGGTATTGAGTTTGCGAAAATGCACTAGGCCTCCCACTTATGTCGACATACTTCTCAAAATGTATATTATACTTCCATGAAGATATATATACATACATATGGCTGGAAAGGTGGCTCAGTGGTAGAGCGCTTGCCTTGCATGCATGAGGCCCTGGGTTCAATTCCTCAGCACCACATAAGCAAAAAGAAAAAAGCCAAAAGTGGCGCTGTGGCTCAAGTGGTAGAGCGCTAGCCTTGAGCTGAAGAGCTGAGGGACAGCGCCCAGGCCCAGAGTTCAGGCCCCACGACAAGACCGGAAAAAAAAAAGATATATATACATACATATATATATACATATATGAAGAAAAACAGTGCTAAGAAAAACAGTGAAACTAAGCATGGTGACTCACAGCTGTAATCCTAGCTGTTTGCGTGGCAGCATCCCAGATTTGCACCAACACATACACACAGCACTCTTCTCCTGGAGCCTTAGTTTCCTCATACCACCAGCCATCTGAAAATGAGAATAAATCAGACAATGGAGTATTATTCAGCCATAAAAAGAATGAAATTATTCCTTTTGCAAGAAAATGGATGAAAGTAAAAATCATTATCATATTAAGCAAAATAAGCTAGACTCAGTAAAACAAATATTATGTTTTCTCGCATGTGGAATCTAGATCAAAAACAACAACATGAATGATGTGAGTATGAAACTTTGGCTTTTGTTTTTGTTTTTATTTGTGGTGAGGAGCAGGGGAGGTAAAACAGAAGTGGTAGGGCAAAAGGAAAAAGTAATGGGGAGGTGAATAGGATCAAATTATTTTATGTGCATGCATGAAAATAAAATAAAGCCATTAAAGATTGTATAAAATGGAAGGATAGGAAAGAATAAAAGTAGGAAAATTCGATCAAACCATGTTCTTTGTATGTACAGATATATCACAATAAGCCTTCTTTGGACAATTAATATACTTTAATTCACAAAATAAAACTATAGCACATGCCTCCCACACAGACCCAGAAATGGAAATAAAGCAAAGACTATTGGGTTTTGTCTCCACTGATCACTAATGTATCCCCTGCACCTACATGCCGACTGATATTATGAAGCAAATAATTCATTAAATTTCCTCAGAGTTCTTTCTCTATCCTGGCACTTACTAAAAATCTCATCTCTGGACTCTTAGGTGTGGAAGGCCAGGACCTGTCTCTCTTGTCTACTGATACTACATCACTCATCACTAGCATCAGCACCTGGTCCCCCAAGAAAAGCCATCTGGCCAATGGTACCACTTCTATACATCTGAATCCCAGAGTTGTCAGCATTCCAACCCCTCAAGAGCCCTCACACTTTATTTGATTGCAAATATGTCTAATTCCTAGTTCACTGAAGGAGCAAGGGGAAGAAAAGCTACTTGAGGTCTTAATTTACAAAGCAAATCTGCCCAGCAGAGATATTCATCATCCAAAGACAGTGGGATTCAAGGGTTTTTAGAGGGGATAGAGAAAGAAACTCAGCCTGGTCCTCACACTCTCCTCTTGCTTTGTTTGCAAACCCTTTGAAAGCTGTTTGAGGCTGAGACCAATGATTTCGCTTCAAGGAGCTTATTTCCTGGGGCTGGTTAGTACTTCTGGTTGCTACAGCAGGGCACTGTGGGTGGGAAAACTGAGACTGTGGCACAAGTCTTTTGTGGGGAAAGGATGTATGAAATCCAGGCAATCCACCCAGCTTGCTAATTAGAATCCCAGAAATACAGGATGCTACATCCCTTGGAAATCTTTATACCAGACAGATAAAAGGGGCTATTCCTAAGAGGTCATGTACAAAGACATATTTAAATTACATTAACTTTCACTCTAGGTAACCAAGAAGAAGAACTGAGGACCAGAATTAGATGAGTTTGGGGAGAGTCTGCATAAAGAAAACACTCTTGTTACTTTCTCTATCATGAGTCCTTTTATGCATGCCACTGTTAAAGGCTCTTTCTTGTTTGTATCATAATTTGTGCTCCCTGAAAAGTAAAGATCATGTTTACATTCCTGAAAGACATCATAGTCCCCAATATTCCCTAGACACTGAATTAAATGCCTAAATAGATATCTAGATGAATGGATGAGGAGACAATTAAATGGAAGATGGATGGATGGATGGATGGATGGATGGATGGATGGATGGATGGATGGATGGCTAAGATGATGGATCGGTGAATAGGTGGGTAGGTAGGTAGGTGGGTAAGTAGGTGGGTGAGTGGTGGATGGGTGGATAAATGATGGATAGATGCATGGTTGGAATAAAAATGAATAGAAGGATGGTGTTAAACCACAAATTAGTATACCTGTATCAAATGCCTGTGTTGCATTCATCAGATAATCATCTGAGACATTTATTCAGTCTGTAGATTCTCTGTCTTGCTGCTGAGATTCTGATTCAACCTGTCTTGGATGGAACCTAGGAATCTGTTCCTGCACATTAGCTCCAGGTAGCTCTGATCAACAGACACGCTTGGGAAACACATGTTCTAACCATCTGTTTAATGCTTCCTTACCTGAAATGTCCTTCTGTTAGCTCTCCCTCCCACCAGAGTCTTCACAAACTGAGATTTTTCACATTTGAAATAGGAAGCAAACCCTTGCCATTTCTAACTGTTCTATATTCTCTCCTGAATGCCATTCAACCCTTCCAAATTCAGGCTTAGAGTTCTGATCTCACTCTCTAGACCAGAACACTTGAAGGCTTCTAACATAAGACAGAGTAAGCAGAGCCCACTGGGTCAGCATTTTGCCTAAAATCCAGAAAGATTCCAATACCTGAACAGAGTCACATCCCAAAGCAGGATTTCCTTCTTCTGGGAACTCTGGACACAGTTTTTCCATCCTTCTTCCCATTGGTGCATGAACTGGTGTAGGAGACAAGGATGGTCCAAGTGTGTCTTCATCACGTCACCAATAGCTCCCCCTTAACAAATGAGACCTCCACGGTAGCTCCTTTAGGAGCCACACAGGCTCCAAGAGTCTGTTTTTCTCCCAACAGAGTAACATTTAATCTTTCTGGGTTCCATAGTTTGATTCCAACAACACTTGATTCTACAGTATTCGATTTAAACCAAGCATTTCGTGGATCATAAAAGGTCTATAAACTGCTAGCCTAAGACATTTTTGAGCCAATGATCAATGGGACAACAAAAGGAATTTCCTTTCAGGACATTAAGAAACCAGACCCAAGCTTGGTGGTGCCTACATATACTGGCATGACCATGACCATTGCTTGTGCCTAGACCATCAACTCAACTGCTATTGGCACTAAGGAAGGAGAAGATGCCTCAGAGGAAATTAATACTTTCTCTCTCAGAAATCTATTGCTACATGACAAATCACCCTGAGACTTAGGCCTATAAACAACAGTATTGAGGTCTAAAATATAACTTTGCTGACTCAGTCTCCAGAAATGCTAATGTCAAGATGTGGGCCAGGGCGACAGCAGCTCAGACTCAGTTAGAAAGGACTTACTTCCTAGATCACTGCAGGATTGTTGGTGGGTTCAGCTTCTCTGTGGGTACTGCGCTAAGGCCTCAAATGTTCTCTAGCTGTTGCACAAAGAATCCTCATTTCTTCATGGTGTGCCCTTCATGCAAACTTTCCCATCAGAGCAACTGGCTCCAACCAAGTAAGTGACCCAAAGGATGATAAGATGGAAGATGTAGGTGTTTTATAACCCCATCTTGGAAGTAATATTCCTCACGTTGGCTGCATTCTCTTCATCAGAAACAAGACACTAGGTCCAACCCCTATTCAAGGGGTAAGGAATGCATTGAGGGCCCCTGGGGGCTCGCTCAGAAGCTGCCAGTGCACCTGTAACCCCTCCCCCCCCACACACACACATCAAGTAATCTGGTTAGACACACCTGGGGCTATGGCTTGATATTGTTTGCCCTTCAAAGATTTGTGGGGTTAGAAACCTGGCGCCAATGAGCACTGAGAAATGGTGACAGGTTTAAGAGTTTCTACCTCCCTAGAAGGAAATAATCAGCCATGGGGCATCACCTTCAGAAGGGGTTAATGCCCTTCTCTCAAAGGTGGGTTAGGTCTCAAGGGACTGAGTTAATGATCATTGAGGATGGGTTGCAAAAAGCACACCCTCCTAGTGTGTTTGGCCTCTTCCTCACCTGCTCCCACCATGTGATCCCACCTACCCTATTGTGATATGTCATGAGGTCTTCATTCAGATGTGAAGGTCCAAAACTGAAAGCCAAAATCAACTCCAGTCACCTTCTTTCACAGCCTTGAGTATTATGTTACAGCAAAACGAAGTGGACTAAGACCCCTGGGTTCAAAGCTAGGATCTGCCAATTACTACTATTAGTAACGATAATGATGGTGGCATTAGCTGAGCTATGTGACACACAGTCCACCAGGGTCACTTAAGAGTCACTCCTGCTCGTACCTCCTCCAGGGTGGCTGGCTTAAGAACAGAGCTTCTCTTCTGGTCTTGCTTCCCTACTCCTTTGCCCTTGTTTTCTGAACCTTCCAATTCCTAGCATGGGTGTTTGCCTCTGAGAACAGACTATTATCAGGAGTAGTAGCAGTAGTAGTGGCTTCATACCCCTTGGCAGATAAGAAGACTGAGGCATAAAAAGGATAAATGACGTGCCCAGGGTTACTCAGCTAAGTGGTAGAGTCAGGATTCAAACCCAGGAAGTCTGGCTCTTAACATTATGCATAATGATTACATTTTTCTTGCTGACCACTCTGGGAAACCAGGGTAGAATAGTTTGTTGCTTTATGGTGCAGAGGATAAACATTCTACACCAAAGCACTTGGTGTAACTGGTGGCTGGGCAGGCATGCAGTTTCAGGCATGACTATAAAGACCATTCTCCATTCTCTAATGAGCATGTCAGCTCCCAACACGGCCAGCTGTGATCCTGCTGAAAGATGTCCTTACAGAAGCCATGCTAATGCTATTACCACGTCGTAAGGATTTCTGGTATGCGTGTAAACCTAAAACCATAATTGCCAGAGAGAACTCGTCCCCCACAAATCAAACCCCTCAGTATTGACAATTACATCCGGTGTTGCATGGAATTTAATGCCTAAATAATGAAGTCAAAGAACAATGCTGGAGACTGAGCATTTAAATATACTTGACTGATTCATCTCTCGCTGCTATTTAACAACCCACTTAGTCGGTGACGATTAAGTGCAGCAGACTTGGAAAAGAACATAACACACCAGAGAGACAACATTTCACAGATTAATCACTGGATGTGGGTACAAACTGGCATTCCTCTAATAGCAGCCCCAAAATAGGTTATCGTCAAAAATCTCAATTTAATGTTCCAAAATGGTGATGCGTGCTCTTTCTTTTATACGGGTCCATACTTATCGCCACAGGCTAATGAAACATAAATCAGAAACCAGGAGCTAATAAATGCAATTCTGGGGGAGTATTTTTTTTAATTTAATACCTTCCAAGATCGTGATCTTTGTTCAGGATCTTCAATGTTCAAATTACAATGTGTGAATATTAAGCATATTCGATTATGATTGAACTCTCTGAAATGTTAATTTATAAACCCCACAGCCTTATATGCATGCACCATTTAAGGGAGTATGTGGCTACAGTTCATTTGCACCAATTTCTCGAGTATAGGGACAAACACTCTTATAGTTGCCTGTATGAGCAAAGTTGTATGCATATGACCTGGCCGGCTTGTGGGATTTGTGCAGAGCACATACAATTAAGTGAAACTGACTCTGTGCTTAAAGCAATTTGGGCAGTAATTTTGCTTTGGGGAATATTGCTTTAAGTTCCTTTCTTGTTGTTCAGGTAAAGAAAAGATATGGTTTTCCAAGAGAAGGCTCATCCTCAGGTTGGTCCAAGAAGAAGGTAGGATCATCCTCATGTTGGATGGTGACAAAACCGGCTTCTTCCACAGCTAGAATCAGCCTTCTGACATTTCATAAGGTCTCTTGGGGAAATATAATCATCCCTAGTTATGTTGAAGTTCACTTACTGTGGCTTCTATGTATTGCAAGTTTTTAAATATATATATATATATATAATCCTGTTTTGCAGAGTTTTTGCTCTATTGTAGGCTCTTGCAGTATGTGTGTATTTATACAATATTTATCATTTTAATTATTTTTGCCTAAAAATTTAAAACTATAAAAATATAAGTGTTAATTCAAACATATTACAAGAATATTAAATAAAAATAAAATACAATATATATTTCATCAGCAGATGATACCATACTGTACACAATGGAAATGTAGTATGCCACTACCTTTTGTTAAAGCTTGCCAACTTGAGACTGTATAGAGCACACTATTGGCTGATGGGATTAAAGGAGACCAACCACAGCACTGTGTTCTGTATCCTGAGCACTGATTGGTTCAGTGACAGTAGCATCCATCTGTCTGCACTCCCACACTATGCCCATACATTCAGCATTTCTCCTTGTCCACTCCACATTGACATCTGATCACTGCACATAGTGTTGTTTTTGTGAAATTTTTGTAAAACAGTCTTCATTTCAAGCCCTACAATGCTACCCAAACGTACTGTGCCTTCTTAGGCTTCTGGCAGTGAACCCTAGCACCAGAGGAAGATGCTTACTGTCAAAGAAAAGGTGGATTTTTTCAACATGTTAAAAGAAGGCAAAAGCTATGTGGCTGAAGGCCACCATTACAGGATCAACAAATCTACTGTTGGCTACATAAAGAAAGGGGAGAAGAATATTAGGTATATAACAATGATGACTTTTAGCAATACTGCAAAAAGGGTGGTCATTTCCTGCAATAAGGCCATTGTGAGGATGGAATCTGCATTGGCCCTGTAGATAAATGACTGCATGAAGAATAATATCTCACTGGATACTGACACCATCTGGAGGAAGGCCAAGAGAAACTTTTGATAGTTTCCTTGAAGGTATCAAGGATGAAGATGAGGATGACGCTGCAGAAGCAGGACCATTGGGCGTTTTTCCCAACAGACTAACCCCATTCGGTGCCAGTAAGAGCTGGTTTGACAAATTTCAAAGACACTTTGGACCCAAGAGCATTCCTCTGCATGGATGGGGAAGAGCTGCCTCTGCAGATGAAGCCAGAGCTGCAAGTATGTGAATGACTTAGTCAGATCTGTCATCGAGGAAGGGGACTGTAAGCCTGAACAAGTTTTTAACATGGATGAGATGAAGTCAGCAAGTGAAGAAGAGGATGAGGAACAAGATGGAACTCCGAGTTGGAGAAGAGGATGAGGCTGGCCTAACACTGGATCAGAATGGCCAAAGAACTTCAGTGAGTGGCTGAAGTGGAACCCCAGATGCTTCGTTCATTGCACTTCATAAATACAATGGAGACTGGCATGTCAGTTTATAGAAACTTTCTCAGAAGACAAAGCAAAGCCAGCAATTCCCCATAATTATGTTTATTACTCAGACAAAGAGATCATTTATACCTACACTTTTAGCAGAAATAGAAGTTATGGCCCAGGGCGAAGATACTGCACTACCTGATCAACCCCTGAAGTGGTGCCTTCAGATGAGCTGTAATGCTCTTCTTGGCTGTGCAGTACATTCATCTCACCATGGTCACCTTCATCACCACCAGTACTGCACAAATACATAATTCATGATCTTCATTGTTCAAGTTGTAGTATACGTCACTGGTGAATACCCATATAGAATTGTATACATTGTTAAAATTATATAGGTTTAAGAGTGTAGAAAATGTTTAAGAGCATATTAAGTGTTTGTAGGAGTGTGAGAAAGTGATAAAGAGAATGGAAAAGGTTAATAAGAGAGTGGGAAAGGTTTATAGAAGAGTGGGAGGGGTTTATAAAGCCTTACAATATATATAAATAATAAAATAAATGTTACTCTGCTACTTTGAGGATTTTTACCTATCATGGGGGTTTCTGGAAAGTAACTCCCCATCAACAAATCCAATGGGAATGTGAGTTTAACAACATCTTTATCCCTTGTATTTGTTATGAGGTTTAATATCTTTTGCTTTATTTAATCCCAGATGGCCAAGCCACTGGGTTCAACGAGAACTGCTTCCCGTCTTTCCAAAGCATCTCATCCCTGAAGTTGTGAGGAATGAATGAGAAGAACAGGAATTTCATTTCTCATGCACCGTGGAACATTCTAGCCAAGAGAGAATGTGGTCCACTCATTCTGTAGGTTGACTCTTGTCACAGTATCATTTAAAAAAAATTATTATCCAAGTATATACATGATAGCAACTCAGAGATATGAAATTGAAACTCAATAGGAGTGTGTGCCAGGGCAAAATACAGTACAGAGGTTTACTTCTCAACACCTTATACATTTATTCCAGTGAAGGCCTTGAACTCTGAGCTCTTTGACAATCAAGACATAAAGGGAAATTAGATCCATTACATGGATCCCCTGGGAAAAGTGGGCATTTTCTTGCTCTTTTTCCTTTTTTTTTAAAGTGCCCTGTCTTTAGAGGCTTGGTTTAAAGAGCCATTCAGGTAGACTCAAAACCAGAGAAACAAACTACAAATTCTGAAGGTAACCCAGAAGTGCTTTGGGTGCACATCATGGGCAGCCTAACTAAATGGTAATAGCTTAAAGAGGAATGCCAGAGTCCCATCCATTTGGAACAGAAGGAAAAGAATAACAGAAGGGACTCTAGCCCTAACTCTTGCTACTTTGGCACAATCCTCCATAATCTCTTGACATTGAAATCCAACCTGAAGTACCAAGTTGGAATATTTAGTGGACTATGTTTTCTACAAACATGTCCCTTAGTGGGAAGGCTCCTCTTCCAGTAAATGCTCTTCCCTTTGGAACATCCCAATCCTGAGGGGTGTTCATGAAGGAGGAGTCTGTTGGTAGTATGACTGTTCTGCCCACCAAGGTACACTATACAAATTATGACTGCACTGATTGGACACCTCCTGGAAATCAAAATAAGGTAACAAACCAATGGCAATGCAATAGGGTTTAACCCATTCCTACTTTCACTATCAGTCTGAGAACAGCACTATCTTCTTATTCCCAGCTCATTAAGCTGGCAGGAAATACTGCATCATAGGCTAGCCCATGCTTGAATTACAGAAAGTTAGCCCAGGCAAGCAGAGATCAGGTTGAACTGAAACTAATTCTACCCCTCATTCCCAGACTTATGTTCATGACCTCTCCTGTTATGGTCAACATCTGGAATGAACATGTAATAATTGCAGTCATGCCTTGTGGAGTTCTCACCTATTTACATATAAATAGTCCTGACCAGATCTGGCCACCAGCAATGGTTAATTTAATTTATTATCCCTTGGCAAAAGAACAGTCATTGGTTTTCCAGCACTTTTAACCTTGCTAGTCCCTTGGGAAATAAAAATTAGATTGAGCGAAAATTACCAATGGTGGAGAACAGTATAAAAGTGACAGTAACATATATAAACCTCCTGCAGGAGTGGAATAAAGTGGCATATTATTGTTCGTTGGTTCCCAAAGTTCAATATTTCTTGTGTGATTTACACATCTGCCATTGTCTTACTCCCTGGAGTAATTCTGGCCACTCCGGGCAGTCTCTCCCAAGCACACGTCCTTGTTACTGTCACAGAAGGGACATATTACCTGGTTAAGCAGCAAGAGATGTTTGGACAAAAAGCCAGGAGAAAATAGGTCTCCACAAATAAGGATTTAAAAAGGTGGCTAGAAATATGAAAAAGAAAGATTGCTGCAATCCCTGACTTTGTGTGTTTGTGTGTGTGTGTGTCAGAGAGAGAGACAGAGAGCCAGAGACAGACAGAGACAGAAAGAGACAGAAAGAGAAGCAAGTGCATACCCAGGGTGGCCCTGGAAGCCAATCCCACTTTCTCTGTCAAATCCTATCAATATTCTCTATGTGTGATTCTCAGCTCTGGTGGGAAGTTTAGAGAGGAGGCTTTGGCCACATTCTCTTATTCTTTACCATCTAATGTTCCCACTACAAGGAA
This sequence comes from Dipodomys ordii, assembly GCF_000151885.1. Classification (NCBI taxonomy): domain Eukaryota; kingdom Metazoa; phylum Chordata; class Mammalia; order Rodentia; family Heteromyidae; genus Dipodomys; species Dipodomys ordii. The sequence continues at coordinate 7,909,506 of NW_012267230.1, forward strand.
CTTCTCAGTCACACACACACACACACACACACACACACACACACACACACTTATTTCTCTTCCTAAAGCTGGTGCTTTGAGAACTTCCTTTGCTCATGCTATCTTCTCCTAGACTTTACCCACCATCCACATTTTGCCTATCTAACTCCTTAATTTTCTCTAAAAAAAAACTTAGCATGGTCATGTACTATTCCAGGAAGGCTTCCCTCATGGCCTCCAGACAAGGTAAGGACTTTCTTTAGTATCAGTCTCCCAACCACTGGTATTATTGGCTTACTGAGTTTGATTTGACCATTACAGAACAGAAACCTAAGCACAGAGAAAAGTGGTCAGTGTCCGAAACAAGGGCACTGACCACCTATCTAATATCTCCAACTGGATAGGCTTTCTGGCACAGGTTTTATTTTCCTTCATTGTACATACCACAGTATATGTGATAATCTGAATAATATACACATATGTGTACATAAAAGGAGGGATATTATCTACCTTTCCCATATTTCCAGTAAGTAACACATACACAACCATATGAACATGCATTACTTAAATAGGAAAAAGGGTGAAAAGGTGATTAATTAATAGGCAGATATGAAATGGCTCTATAATTGGAGCTAAATTCCAAAGTCCATTTGCCTGTGTCAATATGGTATCAGAATAGACCAGACTTTGTGTAGAAAGGTGGATGATGATCAGAATTTGGGCATAATAATCATAACAAGAATAATGAAACATGAGTATAAAAAGAGAAAAATCGGGGCTGGGAAGATGGCTCAGTGGTAGAGTGCTTGCCTTGCATGCCTGAGGCCCTGGGTTCGATTCCTCAGCACCACATAAGAAAAAAGAAAAAAGCCGGAGGTGGCGCTGTGGCTCAAGTGGTAGAGCGCTAGCCTTGAGCCGAAGAGCTGAGGGACAGTGCCCAGGCCCAGAGTTCAGGCCCCACGACCGGACCCAAAAAAAAAAAAAAGAGAGAGAGAGAGCAAATCACAGAGGGAGAGAAAAAGGGTTCTGTGGTGAACATGATCAATGTACATACATATGTGTACATATTTTAATATATATACACACATATTTATGATAATATCATGAAACCTACCGTATAGTCTTAAACAAGCAGAGAGGAGGCAGAGGAGCTAAGAGAGAATAAGAGTGTGAATCAGATCAAAGGACGTTGTGCACATCCACACAAATATCACAGTGAAACTCATTTGTGTAATTAGTGTATGCTAATGAAAAAGGCATATGTCACATTAAATATTATAATAAATAATCCCATCCTCTTGACTTCCTTTCTAAAACCAAATGGGATGTTGAGGTGATCCAAATGAAACTACCTTTATATAAATATTGAAGCTGCAATGGGATTTCTCTTCCCCAGGAGGTCCTAAATCCTGTAATCTACAAAATACAAACAAAATTAAATGAGAAAGCTGTCTGCAATCCATTCATATTTTCATTTTACATGCAGTGAGCTAGAGCAAGATTTTCCCCACTTCCTCCTAGCCTGAAAACTTCTCTTGGACTGTCTCTGTTTGAGAGACCCTTTGACTGTTTCCAGTAAAGCTTAAAGCCTCAAAATTTAAGCACAAGTCCCAACCAAACAGAGAATCTTAAATAGAACTGATATAGTTCAGGTTGTATTCTTTGACTTTGACAAGCATTATATGTAAGTTTGGGGTGGGAAAAAAATTGCTGTGCACATAGAGAAGAGGAGATCCATGGCACTGCCCCAAAGGTCAAAGAACAAAGAAAGACACAGATCTGAGCCAGGAAAAATACCTGGGGATTTTCCAGGTTGGCTAATATAGGCAACATGATACAGACCTACTCTGTGTTCCCCGTACAAGATCTCAAATAAATTCTCCTTAGCTATAGTGTTTCCCCAGTGAGTGGAGTTGTATTTACAGGTGGTAGGTGGGACTAGGGCTCAAAGAGTAGAAAAATTGGGGAGCTGACATCTAGATCTTAAAAGAATGGAGGAACTGATTCCTAGCTGCACTCGTGATATACTGAGAGTGAACACAGGATACTTCAGGGAAGGAAAAAGGAAGGATGGCTTTATTTTGATGAGTTAATGTCAACATTTCTTGGAATCTAATACATGTCAAAACATCAGTGGGGTAGAAGGGAGGCAACGTCACCAACTCAAGCAGGTTTTCCTGAAGGTAACTTGTCACTAAGTACTTTATTCCTCCAGAGAGCCAGATGAGGCTGCTGGTGAAATGGAAAGCCATGGTCTTGGGTCGTGCACACCTTATTTGGGGCTTGATCACCAAGGGAAGTCAGATAACACTGTGGTGAAAACGTAGGCACGGGCAAATCCTGATAAGAATCGTGGCTTCTAATTTACTATCTGAAACAATTCAAATCTAAATTTCCCCTTAGAAATAATCATCATAAACGTAAATTTAACAATTAGCCAAAAGAAGAGCAGCTCTTCTGAATCAGGGAACAACTGTCATGAAAGAATAATAACCCTAAATCTCTTTCAGTGAATTCATGGCATCCCTCGGTGAGCAGAACACAAAAGCTCAATCTTGCAATTTCCTTAATTCCTAAAAATAAACTGTAAGCCTCTGGCATATATGAAGGGAATATTAATTTTGTGAGAGCAACAACACTGATCTAGGTGACTATCATGACCTTCAGCAAATGACTGCACCTCCCTGAGACTCAGGCTGTCATCTGTAAAAATGAGGGCAACTGATTATTCACAGAAAACTCTGGATGTAGTAAGAAAATGCTGAGACAAAGTAGACAGCCAGTAAGAGGGAGAGTGATAAGATGATGACCGTATCCAACACAAAGATGCAAAGACAAGACTGAAAGGAGACAATGAACAGATGGCCCTGTGGAAGGGGAGTAAATGGTGATAACAGTGATGGTGATGGTGGTGGTGGTGGTGATGATGATTGTAATGTTGATAGTGATGATGATATTGGGGGTGGTGAGGATAGTAATAGTGAAGATGGTGATGACAGAGGTGGTAGTCTAGGTGTTCTAGGATTTTCTATGAAAGGATCCCACAGTGAATATTCCTCTGTGTGGTCTGACCTCTCTTGTTCAGAGCAATGTTTCTGAGATTCATCCATATTTTTCCCCTATAGCAGTGTATTCTTTGTTGTGGCAAAGGAATATATCTTTGTATGAATGCACACTCTCTATTTACATTTATTCGGCCACATGACATTTGGGCTTTTCTAGCTATTGAATATTACAAAGAGGTTATAAACACTGAAAACTCCAAGCACCTCATCCTGCACTGCCACTGATTGCTATGTCTATTTTGTCCAGTTGCCAAGCTAATCCAATGGAAACATCTGAAGGGCAATGGGCAGCATGATTATCAGTTTAGTTCTCATACACAAATTTGCCTCCCTATCCCAGCGAGGGTGGAGTCCCCATGTTCTTCCAGAATGTGTTGTTTGGCTCAACCCTAAGTCCTTTCTGCGCCCAGAAAGCCATCCCTCTCTACCATGCTGCTGCAATGAAAACAGAATTCAATATTTAAGAATCAGACTCTACAAGGCTGGTTAGCATCAGCCAGTGAGCAGTGGTAACAGTAGTATGTATCCTCTGAAGAAACACAGATGGAAGGCATATCAACCCAGAATGCTTTTTGCCAAGCTTGTATCACTAGCTTCATCATTACAGGCCCAGAGAGTAAAATACCTGACCAGCAACTCACCTACAAAGTCATGAAAAAAAATAAAGACAGATAGAGAAAACTGTAACAGACCAGAGGAGACTAATGAGACACAGGAGCAAGTGTGATGTGGTGTTCCAAAGAGGCCTGTGGATCTGAAAAAAAATAAAATGCAAAATCTCGCGAAAGCACTATAAAGCCTGGAATTTGGTTAATAACACACAAGTGTTGGATTCTCCATTGGACAAAGTGGACCGTGCTGATGTAAGATGCTCACTACAGAAGACACTGGTTAGTGGAATTGGCAACTTTTCCCAAACATGTAGTTATTCCAAAATAAAAGCCAAGATGGCAAGCTTTACTGTTCTCAGCTCGTGAAAACCAATAATGTAACAGCCCTGAGAGCACTGGCCGTCATCACTAAACCACCTCCATCCCTGCACCTGCATTTCCTGAGAAGGGCAAGACAATCCCTGTTTGTCTAGATCTGCCTGGGATTTGTGGTTGTTAAATTGCTGCTCTGTTAATATAGCCAGGAGTCCTTATTTGTGGCCTTTCCCACAAGCTGGCCAATAAATTGTTTCAAATCAGGAACAGACAGGCTTATGGTAAGGGAGAAGGATGGATTCACATCCAACCACAGACAGCTCTAGGAAGAGGAAGGGAAAGCAAGGGGAACAGAAATACAACATCTAACATCCTGCTTTTTCCATCACTCTTTCCTACTGGGAAGCCAACCCCTCCCCCCCACCCCCACCCCAGTGTGGGCCAGACAGCAGTTTTACAAACCCTATACTCAGGCTCTGTAGTTTTATTTCCTGAGGTTAACGATCTAAATAAATCGGCCTGTCTTGCCTTTTCTAAGCTGCTTGAAAAATCATGTTTTATAGTCAACAGAGATGGCGTTCCCCCTTTGAAAGTTATCCTCAGTAGATATTCTCACTCTACCTAATGAACCAATATCAGGTTAACTACAAGTTGTTAATTAAAAGCAGTTGTATGAAAGCTTTTTCCCTGCCCACCCCCCACTTACAGACAGAATATTCTATTTGGAAATTCCTCCCACAATTTACAAGCCTCTCTCGACGGAGGTGGTAAAATTTCTTATAAGGTTGGCCTACCATTGAGCACTCCCTCTCATTCCAAGCAAGATCTGACCCCAGACAGCTGTCTGTGGCCAGGTAATTTAGCTTTTATTCTTGTGAGACTTTTCATCCCAAATTCTCAATATCTTTCTACCCCAAGCCATTATCCTGGTAAGTCAGCATGACTTATATACACAAGAAAACAAAACCCATATCTCCTGGTCATTCCAACCAAAGATCTAAAAAAGGGTCTTCATTTTGGCTCTTCTTTGGTTGGTTGGTTGGTTGTTGTGAGACCTGGGGCTTGAAGTCAGGGCTTGAGTGCTGTCCCTGAGCTTTGGTGCTCAGGACCAGCACTCTACCACTTGAGCCACAGCTCTACTTCCAGATTGTTTGTTGTTGTTCTTGTTCTTACTGTTTTTTGGTGTTCAGTTGGAGATAAAAGTCTCACAGACTTTCCTGCCAGGGCTGGCTTTGAACATGAGCCTCGTATCTCAGCCTCGTGATAGCTAGGATTACAGGCCTGAGCCATCAGCACCTGGCTGTGTTTGTCCTAAGCATTTGTTTGCATGTAATTTGTGCCAGATGATCAAAGGGCATGCATGTTGGGTGGAAAAAAGGAAGAGAGGGAAGAGATGTCACATAACAGCATGCTACATTACCACTGCAGCTAACAAGCCCAGTCTCACTGGCAGACTCTAAGTCTCAGTTAGAAAACTGCATCTCCAAGTCACCCACCAGATATTCATGAACAGGGGATGTACCACCTACTGCCAGCCAACCAAGGTTGGGAGCTACTCAGAGGTGTTTGTTTCCCTGCCCTTATAGCTGCTATTCATAGGTACAGTGGACCATGGTGACCAAAGAGAACTGAATTATAGGCAAAATGCTAAGGTCAACAGATGGTAGATCTAATGGGAGGTAGACAGAGCACCAGCCACACCTACAAAACAGTGGTGCAGAGCAGAGACAGGGAAGGCATCCAGTACCCCAGCCATGTAGGTCAGTCCCATTTCTGCCTCTGTCAATAAGAGAAAGATGTGTGCAACACTTTCCAATACACATGGTGCCTAATATGCTCTAGAAACCTGAGGGTAAAACTCACATGCCTCCTTCTCTGTGTGGTCCTTGGGAATGGGACAATATAAAGGCAATTCATCCATCAGTGCCAGATGTGCCACTAATGATGACACATTATTATTATATGTCATTATTGGGAGGTGGAGGTAATTAAGGTAGAATGAAGCCCCTTAATGGGATAGTATCTTTTTCTTTCCCTCTCCCCTCTATACCCCTATCCCTTTCCCTGTCTCTTGTATTATCATTTTAGTTTGATTTGTCCTGACTCTTTTTTTTTGGGGGGGGAGTCCTGTCGTGGGGCCTGAACTCTGGGCCTGGGCATTGTCCTTCAGCTCTTCAGCTCAAGGCTAGAGCTCTACCACTTGAGCCACAGTGCCACTTCCAGCTTTTTTCATTTTTGCTTATGTGGTGCCGAGGAATCAAACCCAGGGCCTCATGCATGCAAGGGAAGCGCTCTACCACTGAGCCACCTTCCCAGCCCCTGTCCTGACTCTTACAATTGATTTTCTCACTAGGTGTAAATATATATAATCTCCTTTTCTGTATCATCATACTCTTCTCTAACCAAAAGTAAAGGAGTATTTAGATGGGGGAATACATATCTGTGGTTTAAAATCTCTGATTTAAAGTCTAAGCAATTGTAGGGTTTTGTGTTTCTTTTTGATTTTATATTTTGTTTTGTTATTTTGACTTTGGTGCTTTGATTCCTTTTCGTTTCATTTTGTATTGGTCCATACTGGTTCTTACAAATGAATTACTCATCAGTTTCAAATACACAAATTCACATCTTTTTCTTCACCATAATACCCTTCTCCACCCAAAATTAAAGGTGTGTTTAGATAGAGGAATACATACAACTGACTTAGGCTTTTTAGAGTGGGCAATGTTAGTGTTAAGGAGTCTGATGAATTGACTCTCAGCCTTATTTTCTTCAGTAGTGTAGACCACAAGTTCTCTCTCCCTTATCTGTCTCCTCCTTGGCAATCATTCCCTAACCTCCTTTTCTGCCCTTTTCATCAAACTTCTCTATGACATTAGATTTCTCTGACCCATACATAGATCTCTCTGAAAAACTACTCTCCAACCCTCCCCTGCCAACAACCTATGAGCCTGACTCATAGACAAGTGTTAACATCTCTACCTCCCACAACTAAACTCTAATCTTACACTTAATGGTCTCAACAAAATCTGATCCCAGATAAGCAAATCCCAACACAATAGCAAGCCATTGTCTGGCTAATCAACTGAGAACAACCTGTTAGGAAGACTACAGTCCTCTACAAAGTTAAAACCAAAAGGGTTTCAAATGAGCAGAACAAGCCACAGAAATACAAGAAAAATGGTAAGTTAAAAGTTTAATTCCCATAAAAAATAACCAGACAATAACGGAGACAATCAAAGACCTAGAAGACAGTTCTCAAGCTGCAGAAAGAAAAAAAAAAAACCTCTGCTGATAGCCAGGCACTAGGGCTCATAGTTATAATCCTAGCTAGTCAGGAAACAGATCTGAGGATCACAGTTTAGTTATCCCTGGAGGAAAGTCTGTGAATTTCATATATCTAATAAACTACTTAAAAAAAAAATCCAAGTGGTACTGTGGCTCAAGAATTAGAACACTAGCCTTGAGCACAAAGAAGCTCAGGGACAGCACCAAGGCCCTGAATTCAAATTCCAGGACTAGCAAAAAAAAAAAAAATATGCTGATACACTGGGCGCTGGTGGCTCACGCTTGTAATCCTACCTACTCAGGAGGCTGAGATCTGAGGATGGAGGTTCAAAGCCAGCCCGGGCAGGAAAGTCCGTGAGACTCTTATCTCCAATAAAAACCCATTAGAAAACAAGAAGTGGCGCTGTGGCTCAAGAGGTAGAGCACACGCCTTGAACTGAAGAGTGCAGGGACAGCACCCAAGCCCAGAATTCAAGCCCCATGACAGACCAAAAAAAAAAAAAAGCTTATAAATGTTTTCTCTCATATGTGGAAGCTAGATCTAAAATACACCAGGACATGGTAAATTTTATAGGACTCTAGGCATTCACGCACAATGAGACCAAAGGATGACACTCTCAGAGGAGAAACACAAAGGTCAAATACCTCTGTGCCTATGATCATATAAAATTATATTTTAAAGTCTTTATATTGAAATTATTTAAATATATTAAAATTTTCTGTAACACACTCAGTTGAGCTATGCCCCAGGCCAAAGGCATTTTTGTTTGCTTATCTGTTGTTTTTTCAGTAATGGTGATTGAACTCTGGTCTTCTCATTTTATAAATGTTGTAGCCCTAGTCTTTTTTTTTAATACCACCTCACTATATAGCTCAGGCTGGCCTTAAATTCATGTTCTTCCCATCTTTTCCATTTTCTGGGATTATCAATTCTGTGAGGCATTTCTTCCAACTTTGAGTTCATGAAGACACTTTTATTATATTCTCTACTTGTTTTAGGATTTCTCTTTAAGTAGTCTTTTTTATATAATTTTATTGTAAAAATACTGTACAAAGGGGTTACAGTTACACGAGTAGGGTAATGAGTACATTTCCTATCGAGCATTGTTACCTCCTCCTTTGATTTTCCCCTACCATCTCTTCCCTCCCACCTCCCCAACTCCTCCCTCCCCCCCCCAACATAGTAAAGTTCATTTTCAACATAGGGTCCTGTATATCTCATCGTCACAATGGGTCAACCTGCATCCCCATTTAAGCATTCTGCTATACCCCTTCCTTTCCCCAAATCACAAAAATGTATAAACAAGATGCAGAACACCAGAATCAACTACAGTGAAACCAGGGGTTATACCATGGAGGAAGAACTTACAAAAGAAACAAAAGAATCACATAGTGCATGATAAGTAGATTTAAAACAATAGCAAGCAAGGAAGAAAAAAAAACCTTGTGTCCCTGTCTTGGGGTACATTTCGGTTAACACCATCTCATATGGTCATATGTACATAGCCTTTGACCTTCTCTGCTTGTCCTAGACATGTACTAGTCATTGCAAGCAAGGGAAACCTTGGGACCTATGTTTCTTTGGGCCTGGCTGACTTCACTTAATATAATTTTTTCCAAGTCTTTCCATTTCCTAACAAATGGGGCAATGTCATTCTTTCTGATGGAGGCATAGAATTCCAAATGGGATTGCATGAAACTGCAGAGCTTCTGCAAGGCAAAGGACATAGCTAGCAAGATCAATAGAAAGCCCACGGACTGGGAGAAGATCTTCACTAGCCATGCAACAGACAAGGGTCTCATTTATAAACCATCCTGAGAATTCAAAAGGCTAAATCCCCCAACAACAAATCCTCAAAGAAACAACTGCCCCATTAATAAGTGGGCTAAAGACTTAAAGAGAGACTTCTCTGAGGAGGAAATAAGAATGGCCAATAGACAAATGAAGAAATGCGCAACTTCTCTAGCCATAAAAGAAATGCAAATCAAGACAACATTGAAATTCCACCTCACCCCAGTCAGAATGGCTATAATCAAGAAATCTAGTAACAGCAGATGTTGGAGGGGATGTGGCCAAAAGGGAATCCTACTGCATTGTTGGTGGGAGTGTAAACTTGTTCAACCACTTTGGAAAGCAGTATGGAGGTTCCTCAAAAGATTCCACATAGAGTTCCCTATGACCCAGCAATCCCAAAGCTACCAGCACAACCATGTTTATGGCAGAATTATTCACCATAGCTAAGATATGGAACCAACCCTGACACCCCTCAGTAGATAAATGGATTTAAGCAGTCTCTAATTTATCTCTAATCTATTTAGTAGGTGGCAAGAGGTAGACTCCTATTTCTCTTATTTGAGAGATAAACCTTTCAAGATCAGTATCACTTCTTGAATAATTCCCTTACTTCTCACTAGTTTGTCCTCCTACCTTTGTTACATAGTTTCCCAATTTTTGCTGATTAATTGGAGATAAGGGTCTCCAATTATTCTTAACTGGCTAGCTTTGAAATGCTAGCTTTGAAATACCTAGCTCTCAGCTTCCTGAAGCTAAGATTATAGGCATGGGCCACTAGTTGATATTGGAGATTTCTTTTGTTTTTTGGTGCAGCTAATGGGGCTCAAACTCAGAGCTTGGGCACTGTCCTGGAGAAGTTTTGCTCATGGCTATCACTCTACCACCTCAGTCAGAGATTTACCTTTGGCTTTTTGATGGTTATTTGGAGATAAGAGTCTGATGGGCTTTCCTGGCCAGGATGCTTTGAGTGATCCTCAGATCCATCCTCCTACATGCTAGGATTACAAGTATGAGCCACTGGTGTCCAAAGAATTGTTCATTTTTCTTCAAGGCTGCACTTTTCTAGAGAATGATGTGAAAATCCCAAACTCCTAGCACGACTGCAAATTTCTTACCTTACAGTTGTCAGTTTTGATTTTCTGTGCCTTAGTGCTGTAGTTAGTTGCATAAAGTTCACCAATGTATGTATTCCTAGTGAGCTTTTCTGTTCATATAGAAACATTTAGTACTAGCTATTCAGGAGGCTGAGATCTGAAGATTGAAGTTCAAAACCAGCTGGGGCAGGAAAGTCCAGAAGACTCTATCTCCATTTAACTACCAAAAAGGTAGACATACAGCTGTGGCTCAAGTGACTGAGCACTAGTCTTGAGCAAAAAACACTCAGGGACAGTGATCAGGCCCTGAGTTCAAGCCCCAACACTTGATTCGTTTATTAAAGGGTGGTTCGGATTAACTGGGATTTGAGACTGGGAGGTGGTTCTGTGGTTACACCACGAGGGTGGTTGTGCCGGGGTGGGTAGGGCTGCTCAGGTATAAAACCATGCATCCTCCACAGATCTTCTTGTGAAGTGAGCCTTGCTGTCTTCATCGGGATCAGAACTTTGTTGGTGGAAGACCACTCTCATTGACCATTCCAACCAAGAAAGTCTTGGCTCTGCCATCTTGCTTTGCTTGCCAGGGCCTATTCTTGGATGAAACTCCCTAACCTACAGGCTCAGTGCACTGGAAATACAGTGGAGTCACTCTGATCAGTCAGTCAGGCTTTGAGGATACTCTCTCATTTGTGTGAAGATTCAAGCCTGCCTCCCAGAAAGAAAGCATTAAAAAAAAGGGGGGGGCAGGAGGTGGATGGGGAACAACTCTGAATATTCTCAGGAATCTGGACAACATTCAGAGCTTGGGAGTTTACAGCTGAGTACATTGCAGCCATGAAGTCTGGTCACTCTGGTACCCAGAACCCAAGATGTACTATCATGACATTCCATCCAAGCATGGAAGAATTTGCAGATTTCAACAAATATATTGCTTACATGGAATCCCAAGGCGCACATCGAACTGGGAGAGCCAAGGTAATTCCCCCTAAGGAGTGGAGAGCCACACGGTCCTATGACAACATCAACGACATCTTGATCGCAACTCCCCTGCAGCAGATGGTCTGCGGAAGGACAGGTGTGTTTACCCAATATCACAAGAAGAAGAAAGCCATGACAGTGGGTCAGTACCACCGTTTGGCAAACAGTGGAGACTATCGCACCCTACCCCACTTTTGAAGATTTGGAGCAAAAGTACTGGAAGAACCTCATATATGGTTCACCACCTATTTATGGTGCTGACGTCAATGGCTCCCTGTTTGATGAAAGCACGAAGTCCTGGAACACCAGCCACCTGGGGACCACCCAGGACCTGCTGGAGCAGGAATGTGGAGTCCTGATCCAGGGGGTGAACACACCCTACCTATACTTCAGCATGTGGAAACCACCTTCTCTTGGCACACGGAGGACATGGACCTGTACAGCATCAACTATGTGCATTTTGGAGCCCCCAAGACGTGGTATGCTGTGCCACCCGAGCACGGCACACGCCTGGAATGCCTAGCATGGGAGCTCTTTCCAGACAGTGCAAGAGGCGGCAAGGCCTTCCTGCGGCACAAGGTAGCCCTGATCTCGCCCCGCGAGCTCCAGGATAGTGGCATCCCTTTCAGTCAAATGACCCTACGGGTACCCTGCTGGCTTCAACCACGGCTTCCACTGCGCTGAGGCCATCAACTTTGCCACCCTGTGGTGGATCGATTATGGCAAAGTGGCCTCCCAGTGCTGCCGCAGGGAGGCCAGGGTCAGCTTCTCCATGGATGTCTTTGTGCGTATCCTGCAGCCCGAACAGTACCAGCAATGGAAACGAGGGCAAGACCGGGAGTTGGTGGACCGAGCAGAACCCGCAGGGCCTGCTAGGCTGCAATCAACTCCAGGGCCAGAGCCCACGCCTGGGCTGGAGCCGATTGATGCAGACGCCCAAGCAGAATCTGATGCCCAGGCCCAAGTTGGTGCCCAGGCCCAAATTGAGGCCCAAGATCAAGCCAATGCACAGGCCCGAGTTGAGGCCCAAGATCAAGCCAATGCACAGGCCCGAGTTGAGGTCCAAGATCAAGCCAATGCACCGGCCCGAGTTGAGGTCCAAGATCAAGCCAATGCACCGGCCCGAGTTGAGGCCTAGGAACAAGCCAGGCCCAGATCAGAGCCAACACCCAGGCCCGAGTGGATGCCCAGGCCGGACCCGACCCCTGTTAGGGAATAACGGCTTGTGAGAGACCAGAACAGGGTCCGGGGTCCCCTCAGCATGGGGCGGAGGCCTGTGGAATTGTTCCACAACTCCAGGTGGGAAGTCCTCAAGAGCTCTTCCAGGCTCCCCCTGCCACCATGATGGTGCCCTGCCCCCCTCTCTGCCACATTCCTGCCACGAGTCCTCCCAGAAAACATAAGCATCAGGAGCCCTCCCTGCGGTGCCAGCCAAGAGATGCCCAGGAGCCCAGCCCGGACCCTCCCTCCAGCCATGAATGCCTGAACCCCTGAGCCCCATGACAGCGTGAGGCTGGGGGATTCTCTGGGGCACTGTGCCATCCTCTTCGAACCTCGGCACCACCTGAGAGCTGACCCTTAACCCCAGACCGAAGCACAATTCTGGCTGGGATACCAACCACAAAGTGCCAAGGGTACTTTTTCCTCCCAAGAACTAATTTATCTTTGGGGTTACCTAATGCCTCCCCACACTGACAGTGCACCTCCCAGGGACTACTGGGGTGGACCCCGGGCCAGGATGCCATGGTGATGCCCTGCCCCCACAGGAAGTGGCCCTCCCCTCAGGAACTCGCAGCCCACCCTGAACACAGATGAGCCTGTCCCGGCAGTGGTGTCCTCCAACCATTCACCTTTCCCCTGCCACCCTCGGGACTCTTCCCCTGCAGGGCTACGGGCCCTGCTCTCACAATCGCTGGGACCACATCGGGTGATGCTGAGACTCTTAACTGGACGTCCTTATCCCCAAGTTGCCTCTGAGTCATTGACCCTGGCTTCTGCTGACCGGACTACCGCCCCAGAGGCGCAGGAACAAGGCGTGGTCCTACGATTATAGCCTACCCTGCTCCCCAGGCCACCACCAACCACTGACTGCTCAGATACAAACTAGAACTTTTGATCAACTGAGATTGGAAGTCGAATTTTTTAACTCAATATTACTTTGTAGTGTTATTGATGTTTAATAAATGTGTTAAATCTGTAACATACATTAAAATCAGAGTTCAAAATGGTGGGACAAAGGGTGAACCAATTCAGCAGAGATACAATGTTGGAGGTTTATAACTTGGGGACGAGGGGGTTTGGGAGAAGAAAAAGTGGGAAAAAATGAGGGAAGGGTTAACACTATTCAAAAAGAAATGTACCCATTACCTGACTTACATAACTGTAATACCTCTGTAGATCACCTATACAATAAAATTTAAATTGAAAAAAATCAGAGTTAAGTTGATTCTGGTAGCTCACACCTATAATCCTAGTACTCAAGAAGCTGAGTTCTGGAGGATTATGATTTGAAACCAACCTGGACAGGAATGTCTGAAGACTCCATTTCCCATTAACCAGCAACAAACTGGGCTGGAGGTATAAAGCTAGCTGTGAACAAGAAAAGCTCCCTACTCTCATGAGACCTTGAGTTCAAACCCAGTACGAACACACACACACACACACACACACACACACACACACACACACACAGCGCAGAATTAGACAAGAAATATATTTAGGCATAGTGCTTTAGAAAGGTTGAAGAATAAGAGACTGGGCAAAACTATTCCAAGAAAAATACAAACAAAAGAAACCAGAAGTCAATGGATCAAAGAAATTAGAACTCAGACCAAAGCTACATAGTCCTTTATGTCATATAAAGGTAAATTTTGTAATGCAAATATAGAAGTCATGAATATCTTTCCAAGGATGAAGGCCCTTGATGGGATTAGAATCTTTTTCTCTCCCTCTCCTCCCTCTCCCCCTTTTCCTCTCTCTCTTTTTTCTCTCTCTTTCTCCCTCTCTCAATATCCACCAGGAAAGGCCACATAAGGAGACACTAAGCTAGCTGTCTCCTCTTTCGGGCAGGAGGAGAATTCTCTCCAGAAACCATATCTAGTTGTCTCCAGCCTCTTGAACTGGGACTTCCCAGCCTCCAGAAAGGTAAATAAGTATCTGTTCTTCAAGCAGCCCTGTCTCTCACGTTTTGCTGGTTAAGGCAACATCGTGCAAAGTAGAGTAGTGCTGGTAAAAACTACATGAAGAAAAGCCTGTTAAGTCTGCTGAGCTGCAATGTCACCTCAGGGTCACTATCCTTGGTAACTAGGGATTATTACAACTAGCCTACCAAAAAAAGACATTAGAAACACAAAAACCAAATGCAATCTATAACCCTCATTTGGATCTTGGACTCTTATTTAAGGACAATGGGGGTAAATCTGAATATCAATTAACATATCAAGTGAACTTAAAAGAATTGTGTTCATCTTGTTAAGTTGAAGAAATGTGTTTCTTTGGGAAATGATCTTATGTTTTTAGAGATGAAGATTCACATAGAGGTGCAAAGTTATGATGCCTGTATTTAATTGAAAATGCTTGAGTAAATATGATGAAATATGAATACTAGGTGCTAGTTTATAGAGCTATTTATATTTCTCTACTTTTCTACATTTGAGAAGTTCCATAATAAAATCTTTACAACGTTTTTAAGAAGTTTTTCAATATATAAAAAATATCAGAAAGGTAGGCAGCATAAGTGGTTCACTTATTTTGTTATACTGAACCCTAGTTCATTTATTTTTAATTAAGTTTTCCTGGGGCCACTGGAGTTTGGACTCAGGGCCTTGCACTTGCCATGCAGGTGCCTTATCAACTGAGCCACATGCCCAGCCCTGCTTTTTTTTTTTTGGGTCCGGTCGTGGGGCCTGAACTCTGGGCCTGGGCGCTGTCCCTCAGCTCTTCAGCTCAAGGCTAGCACTCTACCGCTTGAGCCACAGCGCCACTTCCGGCTTTTTTCTTTTTGCTTATGTGGTGCTGAGGAATCGAACCCAGGGCCTCAAGCATGCAAGGCAAGCGCTCTACCACTGAGCCACCTTCCCAGCCCCCAGCCCTGCTTTTAATTGAAGTTTTATTGAGATAATTTTAGATTCACAAGCAGTTATATGAAATTATACAGAGCTTCCCTGGATATTCTTTAGCCAGTTTTTACCAGTGGCAATAACATTTTCCACTTTAGTTCCTTCTAAAAGCTGTAAAGCTTTGCTTTCGCATTTGATTTGATAATCAATAATCCTATTCATTTAAAAGATTTTTTCACTGACTTTATTTTTTCCTGCTGGTTTTAAATGCTCTTTATCACATAACCAGTGTGTGTGTGTGTGTTTGTGTGTGTGTGTGTGTTTGTGTGTGTGTGTGTGTGTGTGTGCGCGCGCGCGCATGTGCATGTACTATGGGGAGGGGAGAGTTTGATAAAAGTAGAACCCTATTCTACTTCAAAGCTTTCTCCCTGTTCATTATTCCCCTGTATAGTTTTGAGAAACAGTTTACTAAGCAACACCAAAAGCACTGTTTGGATTTTGAATGGAAAAACAAAGTATTATTTAGTGATAAATTTGCATACCAATAACACCGAAACAGAAAACATCCTGAATAGAGGAAATCCTACATAGGAAACATCTGGACTGGGCTGCTATTAATCACTCACCCAAGATTGTGAAAACTGCTCACAGAGAGTCCAGCCAGCTTGGAATTGACCTTTTTGCCTGTTCTTGGTATGTTTCTCAGGATTCACAGTCCAGGGACAGGTATCCATGTTGGATGTCTGAATGAGAGTCTTTCTGTAGTTTATCAGTGCTCCACCTAAAAACCCAGGAATGCCTGAGTCCTCTCTTGCCGATCAGCACCAGTGGACTGCAAACACCAGCAAAGGGATGAATATACCACAGCACAAGGATCACAAGCATCTGATCACACCTAAACTAAACCTCTGCATTTTAGAAGCATTTAGGCCTTGGAGCGTAAGCATTTTCCCCAAGCGAGGGCTCTTTGTCTCTCTTCATAATCAAAATCTAAGATCAACTAGGAAGATGATGAGCAAAGAGAGAAAGGAGAAACAAGACCTCAAGGGAAAATTCTAGTCTGACTTAACCAACTCTTCCAGAAGATGTGGAAAAAAATAAATCAAGACGTATTTGAACCAGACATTAACTCTATAAATAAGCATCTGAATAGGATACCACCCAGGACTCTGTCTTTAGGAAAGGATATGCCATCTACCTAGTAAAATATCACTCAATGGACATTACAGATGCTGAGCAAACAGAATGGGAGGGGTAGCCCTCCCACTAGGATCCACCTCTTACAGGGTCTGCAGTCTCAGCACTGCCACACTGAGGACTAGGCTTCCACCAAGTGACCCCTGAAGGACAAACCACATACAAACTATAGTTCACCTGGTCAGCACAGATGCAACTTTTAAGCTTTTTTATTGGCATCTATATGTTGTATGAAGGAATTAGTTGTGACATTCCCACACATGCGCACAATATGCCTCATCAAACTCAGACTGTCCCTCACTTATCTCCTCCTTATTTCTCCAAACCATTTCAACATGTTTCACTGTTCCAATTTCATATGTGTACAAGAAGTACCTCTCCACTCACACTCCCCTATTTTACTTTCCTGTCATTTTTAGTATATATTAACAGAAAAAGGGGTTTACCATGGTATCTCAAATGTGCATATCTGAATCAAATTAATCACCTGTTGCTGTGTCTTTCTCCATCCCCCTACATCCTTCACACGTGTGGTGTGTGTGTGCGTGTGTCTGTGTGTGTGTTCAATGCACAGTTGGTCGAATGAAGGATGAAGAACGCACAGACACAGAGGCACAATTTTATAGCTTATTAGTCATGAATTCACCTACTCCACGAATTTCTTCTGTAATCTCAAGATCAATACTTGTGTCGTTTCTGAGGTCAATTCTGGACAGAGTACAAGGCAATCTGGGACATACAACATGCATGCATTCCCAGCTGGACCTGCTCCTTCTGCCTTGGAATTCCAAGCTCTCATACTAAAAATGAGTACCTTTATTATCTAGTGCTGTGTTTTTCACATTTTTTGTACTTTTTTCCCAAAGGGAATTTCACTGATTACAATATTCCTTAAGTATAGGCCAGAAGTGTTGTCTAGTGTTCCAAAGCATAAGAGATTGTATATTACAGAGATAATACTGTGTTGGTTAACATGTTCATAAATGAATTATACTGTTGTTGGCTATGTGTTTGCTGTTAATGAATCAATTAATTTATTAAAGTGTAAATTGATCAAGGTGTCTTTAAACAGAAACACACATAACGTAAGGTGGTGAAATGATTGGCTGATGAAATGTTGTGACTCACAGATATCTAACCCTGTTCTATCCCTTGGTTTAGTATTTCCTAATTCAGAATTTACAGTTATTTTTGTAGAAGGCAACGACTGCAAATAATGATAACCAACTCTACACTAACAGACAGCACTGTGTAGGGTGCTGGGAATGGAATGGATCAATAAGACACAAATAAGATCTTTTTCCACTTTGCAATGACTGATACCCATACTATTATCCCAAGGTCAATATTCAGTGAGAAGTGAAGACTAGCCTGGGAGCTGAAAGACCTGGGTTTAAGCCCGAATTCATCAGATTGAAATATTTCACGGTGTATCACCAAACTGAGCCTGACATTTAATTCTCCATCGTTAAATCAAGGGACTGTTTGCCCTCTAGGACAGAAGGCTTTACTCAGGGAGCAAAAATGTGCCCTTGGTGGGAACATAATATGAACAATCCTCCAGGAGTTGTGCAACTTAATGCAGAGACCCTGGCTCCAGTATTCCAGAGGCCCCATTTCTAAGAGATATGTTTGCATTTGGGTGTTTCCTTTATTTTTGCAAGTTTGGTTGGATCAGAGAAGATACTCTGCCTTCCTGCACTGCTGCAGAAAATTTTTTGGCCTTTGAGGTCCTAGAATGTGAAAACCCAAGCTAAAATTGCAGGCTACCTACTGAGGCCGCTTGCCTGGCTTCAATCTGACTTTACTGTCAACTTCTCCAACCTTCCACCAGATGGCTTTGACCTTTTCAGAGTTTCTCTTCCCCCTTGTTTAAAAAATGGGCATGCAACTACTGAAATTCTATGCTTCCAAATAGAACAGGCAACAGCAGGCACCGGATGTTCTCTTTGCACACATGGTGATTTAAATACCTGACACAAGCACCCCTCTCTCAGCCCAAGTGTGACTCCAATGTCAATTAATTTATGTTCAATTATTTATTCTGCCATAATGCCTTCTCCAATTACTGATAGATAATTGTATGAGAGGAAATGAAATCCAACATGCAGTGCTAATGTGAGCTTGTTCCACAGGCAAATCCCTGGCTTGGAAATACTTGCTGAGATGGGGCACAGGTGATTTAGTACAAGGAAAGCAGGGAGATGGGTCCCCCCTTTAATTAGCTCTTTAACTTATTTAATGATGCATCCTGGGTGTTGAAAGCTGTTATTGTTTAAGGGTTTAATGTGCCATGCGATTCAAGGAAAGGAGACTGAGAAGGAGAAATACAAAATGTTCTAGGGACTCAAGTTCTTGGTTAAAAAAACATTTTTTTAATCTGGTCAGCACCACACACAATCCTGCCCCTCCTCCTTTTTTTGGTCCTTTCCACATGAACAAGATATGACCAAGATCAGCTAGTTGGGAATATGTGAGAACTCAAAGATCACTTAATTCCACTCCCTGACCTTTACAAAGGTGGGGACAATGACCTTTAGGGCCACAGTCAGAACTAAATCTCAGGGCATCACGACAGCCAACTAGCGCCTTCCCACTAGGAAGAAACAGGTTTTAAATTTCCAAAAAGCCCAAGTCAACTGCAAGTCCTGGTGACAATGACCCACCTGGCCTGAGTAAAGGTTGGGGTACTATTTCCAGACACAGCTTCTTCCATGAAAGGAAATCCTGAGATTCTTCAGAGAAATGCAGAGCTAACATAACCACTGTCCCTGAGCAGGTAGCTGCTCCCCATCTCAATGTTCTCCTCCGTATAATGACATCGTCTATGAGTCTTAAAAGATACAGTCAAAGGCTGGGATGTAGTTCTGTGGTAAAGAATTTGCTTCACCTGCACAAGGCCCTAGATTCGATCCCCTACACCACAAGCAAAATCAACAATATACTCAATATGATGCAGTTATAAACAGCCCTGGCACGCAACAGTGCCCTTTGGATCCGGAGTTGTGCAGGAACAAGCAGCTGTGGATCGGAATTGGCTTTACAAAGGCATTGGTGACTCCGGAGCTGTGAGAGCTGGTGGCATGAGGGCAGTCTTGCTGGCCAAGTGACTGCCAGTCCTTCACCCTCTCCCTCACCCCAGGCAGCCTGGCACGAGGGCAGGACCTAACAGCTACCAACTAGGAAATCAAATCACCCCACCCCAAACAGCCTAGATGATTTAAAGGGAAAATACAGTGTTAATAACAAAATCTAGCTTTAACATTAACAGTTTTTTTTAATACTATTTAACAACAATCATCTAACAGTGCAGAACTCCTGCCCTCAGGCCCCCAGGGAGAAGTGGTGATTCCTACCCTCTGTCCCACAGGTAGGTGGAGTAAATTGAAAAACATTTCTACAAGAAGTTGAAATTAGCTGGGCACTGGTGGCTCACGCCTGTAATCCTAGCTACTCTCAGGAGGCTGAAAGCTGAGGACTGCAGTCTGAAGCCAGCCTGAGCAGGAAAGTCCATGAGACTCATCTCCAATTAACCACCAGAAAACCTGAAGTGGAGCTGTGGCTCAAAGTGGTAGATTGCTAGGGCAAAAGAGATTAGAGACAGCTCCCAGGCCCAGAATTCAAGCCCCATGATCCTCAAAAAAAAAAAGTTAAAATCTACTTTGAGTGTAAATTGCTATCCAAAGAGACAGAAATAACCAGAAGGAGAGTTTAATGTCAAACCTTTCTCTTTTCCCCCACTATAGGCCTGGTGGCTTCATTTTCTTTTGCTACCCAGCCCAAGGGGTCAACAATGTCTGTGAGGGTCTAGAGGAAGATTTTCTACAGTAGCCACAGACCTCTATACACAAGATGGGAGCTGACCTAAATGTGAATTTCAAAATAAACAACAAATATTTTCCTGTGTCTCAAAATATTGTCTGAGCATCTGTTATTGTTGATATTTGGCTTTGTTTTATTCCACTGCTGAATCTGGCAACACTACAAAGAAAGCCTGCTTCCCCTACTTGGCATGTAAGATGTAGGTAATTTAGGAATTTCTGTTTGGATGAGTCTGATCAGAGCTTATTTGAATTAAAAGGATACAAATCAGACCAGGGAAACAATAGCCCTGGGTTTCCCTGAGGAGAAATAGAATGGGCTTCCACAAGTCAGCATGTCTATCTCCTAAGACTGTGTCCTTGACCTCTCCCAACTCCATGTTCAGAGACGTAAGCCATTAAGGTTTCTTCGAATAGTGAAAGAATTATAAGGAACCTGGGGACGATCTGAGATTTCAGAGACTGTGAAATCTTTGTGAAAGCTTCTTTTTTTATGAGGTAATTTGAGACCAGGACATTCTCTCATTCCCAGGGAAAACTCTCTGTATTAATGAGCTCCTCCAAAAATTTCTACTGGGTATTATATTTGGACTAGGCTTTACTATCCCAGAACACTTTAGTATTGGAGATATATAAGGAGGCGTTTGCCAGCCTCATAAAACTATGTGGCCAACACTTCACAAATGTTATTTCATCCAGTCTACAGAACCAACCTATGAAACAGAATTAGAAATGAACTCAAAGTTACAGAATGCCACTTCTTTATCATGTTATAGCCATGTGACCCAGTAATCCTAGTAACTACAGTTTATTTCCTCCAAAGGAATAGAAACTTGGGATCACACAATTTCATATTGGCAATATCCAAGTATCTATAATAATTTTACTTATAATTGTCACAAAACAGATTGTCACAAAAACCCAGATGTCCTTCACTGAGTAAAAGGGTAAATTAACTAAAGTACAGGTACCCAGTGGAATGGACAGGACTCAGCAATAAGAAAGAGCAAACCCAGGATACACAGAGCCGTTTAAGTGAATGTCGATAGCTTGATTTTTGTATCTAAAATCTTGTTTTCTGTTTCCATTTCCTCATAAGGGCTACAAGAAGTTTAATAGGAAGGCTTACTTATTTTACATGGATTACTTTTGAGCTAAGAGTTCTGCTTCCTTCCAGGGGCATACTTAGACTGCAATTTGCCTGTTTTAGGCTGCCCCTTTTGTTGTCGGCACATGGCAGGCATATGCCATCATGGCCAGCTTCCTTCCATTGAGGAGTCACATGCATTGCTCTACTAAGGCTAGCCTTACGCCATGATCCTCCAAATCTCAGACTCTCCCTTCTCCCCCACCCTGTGCCAACCCACACACATAGCTTTGGACAACAGATGCATTCCAATACATCCAGCTATGGATTGAGGAAGGGGCATGTGAATTTTTTTTCACTTTATTTTTCATTTATCCTTAAGTAGTTGTACAAAGCAGTTTCAACCCAACCTGTTTTTAAGTACAATACACATTTTGATCAATGTCACCCCTTTCATTCTTCTCCCCTCATCTCTCCCAATCTCACCCATCCCCTCAATTTTCCTAGGCTTGTGAATCTTTAAGGTGGGACTGGCCTTGAACCTTAAACCTCAATGCTTCCGTTCTCAGTCTCCCACATAGCCAGGATGACAGGCATGATCAACTGAAGCCCAACTAAAAGTCAATTTACTTTTTAATTGTAGGCTTCCATGAGGTACTGTTTTATAATCTGATACATATATATGTAGCATGAAATGACTAAATCAGGGTGATCAGTATTTCTCTCTCCTTCTATAGTCTCATTTCTTTGTGTTGAAAATCCTTAACTTCTGTAGTTAATTTGAAATAATTACAGACAAAAAATAGGAAGGCTTAAAGATAAGTATCCTATCTTTTGATATTTTTATTGACATATATTAATTTGTGCAAAGAAAGGGTACATTGTAACACTACTGTGCATATAGTGAGCTTTGATCATAGTTACCCCTTTTATTACCCTTTTTATCTCCTTCTATGCTTTTCCCTCCGACTTTTTTTTTGGGGGGGGGCGTCCTGGGGCTTGATCTCAGGGCTAAGGTGCTGTCCCTGAGCTTCATTGTGCTCAAGATTAGCACTCTACCACTTGAGCCACAGCACCACTTCCAGCTTTTCCTGAATAGTTTATTGGAGATAAGAGACTCACAGATTTTTCTGCCCAGGCTAGCTTCCAAACATGATCCTCAGATCTCAGCCTCCTAAATAGCTAGGATTACAGGCATGAGCCACCAGTGCTCAGCTCCTTCCACTTTTCTAATAGTCCTCCTTTTCCTTTATGCCTTCCACACACACATGAACATGCATGTACATATATACACACATGCACACACAATTTCACATATGAGAAAACATGATACTTGCCCTGGTGTGACTAGTGTGACTTATTTCACTTTAGCAGTCCATTTTCCTGCACACTACATAATAATATTCCATTGGGTTTATCCATTCACTCATTGTTAAGCACGTGGGCTGATTCATGAGTTGGTTATAGTGAATCTGCCATAATGAACACAGGTGTGCAGTTAACTCTGAATCCTTCAGGTACGTATCCAAGTATGGTACGATTAGATCATGATTAGTCCTATTTTTAACATTTTGGAGGAACCTCCATACTGATTCTATAACCGCTGTATTAATTTACTTTTTCATCAACTGTATAGTTTCCTCCTCCTCTTCTTACCCCAAGCCCCAACCCCATAACCTTGCTGACATTTGTTATTGCCTGTTTTTTTGAGGATTGCAATTCTGACTGAGGTGAGATGCAAGCTCAGTAAGGTTTTGAGTTTCCCTGATAGGGAAAGATATTAACCTTTTTTCATGGATGTTCTGACCATTTTTACTTGTTCTCTATTTGGTTCATTTGCTCATTTACCAATTGGATTATTTATTCATTTGGTTTAGTATCTGAGTTCTTCATGTATTGTGATATTAATCCCCTGTCTGGTGACTAACTTGCTAAGATTTTTCTCCCATTCTGTACTAAACCCAGGTCTTTCAGTGTTTCCCCTATGTGCTCCCATAATAGCTTTGAAGTTTTAGGTCTTCCATTGAGGACTTTGATCCTTTTGAAGTTGACTTTTGTACAAGGGTAGTGCTAAGGAGCTAGTCTCAGTCTTTAACATATGGATATCCCATGGGTCTTCTATTCGCTTGGTCTATGTGTCTGTTTTTTTCGTGTCTGAACCAAATAGTATGGCTCTGTAGTATAATTTGAATGAAGCATTGCAATACTTCCATCATTGCCCTCTATGCTGCCGATTTTTGGGCTCTGTGAGGTCTTCTGTGTTTCCATATGAATTTAAGGAATATTGCTTTCTAGTCCTGTGAAAAATGTCACTGGAATTCAAGGGCATTATTTTCAGTGAAAGAAATTAGTCTCAAAATACTGTTTGCCATTCTTGAAAAACAAAACTGTGGTGACAGAACAGTAGCTGTCAGGTCAGGGGTGAAGGTTAGAAGGTGATATTCAAGGATAGCAGGAGAGTCTGCTGAGGGAGAAGGCTATTCTGTACCTTAGTTATGGTGACTATTACCTGAATACATACCTGAGCATACAACTCCACACACACAAAATCCAATAGCACTTTGTAATCATTTTTTTAAATTAACTTGAAAATATAACACTAGCAAAATTGAGAGTTGGGATTGAAATCTTGATCTCTCCAACTGTATGAAACAACTCCCTAAAAGAGAGTACAGTTTATCTGACAAAGTAGTTCAAGATGGCATATATATATGTGTGTGTGTGTGTGTGTGTGTGTATACACATATAATCAGAACCCCTGCCACTCCTGCCATATATACACACATACCAATAGGTGTGTCTTGTGTAACTATTATATATGTAAAACTATTATGTATAATATTATTATAGCTATTACACTATTATATATGCCAATCATAGATACACTATTATATATAATGTCACAAAATGTTATGTGCATAAGTATGTATATAGGCATGTCTTGAGTATATACATTGACTATTATAGATGAATAGACAGGTATGTATCTTGAACATGTACCATCAAGTATATATACATGTATAGGCATATCTTAAACATAAATATATTAAATATATATGCATCCGTATTTTGAATATGCATATATTGAATATAATACATATCTTGCTATATATTAAATGTTAGATACACCTTTATACATTTGCATCCTTTATAATTTTTTGTTTTCTAAAAGCTTAGAACAATCCCTAGAAAGTCCTAGGAGAACAACTTCACTTTTTGGCCTCTGGTACTCTATTTGTTTAATTGCTCTATGCTCCAGCCAGCTGGGAGCTTGGCTAATCACCTGCACTAATAACAAGTCACTGCTGACAGAGACAGTCATTTTTCTGTATTCCACAGGGATACTTTCAAATCGCTCCTAATAGTTTTCACCTGGCCCCTCCCTGGGCCCCAAGTTCATAGACTAACCCACTGGCTCCTCCACAGCCCCCTGCTCTTGGCTCTTGTTACCCCACACTCAACATGGCCAAAACAGAACCACTGAGTTCCTGCCCCTGCTAAAAATCCACCCAAACATTTTTAAATCAAATTTTCTATCTATTTCAGCAAACGTCTCCACTGTTCACCCAGTTACGACAGTTAAAAACCTAACACCACTCGTGACTCCTCCCATGGCTAGTCCAGCCCATCAAATCCATCATCCTCTCTCCACCCTCACTGCTTCTTTTTCTCTCCCTGCTTCCCTTCCTCGCCTAAAAGACTAGTAGGCCCTTCTCTTGGATGTCTCAGCTTCCATACCTGCCCTGCTGCAGGTCCCTCTCTGCAGAATGAACTGATCATTTACATCAGAAGTCCATCACAGTAAAACCCTGAACTGCTACCTCTCCTCCACTGATAGGCCATCTAGTGTGTCATGGAGTCATGTCTTGGCTCTCATCTCCTCACTGTCCCTCTTGCTCTTGTGTCAACCACTTTTGTCATTTTTTTCTGTGTGTCTAGTTTGCTAGATTCACTCCTGGCTCTAGGGCTCTTGACCTTACTGCTTCTGTGGGCAGTCTTGGTTACTCTTGCTGTAGGGCACAGCTAGTTGCTCCTTTCCACTAAAGTCTCCCCTTAAATAAACCACTGCACATGTCACTTCTTTAGCCACCCAACCTAAGGGATCCTCTTCCAAAAGGTCATCTATTATTCTCATTCAAGAACCTGACATTTCTGTTTATAAAGACAAATAGTCCTTTGTTTATAAGCTTCATACACACAGGGTTTTTTGCCTGTCTTGTTCTCTGCCTAGATCCTCGGTGCCAAGAACAGTGCCTCCTACCTCATCACTGCACAGCAAATGCTAGGTAAGTAAATGGGTTATAGGAAATGCACAGAAGGCATGCAAAGAAAATACCAGGAGATCCTGTTGAAATTCTCAGGCCCTGCATCAACTGGCTGGCAGATTCCAGGGGACAGGATTAGAAGAAAAAAATTGCTAAGGTACAAAGGATTTCAATGAATGATGCCCGCCCAGGGTAAAAATACCTTTCTCTGTGTGTGTTGAAACTTCAACCCTGAATTCTCCAGAGCTTCTTCCCTCAGCCAATCAGGCCCCTTTTCTGAGGGCAAACACTGTGGCAGGTATTCAGAAAATGAATTAGTATGTTTATCAGGCCACATCCCCGGAGACAAACCACTTGTCTCATCAAAGCTACAGCTGTCTCCAAAGTACGAAAAAGCCTCTCCAATCAGCAATTTACATGGGTGAACCTAACATATTGTACAATGTTGATTTATGGTGACAATTAAGAACATATTACCAAAGTCTATTTCACCATTAACATCCCTGGGGACTGGATAATTTTAAATCTTCTGGCTGCTACCTCCCTAAAGGCTTGGTTCTTGGCTAAGGATTTAGAGATTATAAATTTAACAAAGGATGAAAACTGCAAGAGATGAGTCTTGAACAGCAAATAATGAGTCTAACCAGCACCTCAGCTTCTCAGGAAGATTTACAATGCCTCCCTGCCTGAGGCCAGGGAATCTTTTCTTGGGAAGTTTACGGCCTCTATCGCTTACAGTCTGAGCTCCAGATGACAGAGTCTGGCCTTGTGATGTTTTTTTTTTTTTTACAGAGGCCCTCTGCATTACTTCTACAAACCTTTCTTTCCTTCAGAGAACCTTTATGGAGAATGGGGAAGCAATGGCTGTCATTTCCAAAGACCAAAACAGGTACCTACTGCTTGAACATGTTGCTTGGCATACAGGCTCTAGCATGCATTTTCCTGTGACCTCAAAGCCCATGACTCTACTTCCAATATTCTAGCTTAGAAAAACTCTAGAACTCATTGGTTCTTTGATTCTAAATTTGGAGTCTTGCCTTTGGTGGAGCTGAATCTCCTTTGTGATTATCAATCATAACAAAAGACTATGAGCAAAGACTAACCAGTATCTACTTCCAGGTGAAGTGATAGAATTTCAGGGTAAATTTACATCCAGGTCAAATTTTCCCAAAGCATGGTTCAGAGATCACCTCCACCAAAATCTCTCAAGTAAAAGGAACCAACATCAAACCTACAGAATTAAAAACTCTTGGATAGAGATTTAGGATCTATACTCCTTTTTCCCCACCTTGATGGTAGGAAGGGATAGAAGCAGTAGAACTAGTTGTGAATTCAGAACCTGTTCTTTACTGGGCAGATTCTCTTCCATGTTAGCCACACTTCCAACCCATTTTTGCTTTAGTTAGTATTAAGATAGGGACTTACACTTTTGCTACAGGCTCCTGATCCTCCTACCTACACATCCTAGATAGTTTAAGCTACAGAAATGCACCTGCCCTGAATATATATTCATAATATGTGGTACTTTAAGATGTATTATGCTAAACTTCAGGAAACTCTGATGTAGCTTTTGGAGTGGAAGAGAGACAGACTGAAAGACCAAGTTACCTACTCCAAGTAGAGTCAGGTACCACCAGGAAGCACTTCTCTTTGCCTTTGTTTTCTTCCAATTATGAAATTCCTGATAAAAGTTCATCTCTCTGAAACATTAAGCCTTCATTGAACCACCTGCTACCACAACAATATTGCTATAAAACTCTGTTGCAGTTTTGAAATGAAATGTGCATCTAAAATATGCCTAGTACTCCACTAGTTGATAAAATATCAATATTTGTAAATGTCCCATGATAGGACTTATAATAAGGAAAAAAACCAAACTGAGACTGATAAAAGAGAGAAAACACAGTAAAGGGAATAGGGTGAAAGATGAGTTTCATGCCCACAACATAGGCAGGACTCCACACCAGCAGGATCTTGGCGTATCTTCATGAGAAGAAAGTTGGATATAGTTAAGATCTGGAACCAACCCAGATGCCCCTCAGAAGATGAATGGATCAAGAAAATGTGGCATATACACACAATGGAATTCTATGCCTCCATCAGAAAGAATGACATTGCCCCATTTGTTAGGAAATGGAAAGACTTGGAAAAAATTATATTAAGTGAAGTCAGCCAGGCCCAAAGAAACATAGGTCCCATGGTTTCCCTTATTTGCAATAACTAGTATATGTCTGAGTCAAGCAGAAAAGGTCAGATAAGTTGATGTTAGGGAAATGAACCCTAAGATATGTATTAAAATGTTTGTTTTTCTTTCATGCGATTGTTTCTAACACATTTATAAGATTATTTCTTTGTTGCTTTGTATGTCCCTCCTCCATGGTATAACCTCTGCTTTCACTGTATTTGGTGTCAGCATAATTTGTGGAGGGGAAGAGGATACAGGTGGACCCATTGCAACAATGAGACGTACAAGTTGTTATGTCAAAAACGAACTTTACAACTTTGGTGGGGGGCGGGGGAGATGGGAAGGGCTGGGAAGGGGAAACAAAGGAGGCTACAATGCTTGATAAGAAATGTACTCATTATCTTGCCCATGTAATTGTAACCCCTCTGTACAGTATTTTCACAATAAAAAAAAAGAAATGCAAAAAAAAAAGTTGGTTAAACTTGTTTCCTAAAGGTTTTCACTCATTGTTTATCCTCACTCCTGAGCATGAAGAATGGAATAGCAGATTTACCCTCCGAGGTTGGGGGTTTCCATTTAACAACAGAGATAAGCATGTCATTTTGCTGCCACCAAAGCCTTAGGTCAGAAACACCTTAATTGACTAAGAAAGCTCCAAAGGATACAAAAGCAGAGTTAAGGAAAAATATTTCAAAATAAGACTAATGTTTCCTCACCTACTCCTTTATTTTAAAAAAGTTTAATCAGTATATAATCATTATGCACGTTAGGGATATAATAAAATAGTTTAGTCCATGTATACAAGGTGTAAAGATCAAAGAGATAATTGGCATATTCATCATCTCAAACATTTATCACCTCCTTGTGTTGGGAATTTTTAAACCCTCCTTTATAGCTGCTTTGCAATACATAATTAATTACTATTCCCTATAGTCACACAACTGTGCTATAGAGCACCAGCACCTGTTAATCCTACCTAACTACATCTATGTATCACTAGTCTTATTTCTCTCCATCCATTCTCCCAGAAGAATGTCCAATACCTCACAAGGTCAAAGAGGACATTGAAGATGGGGAAGGACATTTGAAAGAGAACATTTGAAAATGGGGAATAATCTAAGAACACAAAGTAACCACAATTTCTTCTCAAAGAGGAAGCTACTGCACACATCACCTCTTCCTCCACATCCTACATATTGATGTCAATAACTCCAGACTCTAAGTTCTAGGAATAACTTTGCTATCCAC
Source organism: Dipodomys ordii (assembly GCF_000151885.1). Classification (NCBI taxonomy): domain Eukaryota; kingdom Metazoa; phylum Chordata; class Mammalia; order Rodentia; family Heteromyidae; genus Dipodomys; species Dipodomys ordii. The sequence goes on from NW_012267230.1 coordinate 7,938,489, forward strand.
TGAACTCAGTTCTAAAACCTGTGCTTGCAGAGATCTTGGGAAACAAACCTATGTGGAAGCATAAACCAGGGGTGTCTCCAAGGCAAGGCTGCAAGTGATCACCTAAATACAGCAAGGTGGTGAAGAGTTAGATGCTGAACAGCCAAAAAACATTATAAACACTTTCTCCTATTTCCTTTACCAGCAACCATATAAACATCATCATTAATCTGGTGTTGTGCATTTCAAGCTACAAAACACTTCTAGTAACTAAGTATGAACAAAACTCAAGATGAAACATCATTTCAGTTTGGAGGAGTTTTAGAGGGTTTTTTTGCCTTGAGAGAATACTTCCCGTAAGTGCCTCCCCAATTGTCTGCCTTCATTTATGTCACTACAGTGCCTCACTTACTATATTATTTGCTTTAATATTTCTCTTCAAAGGGACACCACATTTTTATCTGACTTATTTAAAAGGAAACTTTCTATTACTGGTGAAAACATGAGGCTGATGTCCTAGCTATATTTTTTTCTTCAAATGGCCATGAAAATAAACATCAAATTCTGAAAGTGCCTTAAGTTCAATTGGGGAACCATCAAAATGCATCCTCTGTTCCTTGAGATGCTGCTGAATGTAAGAAACCACCTTCCAGCTCCCATGAGGTTTAAATGATGGGAATTGAATAGCAATGTCTGGCGAGACCTGAGGAGGCTCAGCCTTCATCACTACAATTCAGATTGGACACCGCTGGGAAATCTACCTTGGCATTCTCTCTTCTTATTGTTTGGCCTTCAGGCCCTGGGACTTTTTTGTTTCTTGGTCTGCTCAATGCTTCTTTTTTTTGGGGGGTGGGTCCGGGGGGGGTCCGGTCGTGGGGCCTGAACCCTGGGCCTGGGCGCTGTCCCTCAGCTCTTCAGCTCAAGGCTAGCACTCTACCACTTGAGCCACAACGCCACTTCTGGCTTTTTTCTTTTTGCTTATGTGGTGCTGAGGAATTGAACCCAGGGCCTCAGGCATGCAAGGCAAGCGCTCTACCACTGAGCCACCTTCCCAGCCCCTGCTCAATGCTTCTTGAGTAGCAAAGTTGTAATACAGCCTACACAGAAGTTGTTTTCCTGTTTATCCAAAATTCTATTTAAGATTAACCTTTATTTTCTTGTATGAAACAGAAATCAAAGTCTGTTTCTCCTACATATTCTTTATGCATTTCTTTTATCCAGGTCTAATCAATTGACAGACTAATAAAATGTATGAACAAGCATACAAACAAATATAAATCATCAACAAATAGGAAGGGAGAAGTGCAAAATTGAGATGATTTGTTCAGAAAGAACAGAATTCTTTCCTGCCAGTTAAAGTGATGAGCAAATTTATTTACAAAGCTTATATCCACCTAGGACTCTCCTTGCCCTGAGGATATAAATGCTGCATGAAAACTACTTTCTCCTGGCACAGAAGCCCAGTAAACAGGCCTGCTGTGAATGCAAAGAAGGATACTCAGTATGAAGGACAAATACCTTTGGAAGGACCTGAGAGCACTATCCCCACCCTCATATGGGGCATTTCTTCCTCCTTCTCCTCTTCTTATTTTCCTCCTTCTTCTCTTACCCCCTTCTCTTCTCCACATCCCCTTCCTTCTCTTGCTTCTGCTTTCTCTTTCCTCTTCCTTTTCATCCTCTCTTTCTTCCTATCTTTTCTAGAGGAGGCACATGAACAGGAGGCCAGAATACATAGCCTGGAGAAGTCTAGACCACATTCCACAGGTTCATCTTAGAAAAAGAGTTACATGTCATTCTGGTATCCCTAAACTGAGAAGGGTACTGTCAACCTCTCTTCTGCTCAAGAAGGAGGCAGGCCATTGGTAACTTTCGTCTTCAGCCTCCAGCTTAATAGAGTTGACTAAATTAATTAATCAATTCATTAATAAGCCAAACTTCTCTAAACTAATGCATATGCCAACACAGCAAGAGACTGGTAAAGCACAAGGGAAATGAAGAAAGCAAACAGGCTTCTTTCAGTACAAGAATATTTACTTTGAGAGCAGCCTAAGTTCAGCAAACATCTGTTTATTCAGAATATGAGCCACCGTGGAGCCCAAAGTAACTCAGGATGGTTTTTTGGAATGTTAAAAGAACAGTCCATGCTCTTAACCACAAAATGCTCAGACCTTGTGAAAGCTTCAAGTGCTCTCTAAATCAAAAGATTTTGTTTTCCTCCTACAGAGTTACTGAAAAGGAAGTGTGTGCTAACATTCTGAAAATTAGCTCTAAGGGTATGTTCTCCAGTGACCTTGGATGTTCTGTTCACCAAAGAACCCACTTGTTATCCCTTGCAAAGCATGGGGAGCTGGAAGCAGAATGTAAACCACCACGCTATGCTGATTACCAGGAGGTCACAGAGTTCCAAAAATACTGAGATTGGGGCCTAAAACCTGGCGATTCAGTTTACCAGTAGTGTGGCCATCTGGAAAAGCTTCACAAAAACTCGCCTTCCCAATCTGCATAGTGGAAAATTGTTTTCTCTCCACAAACTGGCTGTGAAGATGAAATTAGAATGGGTGGGTGCATGTGCAGTGGATGTCAGAGAGCGGTTTTCAAATGCAGGGAGTAATTACTGTCATTTGTAACAGCACACTCTCATTTCTAACTCTTCTCTCCTCCTGTCTTTCCCCCTCCTAGGGGGCATAATAACATCTGTGATAACTATTACTCATGGAAATTATATTTCTCCATTAGTTCTTCTTACAGAATAAATTTTTATTGAGACCCATTAAAATACCTTAAGCAACCTGCCTACTTTAAAAGTGTTGTTAATCACTATTTTATTTCAAGATGTTGGTCGAAGGAGAAAAATGTATTATGCTTTAGACTTCTATGATGCACTGTCATAGGAAGGAAGAGTTCTAGCTGCCATCAAACAGCAAGACAGGGAGAGAAAGTTGAGCAGCTATGAAATATCCAGCAACTGACACAAAGAAAATGTCTCCTATGTACTTATAAAGGCTGCCATAAGAATTTGGCCTGTACAGTCAGTATTCACCCAAATGACAATTTTACACTCTGCTCAGTATTGAGGAGTGGCAATATTTTGGAATTCTTAGCCTATTAACTCATTAATGCCTTATAGAATGGACATATAATATGAACTGGTGGTAGATAAAGGACATAGGGATGATATTTGGATTGAGATAGATAGATGGGTAGATAGAAAGATAGATACAAATGATAGCTAATAGGGCTAGGAAGGTGGCTCAGTGGTAGAGCATTTGCCTTGCATGCTCGAGGCCCTGGGTTCGATTTCTCAGCACCACATAAGCAAAAAAGAAAAAACCGGAAGTGACGCTGTGGCTCAGGTGGTAGAGCGCTAGCCTTGAGCTGAAGAGCTGAGGGACAGTGCCCAGGCCCAGAGTTCAGGCCCCACGACCGGATCAAAAAAAAAAAACAAAACAAATAAATGATAGCTAATAGACTGGATACAGAGATAAAGAGATGATAAAATAGGTAAGAGATAAGAAATAGATAGATAGATAGATAGATAGATAGATAATAAGTATGAAATAGGATGAATGCATAAATGGATTTAACTCAGATGTCTTCTCTCGCCTGTACAAGAGGATATATAAGACAAAAGTATTCAAGAAAAAACTGTACACTGTATTGAAAAAGACCTAAAAAGTAATCTTACTCTACCTTCTCATTTTTAGAAGGTCTCAGAGAGCTAACTCACCCCCAAGCTACGAAGCTAGTGCTGCAGCCTTTTTTAGTAATAGTTCTTGTGCGTTAAACATCTACAAAACAAAATTTTCCCTAATTTCTTAGTTAGTCTTCCCTAGACAACCAGAATGTCGAGCTTACTGGAAAGGAAACTGAGGCTCAGAAGGTGAAGAAACTTGCCTGAAACTTTACTTAGCTAGTAAGATGCAGAGACGGATTTGAAACCTGACAGATACACAGAACCTCACTGGACTCAAGACTCCGCGCCTCTACTATAGTACAAGTTCCCTTTATATATCTTACCTTGAAATTTTAATTTTCAGTGTTTCATTCATTTCAGTGGTAATCAGAGAAGAAAAAAACCTTTTCTCTTAAATAAGCCAACAAATAAAAATGACCTTCATAACTTACAGATTCTCTTTTTTTCAGTGCAATTTATTCCATGCGCTAAGGACAGGCTCAGCTGGAGCTAGGCTGTTCCATAAATAAGTCATGCCCAGGTTGAGGCTGCATGGCTGCCACCCTACATATAACAGAAGAAGCAGTGTCAGGGAACTGTGCACACTCACCTCCTTGAGTACATGTTTCCAAATTACCCTTGACAGGCCATGAGCAGAGCATTTTCAGAGGGATGCATTAAATAACACTGCACAAATGTTTTAAGACTTTGCCTTGCCACTTCCTGGGGCTGGCTCTCTGATGCCTTCCCATTCCATTTAGTTTAGCTCTTAATACTAGAAGGAAGGAGACCAAGAGCATCTCCAGGAAAATGCTAGTCTGGCTGGAGGGTTGGTTACTCTGCCCACCTCTGAACATCCAAAGGACAGATCTATGAGCTAATGAGGTACATGGCTTCTGAGACGAGGAGATGGATTCAAGTCCTGATAACTCTTCATCCTCCCAGTTTTTCAAATACAGAATAGAAATGATGACATTTTCTTCCAGGTAGTTACAGTGGGGAGAAAAATAACTGTGTTAGTAAAAGCTAATGCTTAGTCAGTACCCACTATGTACCAGCCACTTCATTACACACCGAGCATGTATATACTGCCCTTGTAATTCTCACAAGGCAATAGGCAGTATTACTGTCTCCACACTTAGAACAACTATGCTATGCTAAAGCATAGACAGTTTATACAAATGACCTGAGGTCATAGCAACCTGTGTACCAACAACATAGCTCGCGACTAAAATCCTTTCAAGGAGAACACTATTAGTAAGGTGTCCAGCACAGTAGGTACTCTAAAAATTTTAGTAATTTTTTTGTCATTGAGTTGCTGCCCAAAAATAGATCACTTATTCCTAAAGGACAATTGTCACTGTCTTGGGAAAGAGCAACAGGACTAGCAGATACTTTACTTATATTTTCTCATTTAGTCTTCACAGTAAAATTTAATTGTGGCCTTTGGTGGTAGCACATATGGGACAGAATCCCAGACCTCAGGAGGTGGAGGATGAGGAGTTTGAGGCCAGCCTCAAGTACAGAGAGAGATTATGTGTCAAAAAGAAAAAAGCTATCACTGCATTCTAGCCCTATTATTCCCATTGGACATATGGGGAAGCTGAGGACAAGGGACACTCACAGGGCAATCAGAAGAACCAGGATTGAAGTCCAAGTCTCCCCACCTTCAAAGCTCACTCTACACGAACGGCCAGCCCTAACACCATATGCCATCTGAATCATCTCGTTTCCACCCTTCCATCTCACAGTGGCCACAAGAGACAGAGCTCCTTGACATTTACACACACATCACCCATGAATCCTGTTGAATGCAGCTTTTGGTTATACATAGGTTGGGGTTGTGATTGGAATTCTGCAATGTTAAGCAGCATGTGGGTTACACAACTCTTGCTGTGTGGGGGCAGCACACTGAACAGCTGGGACAGATGAGAGCCCTTCAGCCCTCCAAGTTTTCTCACTTTGCCGATTGAGGCTCAAGAGGCCTCTAAGGTTATGCAATGGGGATGGGCAAGTAGTTCCACCTTCTTCAGCTCTCCCGAGTCAGAATTCCCAACCCTGCCCCCATCAGCACAGCCTGGCCACCACCCTTGCCATGGAGCATGCACGCACATGCCCACACACACACGTGCAAGCACACACACACGTGCACACACACACACACACACTTCTCCAGCTCTCTTGAGCGCTTATATCCTTTTGTCACATGGTTAGTGCACATATCTCCTATTAAGCCATTCCAATGCCAAGTGGAAACTGAAATCCTTACAAGGCATATTTAACTCCAAAGCACAATTGCACCATAAGGCAAAATGCAGCCATGCCAGCCATTTACAACTGAATAATGACTTCAGTAATGATAATGAGCTTGATGACATTTGCTTGCACACAGTTAAATCTTTCACTAAAGAGTCTTTTTCTGCTCTCAGATACAAACGTAGCGACATTACATAAAACATCTGAAGAAGCTCTCTCTTACCAGCCCATGATTTCCTGGCTGTGTCCCTTCCTATCTCTCCAATTCTTCCTATACACATAATCTAGGAGGTTCCAAAGGGTGTCTAAGGTTGTGAGACTCCAAGTAAAATTCATCAGAGGGGAGGAGGGATTGGGGCAAGGAGAAATTAGGAAAAAACCAATTTGGATACATGTTCCACAGGTATAATAAAGACGAGTTGGTATGATCCTTGAGGAAAACTGGCCAGAAAGAGAGAACCCTAGGAGAGAGAGCAAAACGATAAGAAATTAGGGAAGTTCTGACCTTAACACCCAATCTGTTATATTCTCTTGAGATTCTTCCCTTCCCATTTTTTCTGACCATCACTCAGGATGAAGATCTACCAAATGATAGGATCACAGGGTGACACCATTGCTCACCTGATGGATTGAGGAATTTAAGAACCCTATCTGTCTGGCTGTCCTTGACATTTATCCTACAAACCACCCTGAGTCCATCCTTTTTATTTATTTATTTATTTATCCATTTATTTATTATCATCGTCATTAGTCAGAATGCCTATTTTATAAAGAAGAGAGGTTTATTTTGGCTCCCAGCACTGGAGGATCAAGTTGTTCTAAGGTAATACTAAATGCTAGCCTTCTTGCTGAGAGATTCCAGACATGACACAGGACATGGCATGGCGAGAGACATGGAGCTCACAGTATCTCTCTGATCTCTCTCTCTCTCTCTCTCTCTCTCTCTCTCTCTCTCTCTCTCTCTCTCTCTCTCTCTCTTAATTGGTAGTGGGGTCTGAACTCTGAACTCTGGGCCTGGGCACTATTCCTCAGCTCTTCAGCTCAAGGCTAGCACTCTACCATTTGAGCCACAGTGCCACTTCCGATTTTTTCTGCTTATGTGGTGCTGATGAATTGAACCCACGGCCTTATGTATGCAAGGCAAGCACTCTACCACTGAGCCACCTTCCCAGCCCTCTCCCTCTTCTTATAAAGCCACCAAGGATAGTCATGGGAGGGCTTCACTCTAATGATTTTATTTAATCCTAATCACTTCCAAAATCCCTCCACTGAACACCACAGCCAGATTAAATCCTTACCCTCTTAGTGCTTCACAACAGGAATTAAATTTCAGCCTGAGATCAGGGATGACAAATCATACTCAAACCACAGCAACCCCAGGAGAAACCCAGAAGTGGCAGAAAAACACCACCACTGCAGCCACAACTCACACCAATCCCTTTCATAGGTCTTGTTTGGATGACCTTGTAAAGTTGAAGACTCCAGCCTCTGCAGCCATTTACTTGATAGAGAGGTTGCTAAATGTTGTGGCAAATGGCCACATCCATCTGGGTAATAGCTCAGTGTCCACGTCCGTAGAGCCCTGAGCCCTCACCCACTGGGAGGAACTTTCCCTGGCTTTCAGACCATATTCTGTGTGAAGAGTGGATATCTGGAATGAGAAGGTCCTGAATGGGCCTGGATGCCTCTACTTCCCCTGGCCTTTTGGAAATCACTTAAGTCTCTCTGGAGAGGCTCCAGAATAAAATGAAAAGAGGCTAGAAATTCCCAGACTTGCACACAGACTTTGGAAGCAAATGTTGCCTTTCAGAAATAGGTAACACCAGTGAATTCCTTTAGTGTTCTCTGTTCACAGGCTATAGTCCTGCTTGCTGCTGGGTAACAACTACAAAAACCCCAATGGCATGAAATAAGAAGAATGGCAGAAGGTATGGCTTGGCAGTTGGGTTGACGAAGGCTCAGCTGGAATGGCTGACTCAACTCCACAAGTGTGTCTTCTGGCTTTGGAAGACAAGACCAGGTATACTCAATCTCTCAGTGGAAGAAGAGACCCAAATGGGCAGATGAAGAAGTGTGGGAGGTCTCTGAAGACTCAGGCTCAAAACTGAAGCATTATGACTCCAGCCTTATTCTACCAGCTAGAGTCTACTTGACCAAACCCAAAATCAAGGGCCTGAGGGGCACACGTGTTTGTGTGTATGTACTTCATTCTTTGTGGAAGAAGCCGCAAAGTGACATGCAAAAGCCACCAATGAAGCACTTCATCTGCCCTTTGTAACAGGACACCTGGATCTCCAATGACCAGTTGCCTCATCCCCAAAACACGTCCCTAATCCCTGGCTGGAGCCAAACTCCATCCACTACAAGTCCCACCAGTAGCCCCTCCCACAGGAATGCTTCTCTGGCCACACAGTCAGCCATGTACACTGTCTATGCCCACCCATGCCTCTGCCCTGGGGGAAGGGCATCCTGTCTCTCTGACCAGCCAATGGCCAACTCCTAGGAGATCATATGCAGCATGTCTCCCACGGCACCCAAGGCTCTGCCACATAGCCAGAGCTCAATCAACAGGGTTAAATGGCAGGGGAGGCTGTCTAAAAAGGGGATGTGGTATTGGTGCCTAGCTTTCCTAAAAAGAAAAAGAACCATCAAGCATCTCTCACAACTGTTTACTTACTAAAAACCCTTGGGGAGCTTAATGATGTGACCTCTCTTGACCTCTGGGTAGCCCCCTTACAGGAGGGCCTGCTGTGTTTGGTCACAGTGGTCCCACTACAGACCCTCTGTGCTTCCAACATCGCATGCCCTCTTCAGCATGTATAAAGAACACTCCTCCTCCCCACAGTCCAAACCAAGCCCACCAAGTGAGGCCAGAGAATAGACAATACAAGTTCCTGGTGAAGGATCCTGAGTCTCTGCTGTAGGCCACCATATCTGACTTCTTCCCTAAAGAACTTTTCTTTCAACAAAACCTGACTCAGGCACAAAGATGACTGTAGGTTATAACACCTAACCCCCTACACTCTGATTTTCCTGATGCTGACCCTTCTATATTTGTATCCTGAGTAGCTGAGATATAGGTCTGAGCCACCATGCCCAGTCACTACTTTTTAATGTCTCACTTACCTCTAACTAAAAGACCAGGCCTGGTAGACCTCAAGATAAACCCAGACTGAATCCCACCTAGATTCCTTCCCATTTGCCAGGTCCTCTCTCTCAAATTTCCATGCTACCATTTTCTTCAAAGTCAGAGCCAGCCCAGTCCTCTGCACTCCAGGTGGATAGATCATTTCCTCTCATCCCAGTTAAGTGCCTAGAGACCATTTTGCACACACTTCTCAGCAGTGGCTGCAGCAGATACTGCAAACCTGTGAGCAGAATTCATTAGTTCTGCAGCAGCTCCTGGCGCTCTCTCTCCTCAGCACTCCTCCTTCTGAGTGGCATCTATGGACTCTGGCAGACAAAAGAGAGAGTCCAGCATCCTGCTTCCCTGCATGGCCCTGGCAGCCACCCGGAGTGCATTAAAGTGGACACCTGCCTTTGCAGGCACGAACTAGAGCCTGGTTATCCTCACCCTTCAGGGCCTACCGTGCCACCTCTGCTCAGTGTGCAATTTAACCAGTGGTTTCCATGCTGCTCTGGGACATGTGGACATGTAGCCCCTTGTTTCTCCAATTGCATGAAGATCCATTTGTTCCACCCGAAGACCAGAAACTTGAAGTGACAGAGGAAACAACTTCTTAAAACCTTTCTTATAACCTGAGCAAAGTGAAGGTTTTAAGTTTAGCCACACTATCTGGGCAGAATAACTATAGCAACAAATGGGATGCCGGAGGTTGTTGTTGCTGTTGTTGTTGTTATTGTTTGTGTTGTTTTTTTTTTTCAAATAGATCTGGGTCCTTGGGGAAAATGGATTCAATACGGGTTTCCCAGTGTGGAACAGGCTGGCTTGGGTGGTCACAGACACTAGTGGGGTTCTCACTGTTCCCATCACTCAACTAAAAATCTGTTACCATCTATGTTGTTTTTCTTCCTGTGCCCTAAGTCCCAACAATGCTACCTCCTAACTAGCTCTTACATCTGTCCCCATCTGGCCATTCCAGTAACTATAGTCCCAATTCACCTCTTTTCTAGAGTATTCTGCAAATTCACCTGCCCAGCTCCAGTCTCCAGTACTCTAAACTACTCGGCAAACCACAGCCCACAAGCCAATTCTGGCTCACTATGTTTGTAAAGAAGGTCAACTGCAAGGCAGCCATGTGAACTTGTTTACATATTGTCTATGCTGCACTGAGAGACCTAAGTAGCTGTAACAGAGAATATGTGGCCCAGGGAATAAAAAAATACTTCCTACTTGGCACTGTAAGAAAATGCCTGTGGAGGCCCACCCTCACCAGTACATCACTGCCAGCTCACATCACTGCCTCCATTAAAACTTATCACCTGTACCACTGTCATATTTTGCACCCTTCACTAAGCAGTCCTCATTAGTTCAATTACAGACTGGCAGCCCACAGGCTTCATCTAGTCCTTTTTTTCTCTTTAATGATCCATATATGGTTTAAAATATCAAATTAAGAGCCAGGCATGATAGCAAATGCCTGTAAATCCAGGTACTTGGGAAGTAGAAGTAGGAAGATCATAGTTTAAGACCTGCCTAAACAAAGGTATATGAACCTACTTGAAAAACAAACTGAAAGCATAAAAGACTGAGAGTATAATTCAAGTCGTAGAATGCTCACCTATCAAATGGGAGGCCCTGAGATCAATCCCAGCACTGCCAAATAATCGAATGGATAGGATAGGAGTGACAAATTGCACAGCATCGTGCTTCAGTCAGTATCAGTGTTCAAAGAGCCCTGAAATGCTGAAGGGAAATCCCTGTCTCTATAACAAAAGATCTAAAATAGCTAGCTCATCAAAGAAAATCTTTATTTTGGCTCAATTTTTGAAGATTCCAGTCCTGGGCAGGCAGACCCATTGCTCTGGGCCTCTAATAAAGATAAAGATGCAAGGCAGTGGTGGCCAGATAAAAAAAAATGCTCACTTCATGGCCAGGAAGCAAAAGAAACTGAGGGATAGACAGGGGTTGCACAGTCCTCCTTAGGGGCATGGCACTACCCTGGAGACCAAGCCTTTAACATGTGGGCCCACACTGTAGCATTACTCATCTGGGAGAGATAAGAGGGGGTGCAGGCCTCTTGGGTGTGGTCAACTCTGGAAGGCTGTGATTCCTCTGTGTTGCCACAGTAGTTGTTACATAGACCAATAAGAGAACCTCTCTTTGCTCTCAGCGCTCACCTGATGACCACGAATCTTACATTATGGCACTCCCCCATACTTTCCTTACTTCCTGAAACCCCAGAATCCTCCAGGAGAAGATGTGAGTGTCAAGACAAAGCCCACCAGTGTCTTCACTCACCTCTCTGCCTCAAAATCCCTAGAGCCAAGATCTCCATGTCAGGGAACTTACCCAGAAATGGGTAGTGTTTTCCTAGGTACCTCTTTTGGGTATATTTTTGTGATAAAAATGGGGCTAGAGCAGGTGGCCAGGTATAAGAGGAGACCCTCTGTGTAAACTATGTCCATTTGGGGTTCATCACAGCCAACAGCCTGTTAGAGTGATGGACCAGTTCTAGAAATTCTCTGGTAATAACATGAGAAATGGTCCCAGGCCTGCTGAGACCCCACTGTGCTAAAAGCACAAAGCCAGTAGGAACTCAGCATGGCCACCCAAAATGCTTCCTCTCTGTTTCCCATGATTTCTTTAAAGTGTTATTTAGGTACTACTGTGTAAAAAAAATGCCTGTTACTGGAAATTTAAAACAGATTGAAATGTAGGTCCAGAATTCATCCATGGAGCTCTGTGTCCTCACACATTTATTGATATGGAAGAAACTTAGAATCATTTTTGCTTCCTGAAAATGAATGCTAAATATATAATGTTAAGATTATCTAGCAAAAAGTGGCTTAGGAATACTGAATATTTTGCTCCAAAACTCACCAAATAGTCTTTTTTTTAATATTCAGTACAGAAAATGAAGGAGGGGGTGACACTTTTCAAAAAGAAATGTACTCATTACCTGACTTATGCGACTGTAATCCCTCTGTACCTCACCTTGACAATAAACTTTTAAAAAGAAAAATAAAGAAATGAAATATTCAGTACATTTCATAAATACATCCTAACATGGTCTCCATATCAAATATTTATTTGGTGAGTGTTTTATATTATCTGTGAGTAGTCCAGGTAAAAATTGTTGGAATGATCATACTGAGGCTCCCCAACCTACAAAGGGGTAACATCCAGATACACACATATTGAAAATATCATGACATCAACAATGCCTTGAATCTGAGGCACTGAATGCCCAGCCCCACATAGCCACTCAGCATACCTAGATTACAAGTATTGGTTGGCTTCCTTTGTGACCATGATCATATGGCTCACTCAGGCTTGGTTCCTCTGCCTTACATTACAAGAGAGCATCTTGTCTCATAACACTAGCCAGAAAATATCAAAATTCAAAATATAATTTGTACTTAATATGTTTCATCTTCACACTGTAAAGCTGAACCATCGTAAGTAGGGACTGTCTGATTATTGATTTTTTTAAAAGTAAAATTCATCCATCTGAAGGTAGGAAATCGAGGAGCCTTTTATGTTTGATTAACTGAAAAGGAAAAAAGCCAAGTGTCATGCGTATGTGCACTATGAGTGTGGGGGTGCTATGGTTTGTGTGTGCTACAGACTGAGACTGAGAGGAGTCTGTGACTGTGTGCTGTGAGTTGTTCAGGAGTGTGCAGGTTGTAACTAACATGGGTTATGTTATTACAGACTGCCTCATGTAGGGTTTGGGTGCAGATTCTTTGTTACATGGTGGGGTCGGTCAGAGGTTGTGGGGACTGTGGGTATGTGTGTGTGTGTGTGTGTGTGTGTGTGTGTGTGTGTGTGTCAGGTTGTGTGTGTGTGCTGCCTATGTGTGGGCATGTGTTTTAGGGTTTGTGGGGGTGATGTGTAGGAGTGTTGGGTGTGAGTGTGGATGTGAGCTGTGGGTTGTGTGTACTGAAGGCTGTGTAAGTGAGAGCATGACTGTAGACTCCAATGGATGACCAAGGAGCTGAGCTGGTAAATAACACCCCTCTTCCAAGCTCCTTGACCAAGGAATGAAACGCCGAGGTACTCATTCTGTTCCATGGCTCCAAGATACTTAGCAAGATGAGCTATAGCTGCTCATGATGGTCACCTGCTTCCTTACTCATTTTTCCCATTGTTGCAATAAATACCTAAGAAAAACAATGTGCATTTATTTTGGCTCACAGCTTCAGAGGTGTAAGTCCACAGTGTTTGGCTCTGCTGATTTGGGACTTGAGTGAGGCAGACCATCATGGCGGTGAGATCCTGGGCCAGAGATGGCTCATCTCATGATGAACAAGAAGTAGATAGGAGGGTGTCTGAGATATAGTACTTCCCCTGTAATGACCTACCCCCAGTGAATCACTTCCTCCAGCTAGGTCCCACCTCCAAGTTTCTAGAACTTCCCAAAACATCATTGCTAGCCAGGGACTAAGACTTCAACAATGAACCTGCAGGGACATTTCATGTTCAAACTACAATGCTGGCTTAATAGTGAGTGCTCCTTGGTTGATTCTTTGCCTTGCCTGTTTCATGCCCGTGTTCCCCAACTACTTCCCACAATGAAGACTGTTCTCACAATCATTACCTCATAGGTCTTACTTCTGGGCAAACTCAAACCAAGACTGTAGTCAAAGGACATTACCCCACAACAGCGGGTAGCCAATGACTTTTACCCTAGGACAGTAGGCAGCCAATTGGCTTCACCATAGGAGAGTGGGCAGCCAATGAGTTTCATCCTAGGACAGTGAGCAGCCATAAGGGTCCTTAATTGTTACACCAAGCAATTCATATGTCGTAGAAATTAAAATGAATGAGAGACCTATGGCTCTAACAACCTTCTCTAGAGACCAATTCATATCATAGAAGAGTATCTGTGTTATCCATACATGAAAATCACGCCCCCCATCAAGGAAGGGCATTTGCCCACCTGTCAAGACATGGCGGGGGCAGAGGGTCCCTGAGATTCCAGAGCCTTCAGCAGGTTCCTGAGATTCCCACCAGTCAGCAGCCACACCCTGATTGACCAAGCCACCTGCTCCTCCTCCCCATTTTCCTGGGATGCTAATACAGTATCACACTCAAAGGCATTTACCCAATCCAGCCAAGATCAGGACCTTGGCCAACCCAAAATATTTAAATCAGAAGTGTCATTTCTAGGTGGACATTGTCACTTCCCCTCAGCCTCCACTTCAAAAACAGAAATGGATTCCACATCTTGCCCTGGGGCAGAAGCCAGGGTTGTTTCTGCTTCAAGTCAGGCAGCTCTAGTGGCCCTGTTTCACACAGGGCATTGGGGCGATTAGGAGCCTCGGGTCCTGCCTGGTGAAGCTCTCCTGGGAAGCATTGTTACTGTCAGGCTTGTGAAGTCGCTGACTCTGTCAATCTCTAAATGTGATGGACAGCGAGCCTCGTGGAGGTACCTTTGAAATTTTTCTGTCAGCCTTGTCCTTCAATGTGACTGCGAGCGGACAGAGCCAGAGCCCCAGGATAGCTGGAAGGAGGATATCAGAGCAGCAGGTGCATACCTGGAAAGGAAAGGAAACTGCATGGGAGATGAGAAGCTTCTAGACCCACTGGATGGACAGGGCCCCCTCTGTGCTGTGATTGGGCTGTCAGTCTCTCCACTGTACCTGTTTCCCAGGGACAATGAAGGACAGGAACTGCTGGATATAGAGTGTAAGGTGCCAGCATGAGATATCCTTGTGCGTTCTTGGGAAACTTATTAAAAAAACTTTCTGTGCCTCCATTTCCTCCCTTATGAAATAGGGCTAATAATGCTTCATAGCATTGCCAGGAAACTTAAATAAAGAGATGCTACTTATGGTTTAGATCTGGAATGTCCCTCTGTGGCCCTTAGCCCCCAGTGCAATGTTCAGAGACGGAACTTGGGAGGTGATTGGATACTGAGGAGTCTGACCTCAATGGATTAACCTAATGATGGTTTAACAGGATATTGAGAGTGACAACAATGTAGGTGGTACCTAGGTAAAGAAAACAGGCTATGTCTCCCTCTCTCTCTCTCTCTCTCTCTCTCTCTTCCCTCCACCATCCTTCACTTTCTCCCTGTTTCCCTCTTTCCCTCTCTCTGTCCTCCATGAGCACCATGAGGTAAAAACTCTGCTCTGGCATGCATCTTTGCCATGATGCTTACATTCACCTCAGGCAAACTGCAATGGAGCCTCTGATCATGGACAGAAACCTCTGACACAAAGCCCAGAGAAACCTTTCTTCCTTTGGGTGCGTTACCTCCTATTTTTGTCATGGCAGCAAAAAGCTGAATCATACTTGAAGCTGGTTAAAAATTAAGAGCTCAAGAAACGAAGGCATCAGGTGGTAGCAGAGATGGTGTCCAGAAATCTGGAGGACATTGGAATCTACATTCCATGTGGTGAAGAGTCAAGGGCTGGCACCATGTGAGCCACATGGCTTCTTGGGAGCTTGCACCCCTGAACAGAAGGGTGCTGAAGGACTGATTACAGGCTTGAGTCACTGCACCTGGCTCTGTGAAGAGTTTTAAGCATCTAAATGGAGGTGTTTTGCGTGTCAAACAATTAGATATCAAGGAGAATTGTTATTGCTGGAAGGTTCTGAAGGCTTGTTGCCATCTGCAACTCTGTGTTCCACAAACTGTGTCGCCAATGTATTTTAAAGAATAGGCCATTCCTACCCCTATAACTTTACCTTGCTGGGCTGCTGCCTGTGTAACCTTTAATTTCACTTCCATCTATACAAATCTTTCAAAGCTTAGCTGATGCTATTTTTCCTACCTCTGAAACTCTGTAGCATCTGGCAATCCTGACTACATAATTTAGCCCTTAATTACGCATAAGTGGGATAGCTCAGTATTTCATCCTAGCCATATCCTGTCTCCATGTAGAAGGTAGGCTCCTTGGGGCCAGGTTCTTTGACTCTTGGCCTTGGCTACCCATATGGTGATATGCATTTTAAAGAAGAACCATACTCTTCTGAGTAATTCAACAGGTGCCCAAACAATGTCTCCTGAGTCAGAGGAACAGGGGGGCATGAAGCCTCCTGGTAATGAAACTATGGGTAGGGGTACCCAGAGCCTTCAGCTCTACACACTATGTAGACTATGTGGTTATTTGGTGATTTGCATACAGATGACATCCTGCAAAATACACGTGGCTGCCTCTCCACCAGCGAGGCCAATTAAGAGCTCCAAATTTTAAAAAGCAGAATGCTTAAGAAATGCCTGTGAGAACAATTAAGAGCACAAAACACAGTACATGAAACTGCAAGTTACCAAGAGTAACTGAAAGAAGTTGAGGCCAGGGAACCAGATTATGGGCCATGGAAGCCAATAGCCACTAGCCTGCTCCCAGCAGATCCTACGCACGGCCACAAAACCTCAAGCCACACATGTGGCTCAATTTTTCTCAACAAAAGCTTCTTCTATTGTAATATAGAAATAATAATAATACTTGCCTCACAGGGTAGTTGTTAAGATTGAATGTATTAATATACATAAAGTAATTAAAACCAGTGCCTAGCACTTAAGTGCTCAGCGGGTGTTAGTTGCTACGATTATATAATGATTATTAATATAGTGTTTGTTACATGTGCTCCAAAATTACAGGGCCCTTTTCTGCGGCGTGTTTCAGCACCCTGGCAACCTTGGCACCACCAAGGAACTTGGTTATGTCTGCTGCATGATCAAATTAGATGGTGAGCTTAGCTG
This sequence comes from Dipodomys ordii, assembly GCF_000151885.1. NCBI lineage: Eukaryota > Metazoa > Chordata > Mammalia > Rodentia > Heteromyidae > Dipodomys > Dipodomys ordii. The sequence goes on from NW_012267230.1 coordinate 7,955,235, forward strand.
CTGATGAACTGTTAGCCATATCAGCCTGAAGACAGACCCTCTGCCTAAATGCTCTACACCACTCCCTCCTTCCCACCTCAGCCCACCCCACCCCCCAGGCAGTCTCAAGAATCTTTTTACAAATTTCCACACAGGCTCGTGCACGTTGCATCTCCTGACCAAAGCTCACTCGCTGTCACCGGATGCAGCTCCTGCATCTCACCCAGCCCCTGTGGAGTGTGAGGCTTTGATGCAGGTTCTGCCTTCCAGCACTGTATCTTTCTTCTCTTTCCACTAGGCAGCTGCTGGTCAGTCATGCTCCTGACTTAACCCATGCCTGCTAACTAAACACCTTCCCTTTCCAAGCCCTCCCCAGGATCCAAGCTGGGACTCTGCAATCTTCCAGAGATAACTTTAGATCTTGTCACTGAGCATCTTACTAGTTGTCCCTGGGTCCTTTCTTCACCTGCAAAGGGAGACGACACTACCCTTTCATTCATGCAAAATCCAAATGCCTAGAACATGCTTGACAGGTAGAAGAGGCTGGCCTGGTGCTAATTCCTGCTTGGCCTGCTGCTTCCACAATATGGCAGAGTCGCTAGAGCCCCATAAAAACACTAGATGAGCCATTTGCCCAGCCAAGGCCTGGTGATTGAAATCAGGAGTATCAAATCTATTTCTCCAAAAGAGAGCAGAACATTGTAATAAAACTGAGTTGTAGCAGGATGCTAGGGAAAGCTGTTTGCTGCAGCTTTCTTGGGCAAGATAAAGGGCACATCCTCAGGGGCCAGGGGACAGTTTTATTAATAGGATTAGAGTCAGGGGCGGCTGCTTGAGAGTCTGGGTGGCTTATCTGTGTGAAATAGTGTGTACTCGCAGATAAGATCGCCCACAGAGCAGCCAAGAGGGCGCTTCAGGGATAAAAATGTGTAATGGGATACTGGGATGGGATACAGGATAGGAAAGCTAGTGGTCCTCAAGCTCTGGAGGGAGGCAGGGATACTTAAGGAACAGAAACTGAAGTGTTCCCTGGCATTTCTGATCCAGGGATCAGATCTATTAGCAATTTCTGAAGGAGTTTCACTCAGGTCAGGACTCTGAAGAGGTAGCCACATTTGGAGAGCGTGAGTTGCAATAAGAGGGTCATTTTATAACTAGTTTAGCAGCAATCCAGACAGAGACATATACTGCACATTGGCACATTGCCTCAACATCACTGTGCATATCATTATATTCCCATCAAACTACAATGGAGTCAGAAGACACCATAATGTTACTTACTATGCATCATGTGAGGTGACACTGGTATAAACAAACCCACAGCACTACCAGTCAAATAAAACACAGCTCATATGACAGTGTCATTGATAATGATGCTGAATGGCTCTGAGATTGTGTGTATATTCCCTACACTATACCTTCACTGTTATTGGGCTTGAACTCAGGTCTTTATGTTTGCCAAGCAGGCGCTCTACTACATGAGTCACAATCCCAGCCTTCTTTTATTATTTCTACTTACCTAGAAAACAATAAAAAGGAAACTGTAAAACAGTGTGTCCTGTTACGCTAGCAAGAACAAGTGAATTTACATCTCCTGACTGAACCACTTTTCTTGGGTTTGGTCTCACCCAATGTTGTTTTGTTCTTGTGGTCCAGGAGGCATAAGCTAGATCATGTTGCCTAAGTGTGCAGTAGATTACATCAGCCAGGTGTTTGGGTTTGGTTTTTTTTCAATTGTTATTTTTTGGTAGTGAAGATTGAACTCAAGTCTTTGCACTTGATAGCAGGTGCTCTACCACTTGATACACATCCCTAAGCACTTTTGTTTTTTGTTTGTTTTTCAGATAGGTTCTTGTACTAACTTTGTTCAAGTTGGCCTTAGACCACAATCCTCCTATTTCTGCCTCCAGAATAGCCGGTAGTACAGGCACAACTAACCTGGCTCCTCTCATGTATTTCTTTCCCAATCTATACCCCAACAATCAATCACTAACTCTTGATAGAGCCATTCATTTGAAAGTAAAGCACCTTCTATGTGTCAGACACATAAGATAATAGCATTCTGATCATGTTTTTAAAAGTGAGGAGCAACAAGAAACTTGGAGAAAGACACATATTAGAGTCCAATATATCCAAAGGAGGCATCATTATTCCTCTGCCCTTTCTCCATTCCAGAGCTATGCCCTGCATTATTACTCCTGGGGAGGGGAGAAAACTCTTTCCTAAACTTCAGAGCACAGATTATATTTCTGAGATCACAAGTCCCCAGCTTGCCAGAGAGCTTTGCACAATTGAAATCCTGACAGTATGTTCTCAAATCATACTAATGAGGTGGAAGAGAGTAAAAGGGAAAAAATATCACCGACTAATGCCAGCCATAACATCGAACGTATTAAGCATGTATGTGCCAGGCACTGATCTCATTGTTGGACATAAATAACCAAACAAACAGAGCCCTTTAATTTGCTTCTGGCAGAAGAAAAATGCAGCTGTCCTTTGGAAAGATAATTTTTTTGGAAAGATAATTTTGTAATGAGTTTAAAAAGTACCCTGCCCACATATGCTTAGTGTTCTTCCTTCCACGGGTCCAGTATGGAGTTATTACAAAAGCTTCATGCGCAAGGATCTGCAAGTCTCACTGAAATGACACAAATCCTGACACACACCAACAGGAGGAGTTTACTTAAACTAATTATCTCTGCACATCCAAGGAATGGAAAAGAAGTGAGTTTCCACTGATAGAGAACAATTCCAAAATTAAACATTCAGTGGAAAATGTAAGGTGCAGGAAGAGTTTTATGTCATGTGCATGTTCTAACTTTTCAAAAATAATTTAAAGCAAATGCCAAATTCTTTATAAGACACAATCCAATGAACTGTGTAGGGACAAGAAAGGCAAGGGAATAATTCAGGGAAAATGCTAACTGGCTTGGTTTGCTCAACAAGCCAATGGGCAACTTATTTGTTTTTCTATATTTAGAAATTTCGATGAGTTATTTTGATCACTTGGTAGGTTTGAACTCAGGGCATGGGCACTGTTCCTCAAGGGTAGTGCTCTACCCCTTTGAGTCACAGCTCAACTTTTGGCTTTGGGGTAGTTAACTGGAGATAAGAGACACAGATTTTCCTACTTGGGCTGGCTTTGAATTGCAATCCTAGATCTCAGCCTCCTTAGTAGCTAGGATTACAGGAGTAAACCACCAGCACCCAGCAGCTAAAATATTTTTATCATAAAAAAGAAGACATTTTGCAGGGCATGGTGGCGTACAGCTGTAATTTCAGTGCTTGAGAGCCTAGAGCAAGAGGATCATGATTCCAAGGCCAGTTCTGACTACAGAGTGAATTTGAAACCAGCTTGGGCTATCTAGAGAGCACCCTATCTCAAATAAACAGGTAAAATTTTTAACAAAACAAATCAAAGGTTCAAGCAAGGGACTTACACAGAACCTTACAACACAGAGAAAAAGGGACTTAGGATTAAGAAAACAGAAAGTGGCAGAAAATGTCAAAGATATGGCCAGGAAGGTATACATCTTACAATAACTTGCAAAATATCAAAAGGGCCTCTCAAAACTAAATCTGAAAGCATATTCCATAGGTTTGTTACAGCTATCTCAGTGTATTGGTTAGGACACTTTGTTCCAATTAATAAGAACTTCAAATCACACCTGAATAAAGAAAAGAGAAATGAACTCCAAGAACTGGAAATGAAAGGGTTTTGTTTGGTTTGTGTGTGTGTTATTTTTCTTCTTGTGGTTTTTTTTTCTCCTTTGTCTCTGATTCCTGTACCTTCTGTCTTGTATGTAAGTGAATCTGTTTTGGAGAAGAAAAGGGCAGCACAGAAATGGTGCGACAAAGGGTGAACAAATGCAGCAATGATACTCACTAGACACTATGTTGAAAATGAACTTCACAACTTGTGGGGAAGAAAGGCCAAGAGGGAAAAACTGGAAGAAAACAAGTGAAGAGGTGACCCTGTTCAAAAAGAAATGTACTCATTACCTGACCTATGTAACTATAATTCCTCTGTATATCACCTTTAAAAATAATAATTTAAAGAAAAAGAAAACAAAAAAGAGGAGAATCTACTGGCTTGAATCATTGGAAGTCTGGAGGAAAGACTGATTTGACTTGGGGAACAGCTGGCTATGAGAATCACTCATATCTTGACTTCCTTTCTCTCTCAGCTCAACCTTCCAGTTGAGCCTTAATACCTAAGGCAGCCTGGCTATAGACGCCTTTCAGAAACATGGTCATTCGTTCCTTGTTTTAGTCTATTTCACATGGTTATCTCAGAATACTGGAGACCAGGGAATCTACAAAGAACAGAGACTTGGTTCTTACAATGCAGAATCTGGGAAGTCTAAAATCAAGGTGCCGAAATCTGGCAAGAGCCTTCTTGCTGCGCCATCCTATGCGAGTAGGCATAAGGCCAAGAGAGCACGTGAAGGAGAACAAGAGAGGGCCATCTTGTAGTAACCACTCTTGCAACACCTTATCCAGTCCTGTGATAGCAACATGCGTCCACTTAACCTCTCAAAGCTGATGCATGAGGAATTAACTTTGGGGAACACATTCCAACCATAGCCTTCCTCAAGCAGTCAACCAGTGTTTAAGCAGCTTCCATGTACATGGTGCTCCCAGTGCTTTTTCCCAGAGAACCAAGTGCTTTTTTCTTGGGCTACAAAGTCACTGTTTCAAAAGTGCAATTGCCAAAGCCTTACTATGCCAGCCCAGAGTGGAGGGCAGGAGACAGCATAGGTAAACTGCATGCCACCTTGCTCTGAAGAACTCACAGAATATAAGAGAAAATAAAATATGGCCAGAAAATAAGATCCCTTATTTGTCTTTAAATTATTTTATTATATTACGATGAACTAAATAGTTCAGTATACTATGTGGCTGGCACCCCAGTCAGCACTACATGCATTAACCCATTTACTCTCCATTTCAGATGGGGAAACCAAGACTTAAAGCAAGTGACTTGCTCCAGTTCTCGCAGCTGGGGAGTGATGAGGCTGTGGAATCAAGGCTAGAGCTATCTGTCTGCAAAATGCCTTCTTTTCATTTAACCACCATGCTATTCCATTGTATACATTTTTTTTGCCTCTTTCATCAGTGATTCCTAAAGACCCCATATAACTGAACTCTTCCTCTCAATCTATTTTGTGCCCAAGTCTCCATACTTTAGGGAAAAGCTATATTTGAACTATATTGATGGCCATGGTGGCCAAAGACTGTGTCACACATAACAAAGACCCTCTGGTCCCAGAGCACCCAGAGATGAAACAAGTCTATCAATCAGTCTTGTGCTGTGCATTCCACATGCAAGGTTAGCATGCCATGTCACACTGCTTCTACAACTCAGAACCTGGGGCTTCAAAGTAATAAGATGGAGCACTCCGTGGGCTCTGCACTCCTTGCCTCTGCACATCTGCCTAGCTTGGAATTCATTTGATTTTTTTAGCAGAGAAAGACCCTGGTCAAAAGAAGTCATGGTAATTTAAAGGCAATGATAACCAATCAACACCCTGCTGTCAGTTTATTTTCAGTCCAAACTAAGTCATAATTCTGCTTACAATCCTGCCCTCCTCTCGGCCAGTCATTGCCCTTTCCAAAATGCTGTTCTGCAGGTATCTCCATGCCTGGTACAATTTCCAAGACAATCTGGCCTCTGGGGAGACATGGAATCATCAGTCCCCACAGCTGACCATGCTGACTCTAAAAGGATCCAATGGGATCCTTTTGATCACTAGGCCATCCCTTCCCCAGGTCCTGTGCTACAATCAGTGCCAGTACACTTCAGCTCTGGACAGGGCACAAACTAGGTCAGGGATGAATAGATGAATGAGCCAGGCTTCATGAGATCCCAAGATTCACAGTTAGGAGATAAGGGTAGGTGACTCATATCAAAAAAAAAAAAATCATAGTGTACCTTCCATGCAAGAAAAGGGAAAGGTTGATTCCTTTTTCAAGGAGACAAGAAGAAATAACAATGGGATATTTCCATGAGAAGGTTTTCAGGGGTGCTAGGAGTTTTCCAGAGAGTAAAGGAAGAAAGATCATATCTGGCAGAGGTAAACAAAGAACATTTTAGAAGAATCTATTTGGTGAGAGGTAAAGAGTAGGAAGGAGAGGGTAACACATGATTCAATAAACCATAATTATAAATATTATGTTGAGGGAGCTGAACATGAAAAGATTGTGACAATCACCCGGCTACTTAGCTTGTTCATTTTGTATTTTGGGGAGGGTTGAAATAATTTCATGCTAACAATGAAACTGGAAGCTAGTGTAAAGAATTGTCATACGCGCATTTCACTCAGTTTTATCCAGAGTCAATATTTTACCACCCTTGCTTTATCATCTGTTCTCTATTCCAGATTCATCCATTTTCTCAGTCAACTGAGAATTAGTTGGAGTTGAAATGTTCAGATGCATTTCCTGAGACAAAGGTCACGTTCTTAGTCACTATTGTATAGTCAGGAAACTTACACAAACCTATTACTATTATCTAATTCTGAAGTCTTATTCATATTTCATTAATTATCGCAGTACCTTCCTTTATTTAAAAAAAAAATTCTGGCCACACTGTTCATTGGAACCATCTCTCCCAGCATGTTCTTGGCCTTGTTTGATTTTTTTCATTACATTTTCTGCCATGTAAAACACATTTTTTCTCTTGTTTTTTAAACTGTCTCTCCCTTCTTATAACCTCAGTGGAATGGTAAGTCCCTCAAGGTCAAGGGGTTTCTGCCTAGTTTGTCTACTGTTGTATTCCCAACATCCAAACAGCACCGGGCTTTCAGAGAATCTTTGAATAACTGATTGGCCTAGTCTGGAGATCTCTCTTCCTAATGCTCTTTCTCCTCTTCCTTTCATTGTCTAAAGCAAAAAAAAAAATGTTCTTATCAAGAACAAGCTGCTGTCCCTCTTCCTTTAAAGTTCTTGCTTGGGTTCTCTCTTCCTTAGTCCCCCTCTTAGGTCTCTGGTAGGGGGTGGCTATGTTAGGCCAGTTAGGGCTCCTCCTCAGCTCGTCCTTCTCAACTACATCCACACAGATGCCAAAGTGCTGGACATGAAGTAGGATCTATCCTTCCACAAATAGAGTTTGCATCTTTAGATCTAATTGAAAGATTAAAAGAAAACCTCCAACTGGAAGGTCAATTTATAGATTCAACAGTTAAATCAAGCCATATCCTTAAACACATGGGACACAAATCTTGTATTAAATCAAAGACTTAATCTTAGTTAAGCTACCTTGGCAGAGAAACCAGAGCTGGAGACATTTAATTAACACCAGCGAATTGGCACGGACTGTGCCCGATGACAGGTGCATGGCCAGGACAATCTTGTTACAATCCCAGGGAGTTTGGGAAAATCTCACCTTCCAGATGCAGGAAGGGTTGGCAACTTCTCCCTATCTGACCTCATCTCCCATGCCTCACCCCAAGGCTTCCTGTATGCCAGCCCTTAGGGTCTCCTGGCTATTTCTTTTTTTGGGGGGGAGGGGGTCCAGTCATGGGGCCTGAACTCTGGGCCTGGGCGCTGTCCCTCAGCTCTTCAGCTCAAGGCTAGCGCTCTACCACTTGAGCCACAG
>NW_012267230.1:7966923-7979485 GCF_000151885.1 Dipodomys ordii
AAGGAAGGAAGGAAGGAAGGAAGGAAGGAAGGAAGGAAGGAAGGAAGGAAGGAAGGAAGGAAGGAAGGAAGGGAGAAGGAAGAATAGGTGGGTGGGTGGATGGATGATACAGATATGTAGGTAGCTGTGAGGGGGATAATCTATCCATTTCTTCAACAAGTATGTATTACCTACTATAGGCTAGGCATTGGTCTAGGTATAGCAGGAACCAAAACAAACATCCTGTACCTTCACAGAGCCTATATGATAGAGGAGGAGAGGCAGACCAAAAATGAGTAAGTGAAGAAATGCAGCAGTAATACTCACTAGACACTATGTTAAAAATGAACTATATAACTTGTGGGGGAGGGGAGAAGGAGGGAAAAACTGGGAGAATATGATGGAAGAGGTGGCACTGTTCAAAAAGAAGTGCACTCATTCCCTGACCTATATAACTGTAACCCCTCTGTACATCACCTTTACAATAAAAAAAAATAAATGAAAAAGAAGATATCACAGTAATCAAGTTGTAGAATCAGCCTAGGTACTGATGGCTGACTAGATAAATAAATTGTGATCTAAATACACTTAAGAGTTACTTCAGCCATTAAGAAGAATGAGAGTATGTCCTTTTCTATAAAGTGGATGGAACTGGAGACCAGCAGGTTAAGTGAAACAAGCCATTTGCACAGAATTGTCACAAGTTAGAGAGGGAACAAAACGAAAATCATGCAACTAGAGAGGGGACCACTAGAGAGGTGGGAGGGAAAGAAAAGAGAAGAATAAGAGAGAATAATGGAGTGTGAATAAGATCAAGACAAGTCGTATGGATATTTGGAAATGCCACAATGAAACCCCTTACTTTGTAAAATTCATATACACTACCTACTTTTTTATTACTGCTTTGCATTCAACTATCCTAAGTGTCAGTAATTTCTCTGTCTGGGAAGATTTTTATGAAGACTATTTTCTATCTTGGCTGTTCCTCTACCAGGATCCTTACCGTTCTGGCAAAGAGAGGGATGGGGGAGTAGGTAGATGTCAGTGACTAAATGGGTGATTCAGCATTTTCACAGGGAAGGACAGACAGTGGCTACCTGCAAGCGACCTATTCAAGAAGGTATACCCAGCACTTGCCAAATGATGAGTCATCCAGGGAAGAATATGATATTGCTCAGGAGGCAAGAGCAAACAACATTTGGAAGTAAGACAAAGAATGGAGCTAGAGACACAGCCATCCAAAGTTCAGAGGGAAACCCAAGAGGAAGGCAGAGAATAAACAGAGAGAAGAGGAAAAGCCACTCTGCTTCCAGCCAGACAGCTGAAGAACAAAAACCTGGGGCTGGAAGAGTCAAGTGTAGAAAGACCGGGGTTGGTGCGTGGTTGGTCATGATGTCATAGATGTGAGCATCAATGGTGAAGGTTTTCCCCCAGACCCCCAGGACCCAGTAAGCACTGATAGTGAGCCATCCATAAGCCTCAGACCTGGGGCTCTGTTTCTAAGAAAGCTGACAGAAGGCCTGTTGAGAGCCTGTGGTTTCCAAACATCCCAGCCTGAAGCATCCCAACCCTTCTGTTACTCTGAGTTGGAGTACTCTGACTTCTGCTACTCTGAATTCCTCTAAGGTCACTCCTTGCTTGAAAACTCAAATAAAATGCCTCAAGCCCCCACCTCCCACAGGGTAGAAAGCACGTGCCTTGGCGCCAGTTCCAAGGGCTTCCTGCTTAAAGTCAGATTTCACTGCTTATGCTCACTCCTGAATTCCTTCCTTCTGTCCAGTGAGAACTGGATTATGACCTCTTTCCATCTTGCTGCAACCCACAACTGACCAGCCTATTCCTCCCTTTCTGCAAAGCACCTCCAAGACAGAGCGATTCTGTGGAGCCATGTTTACTGAAGTCCTCAGGAAATGGAGGATCGTGACAGTACACAGGAAGCAGTGGTCTTGCCACTCTCTTAGGAATTTCCCAGCTCCTTAGACTGCGCTTGGAGCCCAGTGACTGTCACCTTTCTGTCCCTCCCCCTGTAACTCAAACTCAAGTCCCCTAAGGCCTTAAGAATCTCCCTGAGAACCAAGAGAAGGACTCAGAATCCTATTTTTTTCTCAAAACTGTTCTACCTGCACTCCACCTCAGGGAGGGCCTCAATTCAAATTAAAGAACCACACAAGTAAAGGGTTGTTGGTTTTTTCTGGAAAAATAAATAAATGCAATTATTACATGTTTTTTCTGACCCTTTTAACTAACCCAATCCATACAGCAGCCAATTTTTTCAAACAAAAATTTCCCATTACATATAGTAATACCATCTACCTCATTTGCATGCTCAGGTAGTGGAAGATCTTTTACATTTATTTCTCCATCTTCCAAATGAAGAAACTGAGGCTCAGAAAAGAGCATGAATATCACTCTTACTGAGCCAGAAGGCAGAACCTTGAAGACTTCCCCAAGCTAATACACCTTCCCAAGGCTAGGACTGCTAGCAGGCATGGAGGGCATCTAGGGTGCAAAATTTAAGGTTGCTCTCACCATCAGGTGCTAGTCCTGCATACACACCACACTGAGAACACATGCCTCCTTAAGAGTGAGGCATCTAGGATGTACAGTCAGGCCTGCATGGATGAGTGAGGCTTAATTGGCATCCTAGGTCCCTGGCAGTCTCCCCACAGCTCTGAAATGTAGGTCAGGCACAGCCCCAAGGGGGACACTAACCTGGTCCTCTCTGTTTGTGGGGTTACCTCTCACTTCCCCTGTGCCATGGGGCTGGTTAACTGCTCTGTTCAGAAGACCTCCAGCTACTGTTTGCCGTTTCCCCTTCCCACAGAGAGCCATAATTACTGGGTTTCACCTGTTGAGTTTCTCTAAAGGACATATGTGTGAAATTTTCGGTGGAGAAACAATTCCCTAGCAGTGCCAGCTCTCAGGAAGGAGAGCCCCCAGTTCATTTCAGCACCATGCTGCTCTCAGGCAGGAAAGCAGGCCAAGAGGGGACTGCTTTTATCAGAACGCAGCAAGCAAAAAGAGACTGACCTTCCACAGATGGAAGACAGTGGGTAAGGACAAGGAGAGACCAGGGAAAGGCGCTAGGCAAGTGCCCAACCACTGAGCTACATCCCCCTGGGGCACTTTAAGAAACATGTGAAATCTTTGCAAAAGGCTAGTCTGGACTTTTTAATAGATGGTCTAGCCTAGTATGTTGTAAGATACTGGAATTCGGGTTCTAAAACAATGGTTCTCAGTCCTCACCTTTGAGGAGTTTCCTTGCTGTGGTGACCGCGTTAATTTAGGTCCTCATACTCTGGATCCTTGTTTAATTGATCAGGGATGGAGTCCTCCCTCATCATTAGAATGTTTTTAATTAAATATCTTTATTGTTAATATAAAGGCAATGAACAGAGGGGTTCCAGTTTCATAAGCCAAATCAGGAATATGTTCTTTTTGGACAACGTTACCCCTTCCTTCACTCTTCTAGTTCTCCCCTTCCATCCCTCCCACAGGGACATCAGGATATTTTAAGCTACATTCTCCAGCAGTGACTTTAATGTGGACCTAGGGATGGAAATCAGCCTAGTCTATTTTGTTCTTTAATGGATGACAATACTCTCTAAAGGATAGTATAGTGCTTGGCACTATACCTGGCACAGATATGCCTGTGATACATGGATGGTAACATCACTTCATTCCTTTGTGCATTGTTTTGTTTTCACTTAAGCCTAGCTGCACACAGCGGCCCAAGCCTGTAATCCTAGCTCAAGGGGTGAAAGTCATGAAGGTCTCAGTTCAAGGCCCATGCTGGGCAAAACATTATTGGGACTCTGTCTTAAACAAGCCAGACATGGTAGTTCATACTTATAATCTCAAATACTCATGAGGTAAAACTATTGGGAATATGGTCCGAGCCAATCCTAGGTTTAAAAAAAAATTAAAAAGGAAGACCATTTCTCAAAGGTAAAAAGGATTGGAGGTGTGGCAAAATGGTAAGACTCTTCCCAGCAAGTATAGGATGATCCTAAGTTCAAACCTCAGTGTTGGGGAGAAAATTAAATTGCTAGCCTTACACATATATCCATGTGCACATAAATTTTACATAAATACATAAAAATGACCAAATGCATGCTTTGTGCATAAAAGAGAAGAGAGAGAGAGAAGGCAAGAGGGAAGGGGACAGGGAGGGAAGAGAGAGGGAACTCAGGGAGAGAGAGACTATGAGAAAGAGATATTCAGTGAGAAAGAGACAGATTGAGAAAAATGACAGAGAGAGAGAGTGATCATGCCAACTTTGTTCCTTACGTTTTCTCTCAGTTGCCCTGCTTGCTATCATTCCCACCCTCATTCCCACCTCTCCCTGTCCCAGCAGAAAGCCTGCCTTAACACTGCATCCTGAGCTCTCTCACGGACTCTCCAGGCACACACATAGACAAACCTGAGTGGAAGTCATCACTGCCTGAACATATCCATATCCTCCCACAACTCTCCAGGTAGCTTTTCCCATTCCCAAGGTGGGTCTTGTTGAAGGCCTTCCAAGCCCCCAGTAGCACTCTACTTTCCTGTCTGAGTGGGCACTTATGTGTTATCAGGTGTACACAGCTCTGTTTTTACTCCATGAAGGAGCCTTCGCTCTGATTCCCATTTCTGACCATCAGGAACAGCCCACTTACAAAGAGCTGATGCTTTCAAGGGCCCAGTAAAACACAAGCATTCATGTGGATCTTTCTTCCCCTAGCCAGACTCATAGCCCCGTGCCTGGGCCACAATTAAAACTCCTCCTGAGAGTGGGAACGGTCATAAGGAATTGCGTGAGCTCACACAAAGGAAATGCGTAGAGGCTTTGTGTCAAAGGCAAAGCATGGCCAGCCCTATCTACAACACAGCTCTGGCAGAAAACTGTTCAATAGCATCATTAATAGCTCATTGATCCAATTACATTTCTTTCTGTTCCACTTTGGAATTACAATCCCTTGTTCTCCCTGAAAGAGCTCAGATAGATTCCCGATGGTCATCGGAAGAGGTAGCCCCCATCAGGACGTGCTTGATGGACCTAAACACTCATCTACATGTGGAACGGGAAGAATTAATCTGGTTGTTGCAGCAGACCTCTGTCCTGCATTGGGATCTGCTGTTCCCTCAGGTCTCTGTTTTTCTGGTAAGAATCAGGGTATATACCAACGTGGATCACCCCAGGGACATCATAGCACTGCTTCATCCCATTTTCCTGGTGCCAAGCAGGCACTCAATAAACAACCGCTGAGTTGAAAAATGCCCAGGGGATCATGTGCTGCAGCTCAAAGTAGAGCAGGTTGCTTGAATAAATAGAATTCATCCAAACTGTCTTCTTGAAGGTGGGCTAGTATGTGGGGAGCTAGACTCTAAGTTCAAAGGTAGAACAGGAAAGATGCCAAAAGAAAGATGAAGACCATGAGGGACCATGGAGGACCCACTAATGGGAACTAAATGATACATTACATAAGTCAAAGGAAGCTATGTGTCAATAGGACCCAAGTAGCATCCCAACAACTATCCCAGCAAATACCTCATAAGTACCAGGCACTCTTATGGAGGAAGCCAAGACACAGTCATAACAGAATCACAATGAGACAGTACAGAGCTAAGGATCTAAGACAGAAGCAGAAGATTCGAGTGTCCACAGCAGGCATGAAAGCCAAAGGTTTCCTGGAGGAGCAGCTGGAGAAGGCAGAGCTTGAAAAGTGATAGAGAGGGAGGAAAGGCTGGCAGGTGAACAGTTGATGCCACAAAGACACTGAGGGCACCTCAGCCTTTGACTCCAATGTTGAGCCTTCTGGCAAATGAGCATCTAATATTCTTAATCAAGTCCTGAGAAGGCATCAACCCTGAAATGTTTCACCTCCACATTTCTACCCATTCTGTTCCCTCCGCTCAAATGGCACTGTCCTGTCCTCCTGGCTCAATCTGAAAAGCCCTCACCACTATCACCTATCAAGGACGAGAATTAACACTACCAGAATAAATACTACACCAATTTTCCAAATGGGATTCATCTCCCCACCCCTCTCTGAATTCCAAAAACACTTCCCTTGTTCCTCTCCTACAGTACTGCCACACTCATGATGTGGTATTATAATTACTTATGGACTTGTCTGCTCTAAAAAAAACTGTACATTCCACTAGGGAAGCAAAACCTTATCTTAACCCTCTTTATATTCTCAACAGTGCCTTATACAGGCAGGTACTCAAGACAGGCTGGATGAAGGTTGGCTTTTGCAGATTCCAGGAAAATGAAAGGAAGTTAACAAACAGGACAGTAGGCAGGTATCACAGGGAGACCCACCTTCCTAAAAGTTGGAATAGACTGATTGCTGAAGCCATGAATTGACCGTCACTGGATAGTCTTCGAAAGAAACATTCTTTAGAACAGCTATTCCCCCTTGACCTCCAAGCTCCCCTGTGCTATATCCCCCTGACCTCCAAGCTCATCTGAGCTTTATTAGGCCATTGTAATGATAATGCTGCTGAGCAGAGAGGCAAGAGAACTCAACTGTAACTCAGGAGTAAAGGAAACTTACAGTCATTGTGCCAGCTCTGGTTAAAGTTAACCAAAAGAGTTCCATTTTTGTTGGCTGTTGGTGGCTCACACCTTTAGTCCTCGCTACTCAGGAAGCTGAGATCTGAGGATCATGGTTCAAAACTAGCCCAAGCAGCAAAGTGTGTAAGATTCTTATCTCCAATTAGCCAGCAGTAAGTGGCTAGAGTAAGTGGCAGAATGTCAGCACTGAGTGAAAAAGCTAAGAGATTGTGCCCAGGCCACACACCCCCACCCCCACACTACCCCCCCCACACACAGTGTGTCCTGAATAAGGATTATAATAGTAACCTGCGTCTGACCCTCTAAGGTCCGATTAAAAAGTCCAGTCTAGGGTCAGCCACAGTAGCTTAAGCCTGTACTCATAGCATCTTGAGAAGCAGAGATAGGGAATCACAGTTCAAAGTCAAGTCAGGCATAAAAAGTTCACAAGTCTATGTCAACCAAGCTGTGGGAAACACATCAAGCCTGGACACTGTGGCAAATGCCTATCACCCCAGGGACATGAGGAAGCACAATTTCGAGGGGAGGAGGGGGGAAGAGTTGAGGAGGCAGGGAGAGAAGGGATGGTAAGGGAAAAACAAAGGAGGAAGTAACAATGCTTGATAGGAAATGTACTCATTATCTTACTCATGTAACTGTAACCCCTCTGTACAATATTTTTACAATAAAAAAACATACATATATAAAAAAGAAAATAATGCAGCAAGAGGCTGAAGGTGTGACTGAAGGTGGTAGATAGCATGAGTTAAGTGTCTGAGTGTCCTAATACCAACACATTTTAACTGTCTAATCAAGGTATCAGCTGCTGACTGCGCATCAGTGGGGACAAGTGGCAATTACTTCATAGCACACAATGGCTCCCCATTGTCCTGCAACATATTCAATTTGCCACATGAGCTTTGAAGCCCTTCATGATGCAGCTCTTGGCAGCCTCACCTTCTACTTGCCTTGACACACCCAGAGCAGGGTCTAGCCCTCAAAGACATCTAGGGTCTCAAAAAGGGCCTATGTAAAATCACAAGTTCATGCCTGATTTAAGAACTGAGTAATCTAGCCCCCACTCCACAAGAGAAATACAGACCTAGCATTGCAAGCTCTTCTTCATTTTCAAAAGAATCAGAATATTTGTTGAAGTCTCTGCCATTCTTCAATGTTGACTCAAATATGTTTGAAGACTATGCAGGATAGAGGAATTCCAGCAATGGTCCATATGTCCATGTAGACTCTGCTGTTGAACTGCTGAGATTTACTGGAAGGTGTTGGGTTCATACTTCCTCCTAAGTTCCTCCCTGCTGTTAACTCTGCCTTCCATTGCTCATCTCCATCTCATTCCTCATTGTGTTCCTGCCAATCTTTCAGACTCAAGTATAGTTGCAGTTATGCCTGTAGAACTGTCAGTTCTCCATGCCTTTCTACATTGGCACTGTCTTATACAATAAGCATGAGTAGCAGATGCTGTTTCTGCCTCTACACCCCCTCAGATCCCCTGACATTTTCATGTGTACAGCTCTGCCTGTTTTCACTCTCAACAGCCCCAAGCTACTAGAATCCAACAGCTCTGCATGGAGGAGAGCCACAAGGGCCTGGGGATTTGTCTTCCAGGACAGCTCTTAACCAGTGTTGTGGTTCAGATATGAAGCAGGACACTAGGTCACTTTTGAAGGTCATCTTTGAAGGTTATGCCTGGTCCTCAGTGCCTTCCTTACTCTCTGCTTTCTGACCACCATGGGAACAAGCTTCTCTTCCATATACTCCCACCAAGAGACGCTCTACTCAAGTGCACAGGGCTAAGTGCCCATGACCTGAACTCTCTGAAGCGATGAGCCAAGAGATATTTGTCCTCTTTTAAACTGCTTTTCTCCATATTTTATCACAGCAATCCAAGTTGTCAACACAGCAAATGACTTGACACGTTCAGGGATATAAATATGCTCGCCCCATTGTCTCCTGATAAGAATTACTCCAGAATGTGATGTTTTCCACTCTCCCTTCAGATTGATCTTATGTTCTCCTCTGCAGGACTTTGCTTCCTATGCACACTTTCCTATGTTTTGGGATTTTTTTTTCTTGGAAATGCTTCCTAGTACATTGGTTTTAAAATGAGTCCTCATTTCGGGATTTGCTCCTGAACCTGGGCAAGAAGCTTCTGAAATGGTCTTCACTGACCCCTATGACTTGTGCTCATACCCTTGGGAAAGCCCTTTTCGTAAAGGAGATGGGTGTCACATCCATGACTGGGTCAGATGATTCTACAGACTCACTTTCTCACCTTGTGTGCTCTGATCATGCAGGCTTGCACATGGAAGAGTCCCACCTGGCAGGGAAGCAAAAGTTAATGCAGGCTAATTGCCAGAAAATGGTTCAGCTGCCAACAACACCTGAATGAGCCTAGAAAGGGATTCTACACCAGTCAAATCTTCAGATGAGACACAGGTTTGGGTCTAACAATTGACTGCTGCCTGTGCAAAACCATGAAGCAGAGAAACCTGATAACTCACACTGTTGATCCACAAGAACTGTGAGGGGATAGCTGTGTGTTATTTGAAGCTACTGTGTTGGTACTACTCAGCATATAGCAATAGATAGCTAATCTAGGTTACTAACACCAGATAACATGCAGCACTCCACTCATTAGAATATTACCTTCTAGACATCTCTAGAAAACTATCTCTGAGTCCCCAGGCCACAGCCCAAAAGAACGCTCAACCATGGTCCTCGTTACTCTAAATTTAATCCTTTATCTTCTATCTCTGCTTCAATCTCTTCTACTCAGCAGCTTGAAAGCAGAGCTTTGGTATAGTATCTGGTATATAATAGATGCTTAATACATGTTTGTTAAAGCAATTAACTTAATTTTAATTGTCTCCTTTATGTAATTTTGGCCAAAATGTCTCCCTATACACCATTATTCTTCAGAGGCCAAATCAGAGGTAAGGCCAGCATTCAGTTCAGCAAGACTTCCTCTCTGTAGTCTCCCACATCATTTTCTAAGCATCTCTCTCATTGGCATCACCAGGGTGTGTGTCAATTTCACATTTACACTTCCTCCCATCTGTTCGATTCATCTGTTGGACAGCCATTCACAGCCACTTCAGAGCAACAGGGAGTTCATTCTTCCTTTCATGACCCTCTGGAAAACCCAGGAAAATTATCTCTGATTGATAGGATTTCTTCTTTGGTTCCTAATGACAATTACAGCAAAATTCAGCCTGACTTTGTACCACACTTGGAAGAAATCTGCTCAGCTTCTGTCTTCCAACCACAGCAAAACCTGATTAACTAGGACTCAGTGCACATGACTGGGCTGCTGAGCTGAATTTCTTTTTCTGGTTAGCAATAGAATAAAACTTAAAATCCCACTCATTCTCTCTATTATTACTTGAGAAAAGAATCTACAAGTTACCCACCTGCTTCCTACTATTCATAAATCCCTCAAAGAAACTAAATCGCTCTGGAAGAGATGAGCATCTTATAACAGGCCCAGGAATTAAGTGTTAGAAGTTAGGCTGAATGGGCAGAGAGCCTTGGCAGGTGTGATTTTTTTAATTTAAATTTTATTTGATATCATTTATATTCCTTGTATTTGTCCTTCTCCTACAGACAAAGCATTGGGAGTATATGTTCTAGTTAGGTAAGCATTCTAGATTCATGGAAGTCCAACTCAAATAAGTTGTATTATATTCTTAATACACTACAGACATCTAAGTCCCAGTTTATCAATTAATGCCTCATGCTCTACCTAATCATTGCAACTCACAGCCTCCTAAGCAATGCAAATTCTCCTCTCTCTCCTTCTGGCATGCACAAAATTCCTACATGGTTCCTCCCATAATCTATGGAATTGTGAGAAATGAGAGCCTTGCTTTATTATGCAGCAAACAGATCCTTATACTTCTAGGAGAGGGAGAAACAAACCAGAATGGTGATTCAATTCCTTGACAAGTTTAGGCCCTGTTTTGAGGGAAAGGAACTGCAAATAAAGCAAACGTTAGATCACTGAATTGACTGTCAGGTAGTAGAATGAGAATATATTTTGTCATGTTGCTGGAAAGGTGGCTCAGAGGTAGAGTGCTTGCCTTGCAGGCATGAGGCCCTGGGTTCTTCAGCATCACATAAACAGAAAAAGCTGGAAATGGTGCTGTGGCTCAAGTGGTAGAGCGCTGGCCTTGAGCTGAAGAGCTGAGGGACAGCACCCAGGCCCAAAGTTAAGGCCCCATGACCAACAATATATATATATATATATATATATATATATATATATATACATATTTAATCATAACCTGTGAGATCCTATCTTTGTGACTGCATCTCTTCCTATGCCCCCAAATCCTTCCAATGCTCTATCTTCACTAGTTCTTTCCATTTTCTAGAGCAGGCCAAGATCTTCCTACCTCCAGGTCTTTGTACCAGCTGTTCCCTGTACCAGAAATATCTGTTTCTAGATACCCATATGGCTCATTCCTTGTCATCCCTCATTTCTCAAATAAATGTCAACTCAGCAAGTTCCTAAGATGCTCACCTGCCATCCCTAGCTATTCTCTGGCATGGTCCTTTACCCTACTTTCTTCATTGCACATCACCATTTTAAACTAATCTACTTGACCTGCTCCCCATAAATATAGAAACTTCATGATAGCAGACGTGGCATCTTACTATGGTGATACCAGCATGCTAGCCCACACCCATCATTGAGTACAAGTTCCAATAGCTTTCTTCTACCATGATTACATTCATGAAGACAGTACATGACTGTCTTTCTGATCTTCCCACAATAAGAATTGCTATTATCCCCATTTGCAGCTAAGGCAGCTGAGGTTTTGAGTAGACAAGGAAACAACAAATCTGCACAGTCAGCAGGTAAGAGAGTCAAACTTTTGACAATAGAGCAGTCTAAGTCTAGACCCTGCGTTCACCATCACTGCTGGGTATGTGTGGGAAGATAGGAGATTATGCCTTAATCAATTGCTTTTTAACTTCTACTAATAAGACATGTTGGTGAAGTTGTGACAAGGAATAGTTGTTTTTTTTATTAACCACAATTGTGAATATGTCAGATCCAGGATGTATCTTCCAAATCAAACATCTAAGTCAAATGGAACTTCAGGAAACTATCCCAGGCACCTGTCTCTTTGGGATCCTCTCAAGAGACAGAGGAGGTCCAAGCAGTAATAACATGGGTGGTGCATGCATCCTTCTGTTTAGGATAACTGGAGGGGGTGGATTTGATGCATCCTATATTTGATGAGGGCTGTCAATCCTCACCCCAAACCTCAATCAAATCCAACACCCACTCAGCATAGAAGTCACAGTGAGAACTAGGCCTGCCACCACATTTCCAGTCACCTTTCTGGCCCCCTTTTCTTTTATTAACACCATTGCTCATAGTCGCATGTCCACTTGGTTAGTACCCAGCTCAGCAACCATAATTAGCGACACTTCTCAGCTTCAGTTAAAAGGCTTGATCCTGGAAACCACTCAAAAAGGAGAGGCTGTATACCATACCCCATCTCTAAAACATCACTGACCACAACAAATTGAGGGAAATATTCCAATTCATTTTCAAAACCCAAACCAACTAAGATTTGAAGATTACAGTTCAGTCAGCTCTGTCAGCAAAGTCCATGAGACTCTTATCACCAATTAACTACCAAAACAAGCCAGAAGTGGATCTATGGCTTAAGTGGTAGAGAGTTAGCCTTGAACAAAAAAAAAGCTCAGGAACAGTGCCTTGGCCCTAAGTTCAAGCCAAAGGAGGAAGAGCAGGAAGAGAAAAAGGGGGGAGGAGGAGGAGGAGCAGGAAGAGGAAGAAGAAGAGGAAGAGGAGAAGGAGGAGGAGGAGCAGGAGGAGGAGGAGGAGAAAGAAGAAGAAGAAGAAGAAGAGGAGGAGGAGGAGGAGGAGGAGGAGGAGGAGGACGACGACGACGACAACGAAGAAGAAGAAGAAGAAGAAGAAGAAGAAGAAGAAGAAGAAGAAGAAGAAGAAGAAGAAGAAGAAGAAGAAGAAGAAGAAGAAGAAGAAGA
>NW_012267230.1:7979645-8073066 GCF_000151885.1 Dipodomys ordii
AGAAGAAGAAGAAGAAGAAGAAGAAGAAGAAGAAGAAGAAGAAGAAGAAGAAGAAGAAGAAGAAGAAGAAGAAGAAGAAGAAGAAGAGGAAGAGGAAGACATTTAACCCAGTTCTGAATATCCCTAACTTCAAAATTTAAAATCTCAATACTCACGGTGATGGAACCTTAAGGAAGTGACTAGGCTATAAGGTTGGGTCCTCATGAATAGGATGAAGTGTCTCATCAAATATACCTGGAGAGCCCCTTGTCCCTGCTGCCACGTGACATGACACTGACGTGCAAAGACAGCTGTCTATGTACCCAGAAGAGGTCCTGACCAGCCATATCCATTCAGCACACTGACCTTGGACTTCCAGCCTCCGTGACTGTGAGAAATGACTTTCTATTGTTTAAAAGCTGTTCTGTTTATGGTATTTTGTTACAGAAGTCCAGACAAAGACAATACAATTTTAGTTGAAATTAGATCCTCATCTTTACTGTGTACCCAAAACTTCCAAGCAGAAGCAAAAGCTTTAAGGCAGGGTTAATGATGTAGAGGTGCTTACAGTTCTGTGACTGGCTCTGAGAATCAGAGAAAAATTACAGTTCAAATGCAAAACATGTGCTACCCCTTCACCCCTATTTTTTCTTACTTTAAGTCCTTTTTAGTAAAAGAGTCATAATGTTCTCAATCGACATGACACTTTCCATCTTTGAACATTAACAAATTAATTGACTGAAATGGTGTCTTGGGAGCGTTTATCATCTGTCCCATTAGCCAGAGAGCCAGAAAACTGTGGATGGAAGCAGTCGAACACTCAGTGGAAGCTTCATCTTGCTGCTTCCCTGCCCAGTGATGTGTTTATGTGTGTGTCTGAGTCTGAATGCATAACGACAGAAAAAAAAATGAAAAGAAAGGATTTTACTTCCACAAACTGCTATAAAAATCTACCTCTGGGAGACAAGGAGTTTCAATTGTGAAATAATCAGTCTTGGAAATTGTCCTGTCCTCCAGGAAAAGAAAAAAATAAGTAGTTTAACAGTGATTGCCCTTCAAAACAATTACTAATTATAATGTCTATAAAGAAAAATACCCTTGATACCATTACTCCTAATAAAGCCAGGCAAATCTATAAGAAGGAATTAGCTGGTATGTCTGAAATCTGACAGGAGAGCTCTTGGGAAGGGCAGGAAAGGGGGTTGTTTCAACCAGTTCAGAAGCCTGGGTCAAAGCTTCAGGAGGCTTTCCATCTGGGGAGAGCTACTCTCAGCAAACTGGGAAGATTAATGCCAGAAACCAGGCCAGGACAATTACAATGCAAGGACCCTAGTTGATTTTCCTGATTTTCCTTGCACTTGATCCCTAGCTTTCTCCCCATACCTCAGCCTCCTCTTCACTGAGCCTGAGGGACCAGGCCTTGCGCCTTGGAGTCTGTCATTTCCCTCACCAAGGTCCTCTTTTAACACAGAGATGCCAGAAAAGGTTACATCCTTTCTCTAAGGCCTTGGATGAGTCTATCCTTGAAACAGAAGTTGCTGAAAGGGAAGAACTGGAAGGAAGGGGAGGGAGGGAGGGAGGGAGGGGGAGGGGAGGGGAGGGAAGGAAGGAAGGAAGGAAGGAAGGAAGGAAGGAAAAGAAAAAGGACCCCAAAAGCAGAATGAGGTTGAAGACTGTCGACTGATCTGCTGAGATACATGAGTCTGATCATTCCATCTCTCTACTCCTCAGGTCTCAGACAATCATCTGTACACAAAGTACACCCCACCCTCTGCAGGATAATCAAGTGAACCAGACAGACAAGACGGTAGTTATAAAGCATCCCATACAGCTCCTGGACATTTGTAGGGTCTCGATCAGCACTAGTTTCTCTCCATTCCAAATTTTTGCAGATTAGCTCCACAAATCATCCTAAAAGGACAAAGAAATAAACCTGAGAGCAGAGGCTAGCTCTTCCTATCTTAAAAGTTGATCTGAACATCTTCAACTGAGCAGCCACATCCAACAACAGTCATCCCTAATTTATCCTCTGCCTCCATAGAAAGATGGGAACATCTTAAATAGAACCTTTATGTCATACTCTTTGTACATGCAATTTTTAACAAGGCTGCTTCCACAGATAATTAGATTTGCTTTTTTTATTTAGTCACCATTTATTGGGCACCTACAAAGTGTCAGGCAGGTATGATTTTTTCCAAAGGGTTAACTGTCTAGGCAGGATAATTGCACAAAACTACAAATTACAATTTCTGATACAGAATTTATTGGATGAGAACAGGGTGTTGTGAGCCAGAATAAATAAGGTAAACCTGATTCTGTTCAGGGAGCCAGGAAAGATCTCCCTGAGGAAGCGATGTCTATGCCAGGACTTGAAGGATGCATCAAACCTAACCAAGCAATGACGGGGAGATGGGGAGAGAAAGAAATGCAAGTCTGGCAGAGAAGCAGCAGAGGCAAGAGCTGTTTGTTTTCCTGGACAGAAGGACAGCAAAGTGACTGCAGGATGCTCTAAGAGGTGACCTCCCTGAGAATCCCCATGGCTGTGAAATCCTAGGCTAGTAGCTCAGTGACATTTTCCTTCAAGTTGGAATCCGAATGTGTTCAGCGATTAGCATTTCACAGCAGCAACACTGAAGCCAGCTTTGTCTTCCTCTTTGTGTCTTCTGTGTAAGGGTGATGAAGGTGTGTCAGCCTTTCATTGGGTCATGGGTGGTAGACAGGACACAGGTGTACAGGCATAAGAGAACTGGGCACACATGCTGGGCACATCAACTTGTTCTTCATCTTCAATATCTAGCCAGATCATCTGAGAGTCCACTGGTTCTTCAGTTCTTCCTCTCCTACATCCTTCTCAGAGACCCCACACAGCATATAGCATAGGTACCACAGGGCACCCTCTCCTGGCCAAAGCCAACTGAAAGACAATGGAGTAGTAGTCAGAATGCACACAGGATGCAGAACTGTTTTAGGACAAGATCTAACTAGATAGTCCAGGTTGACCTTGAACTCTAAACTCTTCTGCCTCAACTTCAAAAGTGCATCCTCATGCCTGGCTACACACCTGAGAAATTCTTACAACTCAGGCAGAAGGCGTCAAATGCTGGTAAAGTGATAAAGAAGGATCCGTGGGCAAGCAGACTCAGGTGGGAGCAAACCCTGAGATCCTAATGACAGATACCAGTTGACAGGAAGAAAATGCTGATGTGCAGAGACACTCCACAAAGTAAGATAGAGAGATTAAGGACAACACAGGCTGGGCTCCGTGGCTCATGCCTGTAGCTACTTAAGGAGTCTAAGATTGGGAGGATTGAAGTTCAGGCCGAACTGGGCAATAAGTTCTAAGGCTCCATCTCAAATGATAGCTGATTACACAGCAGGAAACCTAAATAGGCAGAGCACAATCCTAGCCATACTGGGTAATTAGTAAGACCCTATCTCAAAAGTAACCAAAGCAAGCCGGGTACTGGTAGCTACTCAGGAGGCTGAGATCTGAGGATCGAGGTTCAAAGCCAGCCCGGGCATAAAAGTCTATGAGACTCTTATCTCTAATAAACCACTCAAAAAATGGAAGTGGTGCTGTAGCTCAAGTGGTAAAGAGCTGGACTTGAGCTGAAGAGCTGAGGGGCAGCTCCCAGGCCCAGAGTTCAAGCCTCATGACCAACAAAAAAAAATAACCAGAGCAAAAAGGAGGCATGGCTCAAGTGGTAAAGTACTTGCCTAACAAGTGTGAAGCCCTTAGTTCAAACCTAAGTATGGCCAATAATAAGAAAATAAAACATTCCAGGTCCTGTGAGATACAGGTGCACAGCTAGAGAATTTTTTGTATCCTGACAAGGAAACTTTGTATTCACGTCAGTTTTCTATAACATGTTTTTGCTCTTTGAAAGTGAAAAAGTGCTGGTTAAGAGACTGATCAAAGTGGAAGGCTGGGCCCCTCTTCCTTAGATCAAGCCTGGAAAGCAACCTCAGCTTGCAGACAGGTCAAAAGGACCATGAGCATGTGCCCTGTCTCTTCTGCACAGGCTGTTCCTTCCACACAGAAAGTTCTCGCATGCACATTCCACAACTAGGTCTCCCTCGCCTTCCACACAGCCTCTTAGTATCCCTGCCTCAGACATGGCCCGCACACAGACTAGGCCCTGGGCCCCCCTCCAGCACACACCTCACTCGGTTACTTACCCTACAGCTTCCACGCAGCAGGTGTCACACCCCTCCTATGTCTGCCCTGCTTCCTGCTTCCTGTATCTCCAGGGAGATACAGAGGGCCAAGTAGCTGCTCAGTGTTTGCTCAGTAAATGGGCTATAGTCTCTAAGGACCAAAGTGACTTTCAGCATTCACTCTTTTTCCCAGAGCTTTATTTCCACCCACAAGGTGCTCAACTCTGTGCCAAGTGCTGAAGACACAAAGATGAATTAGATCTGGTCCCTGTGCTTAGGATTTCAAGGTCTTGGGAGACAGATGGGCAGGTAAATAAATAAGCTTGTTGTAATGGCATGTGAGTACTTGGGGGGATGAAGGAGGGAGATAAAGGCTATCACAGGAGCATTTTTATTGCTGCTTCATTATGACATTTTCTTACATAGATTTAATGTGCTTTGACCACATTCCCGCCACCATTACTCCTTCTGATCTCCTTCTCCCTCTGCCTTTTCTTTTCTCTTCTGTACCTCCCTCTCCCCCACCCACCACGTAATCCATCTTCTCTTTTCATGGTCATTTTGTTTTTGACATCTGTACTCCCAAAATTACCACAAATGAGAGAACACATATAATACTTACCTGTCGTGTGAGACTGGCTTGTTTCACATATCATGATAGCTACACTTCCATTGGTTTTCCTGCAGATGACATAAGCTCATTCTTCTTGCAGCTGAAGAACCCGTTCATGGGTTGGGGGCCCCTAGGCTGATTTGGTAACTTGGTTGTTGGGAGTAGTGCCATGGACATGCAGGCTTCTCTACTGCAAGGGGACTTTAACTCTTCACAGAAGTGCTGTGGCTGGATCCTGTGGTAGTTCTATTTTTAGACATTTGAGGAACCTCCATACTAACTTCCATCATGGTTGGACTCATTTATATTCCACAAGTAGTGAATAACTGTTTGTTTTCTTGACGACAGTCATTGTGACAAAGGGTGGGCTAGAATCTCAATTTGCATTTCTTCTATGCCTAAGGATGTTGAATTTCTCTTAAATCATCTTTGGCCAGGCGCTAGTGGCTCATGCCTTGTAAGCCTCGCTACTCTGGGAGGGTGAGATCTAAAGAATTACAGTTTGATGCCAGACTATGCAGAAAAGTGTTCAAGATTCTATCTCCAAAATAACCAGCAAAATGTAGGGTTGGAAGCAAGGTTCAAGTGGTAGAGTGATAACTGAGAAAGTGGGAGGCCCTGAGTTCAAGTCATCTTAGACAAATGACTAGGGAGGAAAGTGACCAAGGAGTAGGTCTTAATGGACCCTATGACAGCCCTCCTATGAATTTCCCTCTTTTTTTTTTTGGCTGCTTGGCATCTGTTCCCCCATACTGCACACATAGTACCTACTTTGTCCTTTGGAAAAGCAACTTCCACCCTCAGTCCTCTCCTACATGGCATAGGTAGGACCAAGAGGTGAGTCAGCATTACCCAGTTAAGGGTAACTATTGTCAAATAAAGTAGAAAAAGAAGAAGACAGATAGAATTTGAAGGTGCAACTCACCTTCCCAGGCTTTGCTGCTAATTACAACTTTGCCACCACTCGTTTTCAACAGAGCTTCAAGTTAAAATATGAGGTGGCTGACACGACACAAGCTTTCCCTGCAATGTGACTCTGGGAGAGAACTGTGCAATGGATCAAAGCCAGTGGGGGAGCTTAATGAAAGGGGGGCTCAGGAATGCCACACAGAGCCCCCGCCGCCACCTTCTGTTTTCATCTCACAATCGATAAAGCCATAAGCGAGAGAGAAATATGTTGGTTACATTACTTTTTAAAAGCCTGGCAAAAAAATATAATTTCTTATCGATTAGTTTCTCATCGAAGGCAAGGGTCGTGGATAAAAGAAAATTGACTGCTGAAAATTCTAAAATAAAGAAAGTAAATGAGGGAAGGTGTTTAAAGTTTTAAAGTGTAGAAAAAGGTGTAATTGATGTACCCAAATGTGCTACTTGTGAACATGCTGCTGAAATTGAAACCTGAGTTATTTTGGATCTGATTGACTGACTTTCATTTACTTTAATATTTAAGAAAAAGATATGAGGTCATCTCGAATTCAAGCAAACAAAGCAGTTTCCTGGCCTCATACCCAGGCAATGACACAGTAACTGACTGGTACAGGCCAATGGGGAAAGCAGGCTAGGAGGACAACCTGTGACCAGGCTGCTCAGTCCTGAAGGTAAACAGGGGTAGAGGCTGGAAGAAGTTTGTGCATTTTCCACCATGGGGGAAGCACATACTATAAGGGCTTCAGCATCTACAGGAGTACTTGATCCTCACAACTCTGAGGAAATAATAGTATTGTCATCTGCACTGATGGAAGAAGAAACAGATGCTCAGAGAGGTTGTGAGCAGGGTCACACAGCATGAAGATTGCACGGCAGCAGAGCTGAGTGATGAAGATCACACCCTTGAGTGCCAGGGAAATGGCTCTCAATTCTAAGCCCTGTGACATCGCGCCAGGGTGTTTCTCTACTCTGGAGAGTTGCTCGTGTGAGACAATTCAGTCAGCCTTCAACATCTGTGACAGGCAGCCATCAGCCTGCTCATTGCCACCACCTGTGTTTCTCTGACATCACCAGCTAAATGACTTGTCTGACTCTCTCACTCTCTCGAGACATCAGGATTTCCTTGACATGCAAGAGCCACCGTGGCCCTGGCCCGAGGTTCTGCACAAGCTGCACCCTTAACAAAGCCTGGGATTTCGTGTTTCCCTTCTGAGCTTCCAGGAAACAGACGCCGGGGGCCTGCTGCATGGACTGGTGTGGAAAATAATTCATTTGCCTTCCCTCAAAGGCCAGAGTTCATTGCCAAGATATTTAAGGCAGCTTTAATATAGACAGCCTAAAATAACTATTACAATGGAAAGGTAGAAATAGTCCTGTGTTGTAACATAAGATGCTGACATGGGAGGAGAGAGGGGAAAATGTAAATAGATTTACCAGAATTGTCTCAAGGATTGTCATAATGTCAAATTGTCCTGAGCTTTTTTTTTTTTTGTAAGTTGAACACTGAGAGATTTGACATCAAAAGAGATGAAGAAATGTTCTCAAAAAGCGAAATAAGGCATGACTGGCAGTGGGTTTTTGTTGGGTTTTGGTAGTGCTGGGTCTTGAACTCAAGGCCTCGTGCTCACTAGGCAGGCCGTCAACCACAAGAGCTATGTCCTCGTCCCTTTATCCATTGGTTACTTTTAAGGTAGGGCTCTGCTTTGTGCCCAGGCTACAGTCCTCCTACTTGGGCTTCATGGCATCATCAAGCAAGTCACTGTGCCCAGCCATTCGCTGAGATGGAATGGTTGAGATGGCTGGCCTGGAACATCAGTGCCCCCAAGTACCTAGGATTACAGGCTTGAGCCACCAGGCCTGGCTGCATGATGCACTTTGTGACATGTCTTCATAATTTCCATCTACTTCTTTGTGATTAATTGAAAGCCTCTGAGCTAAGAATGGGCTGAAGTCTCCAGCATCCCATGGATGCCAGGTTCTGACCCGGTCATTTTCTCACCTCACCTAGCCTCACAGATTCACAGCAAGGCAAGCATGATTCTCTCCATCTTTCACAACAAGTCACAGACCCTCAGATACTTCAGATACTTGCTTGAAATCAAGGGATGGAAGAAACTCTATGTCTATCCCTCATCCTAACTCCATCTTCCTTCCAGAACATTCCCAGAGCACTTTTTACCACACACAGATGTATGAAAACTGAACATTCCATTTTACCACTGGATTTCTTGGCTCATACCAAGCAACAAAGGATAACTTGCAAGGCAAACCAGTTCTAATAAGAAACCACAATTTTTTTAAAAATGTCCTCTTCCCCTACCTTCCTGGTAAAACCTTCTCCCCTATTTCCTCCTCAGTATACTTCATGAAATGAAATTATTTATATCGTCTGGCAAATACTGTCACATGCCTCCTGTCACTGTGCCTTTGCAAATGTCATTCTTCTTCCCAAATGCTCTTCCTCCACAATCCACTTGGTGAACTCCTGTTCACCCATCAAAACTGTGATGAACGATGTTCTGGAAGCCGTCTTCTTCATCCTTCTCCCACGCCTACACCCAAGAGAATTCAAGAGTTCCTCCTGGTCCCCTTTCTGCACTGGGCTTACACTGTCATAGCTATCACAAAGTTTGGGGGCTGGGCTAACATATCTGCTTCCTGACTTTCCTGCAGGCAGAAGCCACACCTTCCTTCACTCTGATCACCCATGCCCAGCCCAGTGCCAGATCAGAAGCATCTAATTAAATTCAACCCAAATTGAAAACAAAAACAAATATCATGGAGAACTAGAAGAAAAAGAGGCAAGTGCCAATGTTGGGCAAGTCTATTACAGAGCAATCAAGCAGACCGTGTTTTCCTAATGCAGATTACAAACCAAGCACAGAGGCAAACTGGAGCAGCGGTGGGGATTGATGCTCTCTGGACAGCTGTTGGGTGTCTCACCTGATCAATCCTTGCCTTGCCTTGCTGACAATTTCATCTTTCCTAAGACAAAAGAAGCAACAAAGGAGATGGCTCCCAGGCATGACATCCCCGTGGGTGAGAGAGTAGTGGGATTCTTGGGAGAAAAACAAACCAACTTTTTTTAAAAAGGGGGAAGGGGTAATGCAAGGCAGCTTGGGAGGGTAAGATTGGGAAGATGGCAAATCTAAGCCAGTCAAGACAGAAAAGTCCATGAGACTCTATCTCAACTGAAGAAGCTGGGCATGGTGGTATGTTCTTGTGATCCCAGAAACTATGGGAAGCCTAAGGTAAGTGGATCACAGCTCAGTTGTTTGTCCAAGCAAGAAGTAAGACCCTTATCCTAAAAATATATATAACCAGCAAAAAACAGGGCTAGGGGCATGGTTTCGTGATAATCAGCCTAGAAAGCACAAGGACCTGAGTTCAAACCTCAATAGTATAAAAGGAGGAGGGGCATGTAATCTTACTGACAGTGCAAGAAAGAAGAAGCATCAATTAAGCACCTACTATATTCAGGGGAGGCAGAAATGAAAGGATTATAGCTTGAGGCCAACTTGTGCTAAACATTAGAGAGACCCTACTTAAAATTAATCTGGGCATATGCCTGTTATCCCTGTTATGCAGGAGGGAGAAATGGGAAGATCAAAGGCCAAGGTTGCCCTGGACAAAAAGGTAAGACCTTATCAGAAAAAAAATGAGGCCCAAAAGCACTAGGGATAAAGCAACCTGCCTACCAAGAGGCCATCAGTTCAAATCCTGAGAACCCTGGCTTCAAGCCAGAAAATCCAACAAGGTAAGATCCTCTCCAAAACCAGATAGTCATCTCTTTGAAGACCCAGAGCCTGTCTTAATTTATTTTGCATGTTTTTCAGAACAAAAAATCAAGCAACAAAAATAAAGTTTTGTAAATGTGCTAAAGCCAGAAATGTGTGAAAGCAAATGTTTTATGCATACCAGAGGAATAACTACAATGATAATAACAATACTCAAAGACATAATGTAACTAAACACATTTTAGGTATTGTGCACTTAATCACTGTTCCCATCCTTTGAGGAAGTATGGTTTAGATCCTGTTTGAGGAGAAGGGAACAAAAGGAATGAGGCAGAGAGAGATCACACACACATACACACACATACACACACACACACACACACACACACACAGAGTTTGAAGGAAGAAAGGTTTGGTTCCTAAGGTATCTCTGTTATTTATCATCCATGTGACCTTGAAATAATCCACTTAGTCTTTGTCTTGTTTTTTCATCTCCAGAATGAAAAAAGATTTGCTGCGATAATTAATACTAGTGAAATTAATGGCACATAGGAGATATGCACTGTGAATATCTCTTTTCCCAAAAATCATCATCATCACCATCATCACCATCATCATCTTCATCAGCATTGCCTCTGAAGGTACCCCATGTCCCTCATTCTTCAGGAATACTGTTCTAGTCTTCTGTTGGATAAAGAGAGCCCTGTGGTTAGAGATTTGGGTTTGTAACTATACTGATTTCAGCACTGGTTATGACCATTATTGGCTGGCTCTGAGTCTCCCCAGTAGCCACACACACTTCCAGTGATAAAGTGATACTCAGGGAGAGGAATTTAGGATGGTCGTTTTTGTTTTGTTTTGTTTTGTTTTTGGTCATGGGGCTTGAACTCTGGGCCTGGGTGCTGTCCCTCAGCTCTTCAGTTCAAGGCTAGTGCTCTACCACTTGAGCCACAGCATTACTTCCAAGATAAGCAAACTCTTATAGAGTTTCCTTAAGAACTTTGAAAAGAGCTGAAAGTTTAGCAATTGGTTGTGCAGTTGAAAAGCCAACTGTTAGATACGAATTTCTGTTAACCACATCTAAAAGGCCATGTCCAGGTGTGGAGGCTCAAAGACTTGATATAGTTGGGGATTTGCCCTGATTTGATTTACTGGGGAACCTGTTAACAGGGAGATGCTGGACAGACTTCTTCCTGCCAGCTCCCAACCATCCCCTCCCCAACCCCTTTCAGCTGCTCTGTCTGAAATACATTGACATTTCCAAACATATTGATTACAGAGCAGACTAAGTTTGAGCTGAAGAAGGGGGGAGTGGATTGACTTTATTACTTGTGGGAAGAAAACAAAAGAAGAATAAACAAGGGTGTTTTTGTTTGGAGGACAAAACCAAAATTATCAGTTGAATGGGGCTGAATTAAGCACTTAAAGTTCAATCTTTCCAGAGTGCTGACAGTGCAGGTGGAGATCGATAGGGAAACAATTTGCACCCAGGAACCAGGCTCTGGTTATTAACAACTAATTATGCCAAGCTTTCTACAGAACTCAGTGAGTTCTCCTAAAGGTTACCAAGCTGGAGGGCACGTTGGCAGGATCAGATCTGGGTCAGGGATCCATTTCCAATATGCAGATTCCAGAAGATTCTGCTCAGTGGAGCCCACCTCATGGTTCAGAAAGTAATACTCTTAGGGTTTTCAAATGTGACTGGGGACAGACAGTAAAGCCAATGTTTAAGCAAGAATATCAATAAGGCAACGGTAGTTGTTAAGACTGCGAAATCCTTCCATCCCCAGTAGCTCAGCACCAGACCTAACTTCCCACACCCTCATTCCCATCATCCAAGAACTAGAGGTTAACTTCCCAGCACTCCCAACCACAATCATGAACAAGAACTTGCCATAATCATCTCTCAGCAGCCAGTCTACACACACACACACACACACACACACACACACAAATACATGATGGACTGAAGCTGTATGTATTTGTTTATATATTAATATAATATATAAACACAAATCATACTGGCTGCAGAGTTCTAAGTACATTATAACATGGAAAATATAGATTCTATTCCATTAATATTTATAAATACTATATGTCATTATATTTTATATGGATGGATAATTATGTAAAGATAACCATATATATAAGCCAGAAATACAGGACTGAAGCTTGATTCAAGTGGTAGAGACCTGCCTAGCAAGCATGAAGCCCTGAATTCAATTCCTAGTATACTGCCAAATAAAAAAGATATCTTGATATATTTAACTCTATAAATAGTTAACCACAAATAGTTAACTATATATAGATATGTCTGATAGATATAAGTGTATATATATAGTATATAAGCTACAAAATTCAATGTATCTACATGTAAATATATAGAGATATTAATTACAGGTAATTATTTATATTAACTACACATATGGTCACAAATAACTATAGTTATATGCAATATATAAACTATGTATTATATGTGAGCTATATATATTATAGATAGATATACAGGTATAACTATAGGAAATTATACAGTTACTTATACATACAGCCATAAGTAGATAGCTAGTTATATATTTACATATAGTATATAAGTCATATAGTCCTATATAGCTTATGAACTATATATATTCCCATATATCTAATATACAGACATATATCTATAATAAACCAATACATAAAGCTACAATTTTATATCTTATATATATTATAGCTATACATGTGCACACCTAGCTTATGGGAAGGAACTTTGTGGGTTTGGGAAATATCTTCACCTGAGCACATATAAATTTCTCTTATCTTTCTAATAGCCATGACACTCAATAGGACGGCTAGTTCCACAATTTATCAATTCTCCTATTAATGAATATTTACATTTTCCTATTTTCACAATCGCCAAGGATGTTACAAGGAACACCTTGAGCAACCATATCCCACACCCACAAACAGCCCCACAGGGTAGAGCCTAAGAAGTAGTCACATTGGATTGATGGAGTTGTGTTGACTTGGATAGACCCTGACAAACTATTCTACTTCTGTTAAAACCATAATGGCAGCCAGTGTCCCCTTCATCCAGATGGTTCTCAGCAATAAGCCTTCAGAGTGAAAGGCCCATTTGCCACGCCCGTCTGCATGTGACCATCAATGCACACAGCCTTTCATGTCCACACCAGCACACATTTACCCAGAGAGGCTGAGGGAGCTTCAATGCTATGTGTCAGCATCAGCCTGCTCCAAATGCCCCCAAGCTCCAGTCTGCTGATTTCCTGAGAGCAGCAGGCGGCAAGCCAATCTCCCTGCACAGTCTGGCAGTCAGAGTCTGGTCATCAATTGTCATCAGGTCTTGAAGCCATGCTGCTGTCTGCAGACCTACTAGTATGGAGTCTCTCTGAGACTTCTGCCAGCTCCTGGCTACTATGTCCAGCCTGTCATCATCTTCCCATGAAGGACATCTGTCAGTCCCTGCCTCTCTATTCATGGGGCTGGAATGCAGCATGAAGGGCTGGACAGAAACAGACCCCATAAGAAACAAAGCTCCAGGACATAGGAGTGGGTGGGGTGAGGAGAGGACTCTCCAGGAACAGCATCTCCATGCCCAGCGAGGCCAGCCCAATGCCCCACGAGAGGGAACAGAAGCATTTCTCTTCATCCCACAGAGGCCTCAAGACAGCTTTCAAGAAGGACAAGCACAAAATAAAACTGGAGAATGTAATTTAAAGACACAGCCAGGGAACATAGGGAAATGAGGACTGAGGGGGAAATCCACCCATGCAAGGCATGAGGCTCTGCCTAGATTTTAGGCTTTTAGACTCCAGCTGGGCACTAAACTCCCTAGTGGCCAAAGCAAAAAAAAACAACAACAACAACAACACTTAAGCTAGAGGAGAATGAGTTGGTGATTAAGTCTATAATACATATGAAGAAAATCTCATGCTTAGACTTTAAGAATTACATTGGAGATGAAAATGCAAATTAAGTGATGCAACCATTCATTTCTCAGGACGTCCCTGCTTCTCCACTAACATGAGTCCAGAATGGAAATCCAGCTGGCAAAACCCTTTGGAACTGTTCTCATACCTCCAAGCCCCTTCTTAGCCACATCCCAACTTCCACCTCCTCCCTCAGGAAGGCTTCCTCCTGGAATGCCTCACCCAGATACACATACACTGCTAGAAAGCTCATCATGTGCTTTCTTCTCTTTTCTCTCCTTTTCCTTTTCTTCCTTTCCTTCCTTTCTTCCTTACCTTTTTTTTAACTTAGTTGACTGTTCAATATTAGGGAAAAAAATTTATAATATAGCAACTCCCCAAGGCTGGAGCTAGGGCCCAAGCTCACAGGACAGAGCAAGGCATAATGAACTGTTAGCCCCTGTCCAATTGGTACCGCACACTCACTGCATGACACCACATTCCAGTCCAGGAAACACTTGACCTTTTTTAAAGAATTTATTCTGAATAAAGAGAAAAGGTGTATCAGGTAAACAAAACATCCCCCTACAGACCTGAATTGAAATTCATGAGTGAGCCTTTTTTTTTTTAAGATCTGTACAAGCACTGAAGAACTCCATCCACCTGTAAGAACAGCCACTCTGACAGAGGTCCACTGTCCAGGACAGTGGCCCCTTCCAACTTTGATTAAAGGGTCAGGAGAGGGGTTCTATGATGGGGGTATTTTGCTTTATTTTCATCTGACCTCAAAGGTCTCTCTCCCCAGCGATAAGGCTGATGTGGCTACAGATATACTGCAGACTTAGAAGCAGTAGACTGGCCTTGCAGGCAGAAAGAGAAACAAAATAGTCACCAAAAAATAAAAACAAAGGCCAACAAACAAAAAGAAATCCTCTTTCTCCCCTTAAATTGTTGCATAAACCCCCAACAGCCTGTTGGCCAGAGGCAGACCGGGGCGTGGGTGTGGGAAGCTGAGCATTGAGCGCCATCTAGGAGCTGAGGGCAGCACTGCAGGCTCCCACGCTTAAGTGGGCCTCCAGCACTTGCAGCCACTGCTGGACCCTGCAGTCTCTCATCCTCCAAATCAGGGACAGACAGACACAGCCAGTTCACTAGTTGGGGTGCAAAGAAAGACTATGATGCCAATTTTTCTGGGTAAGTGGAGGATTAAGTAGAATAACTACATAATCTGGCATGCAATATGCAGACAATAACCATGCCATAAACTGAGTACACAGGCAAGTAAGGGGGGGGGGGGGGGGGGGGGTGAGAGTGGTGTTTAGCTCATCTGTAAAAAAGGAAACATCATGGCATTTTGGAAGCAGATGTGACAACGTATACATGCAACATGTGGCCCACAGTGACCGCTCAGCTGACAAGAGGGAAAGAGGAAGAAGCTGTAAATCTGGCCCTGGAATAGGCCGTGAGGTTAAGCAAATGCATGTGACAGTTATAAAGATAAATAAGACAGTTTCTATCTAGGTGAAAGCCAAATGTAAATACTAGAGCAAGGTAGTGTATCAGACATAGGAACTCCCACAACACAAACCTGTGAGGGATATTTCTTATTTAAACCATAGCATTATGGCTACTATAAGGCACACAGCCCATACAGTGTGTGTATCAACTACCCTGAAACCGAAATACACGCCTCCCAACAAAGGGTGGTCGCCCTTCCCTACCCACTTTTAGCCACTGAAGGCCTTAGAACACTGAAGATATATATACATGGTGAGAATAATGCAATGGTATGGCGCTGTCACTATAGAAAATATAGCTACTCTTTGACCCAGCAATTCTACTCCTGGGTAGTCTCCAAGAGTATTTCAGACATCATCTGGGGGCGTGGCTCAAGTGGTAGTTAGCGACCATCTCTTCTTTATTCTCAAAATGACTTCTGTCACTGTCCTTCTTCTCGCCCATCTCAACCCTATCCCCAGTACTCCATCATTCTATCACTCTACCCAAACTTCACAGTGCCTTTCCCATCCATGTTTCCTCTCTAAGACCTCCTCTTCTTCGTCCTGGGTGCCTGCAGCATCCTCCTCCCTAGGCTCTCTGATCTTTGCCTCTTCTCCTTTAGCCCACCTGACGGGGCTCCCAGGGACAGCAGCCTCTCAGCAGGTCTACTGCAAGTCGAACCCCTCCAGCTGTGCATCTTCCTCCAGGAAGCTTTAACATAAACAACACTCAGGACAATCTCTGCTTCCCCTAAGCTCAGGACCCACACTCACCCACACTCAACACAGTCACACTCGTGCTATCCACTAGGATAGTGTGAAGACGCTGTATGCCACACTCACCACCAACTAGCCCTTGAAAATGTGCCTCGTGTCATTCACCTCCACAAAATGCAAATCCAACCCACAAGGAGACTGCTAACACTCCATACCCACTAGGGCACAGACTATACAGAAGGACTGACAAGTGTTGGAGAATATGTAAAGAAACCGGAACCTTCCTCTAGGCATTCACACACAGTGAGACCAAAGGAGGATGCTCTCAGGAGAGGAGCACAAAGACGCAATGATCCTGGCCTCCTATCATACAAAATAACATGTACCAAAATGAACACCAGGAAATTAAATCAAGAGCTTTTTTTTCTTTTTTGCTGTTTTTCCCTTCTTTCCTTTTTGTTTATATGTATATCTTTAGGAGGGCAAGAGGAAACACCGAAATGAGGGGGGGGGAAGGGTGAATAAATGTAGCAGTAGCACTCACTGGACACTAAGTTGAAATGAATGAAACTTGTGGGTGGGGACTGGAGGGGAAAACTGGGAGAGAGCCAGGGAAGGGGTGACATTGTCCAAAAAGAAACGTACTCATTACCTGATTTATGTAACTGTAACCCCTCTGTATATCACCTTTGTAATAACAACAATAAAAGAAATTGGAACCTTCAAATTCCTCTACTGGCAAAAATATAAGTGGTACCACCCACTACTTCAGGAAACAAATATGGCAGTTCTTCACAGTTAAATACAGTTACCATGTGACCCAGAAATTCCACTCTAGGTACTCCAAGGTAACCTGAGTGATTACATGCCTGCAATCCTAGCTACATAGGAGACTGTGAGGCGAAGATCTAGGCTCAAAGCCAGTCAGGGCAATAAAGTGCTTGGGTTTCTTATCTCCAATTAACCACCAAAAATCTAGAATTGGAGATGTGGCTCAAAGTACTAGAGCACTAGTTTTGAAGGGAAAAAAGGCTCAGGGACAGCACCCAGGCCCTGAGTTCAAACTCTACAACCAGCCAAGACAGTCAGGTTGGAGGTGTGACTCAAAGTTATCACATCTACCTAGCAAGTGAAGACTGTCTTCAAATGCTCAGTAGAGAAAAAAAAATGAAAAATATGCCTTGCATGCCTGAGGCCCTGGGTTCGATTTCTCAGCACCACATAAGCAAAAAGCAAAAAGCCAGAAGTGGCGCTGTGGCTCAAGTGGTAGAGCGCTAGCCTTGAGCTGAAGAGCTGAGGGACAGCGCCCAGGCCCAGAGTTCAGGCCCCACGACCGGACCCAAAAAAAAAAAAGAAAAAGAAAAAGAAACCATAATAAAAAAATATTCCCCAGGCAGGCATCGAGGTGGGAATCACACACTTTTCCAGGTCCTATCTGAGGATAAGGTCAGAACTTGTGACGGGACCTGAAACTGGAGTTTAAAAGGTCAACCAGATAGTTTGCCAGTAAGTGGAAGGCAGAAAAACGTAGAGAGGTGACACCCAGTGGGGTGGAGACATCACATAGGGTTGATAAAGGGATTGGAAAAGCAAAGTGCCTCTTGGAGTTGAGACTCCTCCCCAACTACCTCCCTATCATTTATCATGGACTTTGCATTCAGTGCTCGCCCTTGTTAGTTCATGGGAGCCTCACAAGTCTTTAGCCCATCTAACAGATGAGAAAGCTGAGGCTTAGGAAGTAAAGGTAACTTGCCCAATGGGCCCTGCTGAAAAGTGAGCAGGTAAAGACTGAAGCCCATATCTATCTCCCTGAATGTCTCTCACCCCCAGCTCCAGCCACACCCGCTTCAACTCCCATCGGTCCCCTGGGCCTCCTCAATACCATGGCGTAGCCCCAGCCTGTTAAACGGGGAGAAGACTCTAATTGTGCCTGACCACAAGGTCTGCAGGGAGTTAATAAATTATTCCAAGAGAATATTTGCTCTGAAGGCAGTATTGACTGCAGTCCATTTCCTGAGCTGGCATAAATTATTTTGTTTCCTCCAGCAACTGCTGCAAAAGCAAGTTCAAGTGCAAATCTTGAGGCCCCGTCTATGGATCCCTTGCTTATCACCAAGGATACGGTCTTCAAAGCCAGCCTCCCCGGCCTGGCCATCACAAAAGGGATAATCCCTAGGGAAGAGGACAGATTGTCTCAGGGGGGTTAAAAAAGGCACTTCAGTTCTATTCTTTGAGGCATGATCCCTAATTTATAAACTAAGATTTATTTTTTCCTTTCAATCTTGCCTCTTTTCCCTAAGGAAACTACAACTGATTATTCAAGTATTATAATTCTTGGTGAATGGAAACAACCCAAATGCTCATCAGTAGAGGATGGTAGAATACTTTTTATTTCCCAGTAAAGGCGTGGTCTCCAGTTTGTATCTTTTAGATAATATTAGCAAGGTTCAGAAAAGAGTATGTCATTTTTGTATAAGACAGTACAAGGAGCCAGGCACTGGTGGTTTACACCTGTAATCCTAACTCCTTGGTAGGCTAAAATCCAGAGGATCACAGTTTATGGCCAGCTAGGGCAGAAAAGTCCACAAGACACCATCTCAAGGAAAGAAATAGGGTATAGTAGCATATACCTGTCAGCCTAAACTATGAGAGAGAAGCTGGTATTCAAAGGATTTCAATTCCAGACCAACCTAGGCAGAAAAGTCCTGGAGATTCCATCTCAAAAAATCTGGATGCAGTGGTACAAACCTATTATGCCAGTTACAACAGGAAGCCTGAAATAGGAGGACCATAATCCAGGTGTGTGCCTAGATAGGAAGCAAGATCTGATCTCAAAAGTAACTCAGTGGTAGAATACCTGCCTAGTAAGTACAAAGTCCTGAGTTCAATCCCAGCACTAAAAAAATAAAAAAAAATAAAAGGAATGGAGACATGTATGTTTGTTTATATTAACAAAATGAACTAAGAAAAGATAAATCAGAAGAAAAATGTTGCTTTGGGTATAAAGAGGGTAATAGGAATAGAGCAGGTTTCCCTGAAGAGAAGAAGGGAAATATAAGAAATGGAAAGGGGGAGGGGGCACTGCTGGGAGTCCTTTTCTCTACACAGGTGCAGCCATCTCTATGACTAAAAGCAAGGAAATGCTCTAGATTGGATCTTAGTAAAAACAAAAGGAGATCAATGGAAAAATGGGTAAAATCTGAAAGAAATGCTGTGTCAGTGTTCATTTCAGAGCTGGGATAGATGCAAGATACTATGGTGATGCAAGATGCTAAAATTAAGAGGAGCTGGAAGAAGGGTAAATGCAAGAATTCTCTGTGCTGTCTTTTGTGACTTTTCGGTAAATCTAAAATTATTCCAAAGTATAAAGGTTATTTTTGGAAAGATATGAGATGTGCTGAATGGCATCTGGTTAAACAAGCATCAAAAAAAAAAGAAAATGAAGCAGCTGATGATTGCCTATTTTTGGTTCCCCCCCCTTAAATGCTGACGATTCCAACTCAACATCAGCAGTAGAACCTTGTCTTACTAGACCCACTTTGAGGACACATTTTAAACCAAGTTCTTACCTTGTTGATGTAAATATTCTCATGGATATAAAGTCCAAATTTGAAAGGAGAACATAAAAGCCACAATATTAGGCAGAAGTAACCCAAATCTGAGCATTAATACCTTTGTCCTATTGGGTCTAGATTTGAACAACACTCGCCAAAATCCCACAGCTGACAAATCATGGCAGAACTCTCACAACAGATTCAAATCAGAGACTATCTGAGCTCAGACAGTGTGTGGTGGCCAGGGTTCAGTTAGGTAGACAAAATGGGAATCAAAGATCAGAAGGAGAGTTCCTAGTTCCTCTTCCATCCTATTAGAAGTGTCGACAAGGAGCCACAGATGTCATTATCAATAGTGCTAGCACTAGGCTCTCATATCAGGTATCTGCCCTTTCAGGGACTTAAGGTGGCAAAGACTTGACCTTCAGCCTGATGCTGAGAAGGGCTGGCAAAGCAGAAGGGTCACGGGGAGCAGGCCCTTTTCCTGGGGGTCAGCAAGTATTTCCTTTGAGCACGTAACTCATCTCCACGTCATATAGAAGTCATCTACATGACTTCTAGGTTTAATTACCTGACTTGTGAATTAATTACATAACTTCCGTGTTAATTCTCTGACTTCCCGTTACTTACATTTTTTCTGGGTTCATTACATGACTTCCAGTTTTAACTACATGACTGCTACAATTTGCCCACCTTGAAGCCTTTGCAATAACTGCTCCTTCTGCCCCATTTGCTCTCAAATATCTGCATGGTTCATTCACATGAATGAACATTTGCTCAAACCTTTAGAGAAGCCTTTCCTCACTACCCTATCAAAACGGAGACCTGCCTCTCACACTCATCCTCTTATTCTGCTTTATATTACCCATGTGTTGGATCATTTCTTTTCCATCTCATCCTTCTGAAATCTCCATAAGATCAGAGACTCATTTTGATGCATCCCCTCAACCTAATTATCTTTCAGAGTTAACAACAGTTACAAAGGCCCTGAGGTGCAAATGGTTATGATATGCTAAAGGAGCAGGAATAAAGACAATGTGTCAAGGAAGGAGTGATTGAGATGTTCTAAAGTAAGTTGGCAGGAGTCTGATCATGTAGGCCACTGTAGACCTCCACAAGAGCTTTGAGTTTCATTAGACTCAGGTTAGTCTACACATCAGTTATATAACTGAGTAGGGCTCAAGGTAAAGCAAACAGGCCAGTTACAAAGGCTACTGGAACCACCAAAGGAGACAGGATGGTGGCTTTGATGGCTAACGATAGATACAAGTCAATAGAAAGATTGTGATTGTTTCTTGAACATTTGTTCAAATTGGACATGGAATGGAATGTAGAAGAGACAGAAAAGACAAGAATCTGAGCAACTGACTGGGTCCAATTTGACTCTTTTGTGTGTAGTTTTCTTTCATTATTTGCTAAAGTAACTCTTTTCTCCATTGCATAGTCTCAGCTCCTTTGTCCAAGATTAGTTGTCCCTAGATGCATACATTTATTTCTGGGCTCTCTGCTTTGTTCTTTATATCAGTATGTACTGTTTTGATTGCCATGACTCCATAGTTTGAAATAGGAAGTATGAAGCCTGCACTTTTGCTTTCCTTTCTGAACATCAACTTGGCTGGTCATTATTTTTGTATTCCTGAGAAAACAAAATGCCTATTTGACAGCAATTGCCTTGAACTTTATATCACTTTGGATGGTATGAATTTTTAACATTAAGTCATCCAATCCATGAACATTGGCTATCTTCCTAATTTTTGTGTGTCTTCTTCCATGTACTTCATCAATAGTTTGTATAATTTTCAATATGTAAATGTTTTAAGTACAAATGTACATAAAAAGGTTCAACATCACTAATCATTATCACTAGATGAAAATCAAAACCACAATGAAATACTACCTCAGATCTGTGAGGATATTCACTAAAAAAAAATCAAATCATGTCAAAGATAAAGGAACACATGCACATTACTAGTAAGAGAATAAAATGATATAGTCACTGTGGACAACAGAACGAAGGTTCCTCAAAAAGTTAACACGTGATCCGGCAATGTTACTTGGGAGTATTTATCCATAAGAATTGAAATTGAGTCCTCAAAGAAATATTAAGACTCTTAGGCTCATTACAACACTTCGCCAAGATACGGAGGCAACTCAGCTGTCAACTGACAAATGGAACAATAAAGAAAATTGGTGTGTACATACAATGAGGTTTTAATTATCTTTTAAAAATAGGAATTAAAGACTGAGCTATGGAGCAAAGATGGACAGTTGCTAATCCATGAGTAAAAAGTTTCAATTAAGCAAGTAAAGTCCCAGAGGTCATCTGCACAACATAAGTCCCTATAGTCAATGACACTGGCACTGGAATTTTTGTTAGAAGTATACATTCTATTTTAACTGTTCTTGCTACAATAAAATAGAATCTTTTTAAAAAAATCTGTTCAACGTATGCCTCAGAATCAAGAACATAGCCACCAGATGACACATACACATCCTCCAAGCTGTGTGTCCCACATTTCCTCCAATTACATACTGATAAGAGAAAGAATTTTCAGACAAGTCAGATTGCATCTGGCTTATCACCTAGTTTGTCCCTAAATTTATTGCTTCTCTAGAGTGAGCAGACATGTCCCTCCCCCCCCCCACCTCAGGGCATATTTCAATAACACTCCTTTTTTGATGAAGTAATACAAGACACATGCACCATCCTAAAACTCAATTTACAAAAGTCAGTGGAGACTAGAGTTTGGATTGAACCTCCCAAACCTGCCTAATTAATGACACACATTATTGCCCTGCTCCCCTAACTGAATGCAGCCTCCAAAGCTTGACATGTTTTCCCAACGATAAAATACAATAAATGAATTAGTGTCCCGGGGGACCATGGTGGGAATAAGGAAAAGCCACGGAAGATAGATGATGTCTCAACTAATTTTATGATTTATCGATCTCCACTTTGCTCGTTTTGCAATGTGGGAGAGCTCATTTTTCTGCCTGGCCCACAGTGGTGTCACCCTTGCTAATAGATATGATTACCATCCCCAAAACTGTGTTTGTGAAAATAAGAAGTGTGGCTTCGCTGCTGCTGACCTCAGCAGTTCGCTTTTATTATGTGCTAGATCTGCTACCGACCAAAATTGATGCGTTCATCCAGAGCTCTGTTGGACAGTCACAAGCATTTTTCTCATTTTTCTTCCAAACAAGTTCATCTTTAAGCAAGTACAGATTCATGGTTTAAATTACTGAGTTGACACATCATCTGTTTTCACTGTGGGTATTCTTAGAAAGGAAGATTGTGTGTGTGTGTGTGTGTGTGTGTACATACAGGCAGAACAGAGAGAGTAGGAAAGGGGCTAGAAGTGACACCACTAACTAACAATTTTTTGATCCACATGCCAACTTAAGTTTAAATATATACTTGGTTGGGATACAACACAAACTGGTTTGGATGATACAGCAAATACTGACTGGGTACAAGGGTATTCTGTCATTCAGTAAGTACTTATCAGAGATGCTAGATAGATAGATTGATAGATAGATAGATGATACAGATCATTGGAGTTACACAGTGAACAACAACAGAAATGTTTTTCATGGGTAAGAT
Organism: Dipodomys ordii; assembly: GCF_000151885.1. Classification (NCBI taxonomy): domain Eukaryota; kingdom Metazoa; phylum Chordata; class Mammalia; order Rodentia; family Heteromyidae; genus Dipodomys; species Dipodomys ordii. The sequence goes on from NW_012267230.1 coordinate 8,002,339, forward strand.
ATAATAAATATTAATATATTAATATATATTGAGAAAAGATGGGAATTTCAAAAGTAATAACTATGAAGGAAGGAAGACATAATGTATTGGTTAGCCGTGCCACCATAGTGCTGTGTACCATATAACCAGTAGCTTTCACTGATAAGCATTGATCTCATTGATCCATGTATGGCTGGGCAGGTACTTGGCTGATCAAGGTGGGTTTGCCTTCAGTTCAGATCAGTTCCACGCATTCTTCTGGCACCCAAAGCATATTGCTTCCATGACCTTGGAGAAGTGAAGCAGGCAGGGCTAACAACTTCATGGTACTTCAAATCTCTGTTAATATCATATCTGCCTGTATTCTATTGGCTAAAACAAATCATATGGCCAAGTCCAAAATTATGGGGAAGTAAACACCATCCATAATTGAGAGAAGAAAGAATGGACATTTGATGGGCAACAGTGCAAACTACCAAACAGAATGATGGGATTTTAAAAGTGCTTTGAAGGGATCAGCAAGCATGGAGTGGAGTCAGGGGAAGAATTTACTGGGATGATGTGAAAGTGATGGACATGGCTAGATTCTGCTGGGCCATGGGAAGGACTGGCACATCTGATTTGTGATTTCAAATAATCCCTGCTTGTGCCAAGTAGATGAGGAGGGGTACATGCACAGAAGCATGGTGTGCCTTAGGATACTGGCTTCACGCTCAGGGGAAAGATGATGAACAGTATGAACTGAGTAGCAGCAGGGAAGAAGGAAGTGGGACTGGGACAGGGTCCCGAAGTGGGTAACACGCAGTCCCTGACCTCAAAGTGCTATTATTCTACTGGATGAGAAAAAGCTGCACATAAATAGCCATCTTCTGGTGAGGTATTTTTTTATGGAGCCATAGATAAAGTACAAAGGAAACACAGCAAGCTCGATGACCTTTGTCTGGTGTTGGAACACCTCAGAGCAGAGGGCACATTTGGGTTGGACTTCCAATGTGTCATCTTAAATGACATCAAGGTGCTGAGCAAGAACCATCCAAATCTGATAGATGGTATGTGACAAGGCCATGCCTCCAGTGGACACACAGGAAGGCGGAACAACCAAGTGGAGGGAGGGCAACTTTCCACAAAGGCCTGTAGTGCTCTGAGCCTGCTCCAGCCAGCGTTCCTGCAGGGAGGATGCCACCACAAGGCCACGAGGTGGTCAGTACATCAAAAGGGAATCTCTGACATGCTGCCATTCCACCAGACATGTGAAATATGAGGAAGGCCGTCTTGCATGGCAGAGGTTGGAGGACTCTGGTCTCCAGGCTTGTCTGTGCAACAGTATGAGTCCTTATCTAAAAACAACTAAAAGCCAAAGGATAAGAGATATGGCTCAAGTGGTAGAGTGTTTGCCTAAGAAGCTCCAGGCCCTGAGTTAAATTTTGGAACCACAGGAAAGAAGGAAGGAAGGAAGGAAGGAAGGAAGGAAGGGAGGAAGGGAGGGAGGGAGGGAGGGAGGGAGGGAGGGAGGGAGGGAGGGAGGGAGGGAGGGAGGGAGGTTTGAATACACTTGAATATACTTACCCATCCATATCCCAACTAACTTTATTTTGTAGTTTATACATATATAAAATTGTAAGCCCTGTACTCATTATCTTGCCCATGTAATTGTAACCCCTCTGTACAGTATTTTCACAATAAAAAAAATAGAATTTAAAAATAAAAAATAAAATTGTAAGCCTTGCATAATATAAGCAAATATATGTACCAAAATACATGGTAACCTCGTAGACCTTTGAATATTTACTGAACAAATAAATGAATATTTAACCCAGCTTTATCATTTAAAAAAACGTATAAGTTATATAATTAATGCCCTCAAGGGGCAACAATTAAATAACAATGATATGCTCATATCTTGGAATATTATGTACCTATGCAAAATTTCCTCATTAGAAATATTTATTGTTAGAAATGAGAAAATGCCAAAAAGAAAATGAAAATTCTACACTCAGAGATAACCTATATTTAGATAACCTCTATTTTATTATAGAGGTTATCCCTCCATTCTGTGTGGTATGCTTATAGAATGTGGGTATTCACCCATGGGAAGCTAATGGAAGTGAAATCATACCTAACATATGAATTTGGATCCTGTTTCCCCACCCCTTAATATCAAAGTATTTCCCCCTTATCTATAAATTTTTACAAAGAAGTTTAATGATGTGTGTGGGAAATTACTATTGATATTATGAGGTTAGAAAATTGGAATGCAAAGTTACATATTCCATATGACATTGATTACATAAGCATTTTGTGCAAATGGACATGTGTGTGTGTTCTGTGTCTCTCTCTGAGTGACTAGCCCTAAGGAAATACACTGAATGTCAACAGTGTAGTCTTTGGGTTGTAGGATTGTAGTTGGCTGCCATTTTGTCATTGATATTCTTCTTCATCTTCCTTATACTATACGAATGTTAATACTGTGATAAAAATGGATGTGGTGTGTCTGAACTGGGAACAGGGAATATGGAAGAAAATGAGGGTGAACTGATTAGTCAGCTCCACCATGGGTGAGTCTGTTTGCATAAATGCCTGGGCACACTGGCAGCTCCAGGCTCACCTTAGCCTTCCATAGGGCACAGAGGTCAAACAAAAGGTCGCAGGGCTGGAGAAGAGAGGTCCAGGGAAAGCAGAGAGTTGGGGCTGGGTGCTGGTGGCTCATACCTCTGGAATCCTAGGACTTCCTCAGACGCTTGCTCCCCTGCCCATGACGGTAACAGCCTTGATTGCCACTCCCCCCCAGAGGTGTTAGTGAAGAAGGATATTTAGATGAGGAAAGGAGACATTTCCTTCATCACCTCATACAGTAAATTCCAAACACATGGCTCAAAAAAACCTTATCCCATTGATGCCCCGGGAATGTTGGGGCGGTGGGGGTGGAGGGGTGGGGGGAGGACCCTGTTTCAAACAGGCACTCAAATCTGTATCTATTAACCAATCACACATCCTCTCCTCTTCTCTCTTTTCCTCTTTTTCTCTCTCCTTTCCTGTCTCTTCCCTTCCCTCCTTCTCATACCTGACAGAGCTTGGCTCATAAAGTCCTCTCTCCCAGAATGCCTTTCTCCATTTCCACTTATTTAATTCCTTACATCTCCAAAGCCATCCTCAAAGAGGCATTTCGAAAAACTACCAGGTGAAGAAGAAAGCAAGAGCTTTGGTCAGACATTTTCTGTCTCAATCCAAGTCCCTTTACTTACTGGCTAGTTCATCTTAGACAAGCCAACCACCCTTCCAGTCCCAATTTTCTCATCAGTATCATTAGACGATCATTGTAGCTGCTTCAAAAGCTTGCCAAAGGAAAATAGAAAACTTAGGTATCTACTGAAATGCAGCAACACATAATTCAATAAAAGTATCAACAGATATCATACTCTCCTGAAATCAGCCCTCTATCTCATTTTCTGGGTAGTATTTTACCTGTGTTTGCCATCTCCCATTTGTTTTTGCTGTACTGAGGACTGAACTCAGGATCTGGAGCTTACTAGCAAGCACTCTACTACTTGAGCCATGGCCAATCCCAGTCTTGGTTTTTGTTTCTTTCTTTTTCAGATAAAACCTCATACTACTTTTGCCTGGTTGGCCTCAGATCATGGTTATACTGCCTCCAGCTCTGATATAGCTAGGACCACAAGCATGTTCTTCCATGCCCATCCATACAAGTTTACTTTCAAGTCTCTTGGAGTCATGGATAATGTGACTGCTACCTCTGCATTTAGACAATAGTTAGTCTAGTCTCCCTCTGTGTTCTGATATGTGCTAATTATGTGAGCCCACTTTGCAGTTTCTCCATGTGAGAAATGGGTTTAGGGCTTAACATGGAAAGAATTCCATGAAATAATGTGCATGCAGTTCTCAGATCAGTGCCTGGCACAAGACATACAGGAAGGGTGTGGCTACTGTCTTGTAGCATTATGCTGAAGAGAGCATGGGCGTGGCCATGAAAATTCCCCACTCGGAGTCCTGGCCTATGATCATTGGATCAGTAGTCCAGCATCCCTCTCTTTACTCCTGAGCAATGTTGTTGCTGTCAGTCAACCCTTTTTCAGACCAAAAGGCCTCTTTTTGCTGTCCCTGGGGTCCATCTGGGCTAACACCATCATTTTCTCTGTCCCACACTGAAGGATTCCTAAAGCCAAGCAGGATTGCCTGCCAGCATTCCAACAACCCAGAGACCAGGGACACACCGTCTGGCTCATTTGGAGCAAGGCAGAACCTGGCACTGGAGGACATCCATCCAAGGCTTATTGAATGTCCTCCCCCATAAAGGAACCCATGGTCCAGCCCAGCAAGAGCCTCTCAGCCACCAGCTAATGGGGTTACAAGATTTCGCTCCCCAGGAAGCTGACTTTAATAATGGGATGCAAAGGAAAAGCGGGACAGGAAGAGGAGGGAGGGCAGGTGAGGGCACTGGGCTGAGGCTGAGTGACATGTCCTATATGAAGTTGATTCATGTTGAGCAAATCTAGGCAGGGACCAGCTGATTCAGGCAGTTAAGTTATTGCTCTGCCAGTTTAATATTTCGCCATCTGCTAACTGAAGGCTCCACTGCCTTCTGGGTCCTATAAAGACTTTTATTTATTATATTACACATGGCAACATCTGCCACCGAATGAGGTTCTACTTGGCGCCCTAATTAAACAAACACACACTCCAGCGACGGCAGAGGGCCGGGTCGTACCATGAGTCAGACGAACTGTTGCAGGGAATTAAAAATTTAGGACTGTCCCACACCCAGCTTTCAAGGCAGCACGTGGGGCATTCTGCTCACATCCTGATGCCACTGAAGATTTACAACCCATTAAAAATCGGCTGGAAAAACTGAGTTTAAAAAAAAAAGTAGGTCAAATTTCTGTCTCCTCCAGCCTGCCTCTTCTAAATAAAACTTGGATTTCAAGACTTGGTTTGGCTGGTGGTCAGAATTCCTGGCCTGATTTTCCTACCTCTTTATCACACAGTCTCTTGGCACCTTTACACCCTTCCATCTCCCCGACCATGCTCGGAAATGCTAAACAGCCCTGGCAACACAAGAAGCCCAGCCAAAGGCTGAGGAAAATGAGTTCTGAGGTTTCTGTTCATTTTTTCATCCATGCATGCATTCAATAAATATTTATTGAGAATACGCTACATGACCCACACTCTAGCAGTGAGCTAGCTAGTAAATAAGGAAATGTTTCTGTCTCCCTGAAAGGCAAACACATGAGCCTAGAGTCATGAAAGAGACAAATAAGTAATAATTACCAACTGTGAGGAGTACTGAGGAGACAGAGAAGGAGTGTGTGTGTGTGTGTGTGTGTGTGTGTGTGTGTGTATGTGTGTGTGTATGTGTGTGTGTATGTGTGTGTGTGTGTGTTACAGTGTAAAGCCTGGGCTCATATAGGTCTATAAGTTCCTCATGGTTGCTATACAAGTTTCCAGGAACTTAAAACATAAAGGTGTTATCTTGTGGTTCTGAACTTCTGAGGTCCAACATGGCTAAAATTACCAAGTTAAAGCCACTGGGCTGAAATGAAGGTATTGCTGGGATATTCTCTCTAGAAGTTCTAGGAGAAAAACCTACCCTCCTTTCCCAATTTCCAGATTCAGTCCACACTTCTTGGCTTGTGGCCCCCTTCCATCCCCAAAGGCAAGAGGATGGCTTCTCTCTGACCTTATTTCCCTGTTCTTCTCTGTCTCTTTTGCATCTCCATCCTCTACTTTTTAAGGCTGTTTATAGTTATACAGGGCCACCCACATGCTGCAGGGTAATCTTCCTATTTTAAGGTTAGATAAATACCATTTTCTACCTCTGTTCTCCTGTCCCATGTCATAGGCTCCAGGGATGTGGAGGACATCTTTGGATGGCCATCCTTCTGTGTATGAGAAACAAACTACTTTGGGTTCGGTGGCCTTAGTAGGTCTTTCTGAGATATGATGATGACAACAGGTTTGTTGTTGTTTTGTGAGGTTTTTATAGTGCGGGTCCTGGGGCTTGAACTCAGGGCCTGGATAATATCCCAAGGCCTCTTTTGCTCAAGGCTATCACTTTACCACTTGAGCCACAGCTCTACTTCCAGTTTGGGGTGGTTAATTAGTGATAAGAATCTCAAGACTTCCCTGGCCTGGCTGGCTTCAAACCACAGATCTCAACCTCCTGAGTAACTAGGATTATAGGCATGAGCCACCAATGCCCGGCTGAGAAGATGTTTTACATAGAACAAAATGGAAGCATAAGGCCCAGAGGCAGGAAAGAGCTCATAGGGTTTAGTGCTGAAAAGTCAGCCATTGCCCTGGGAGAGTCCAAGAGTCATGGGCAAGAAAGAAATATCTCAAATTAAGCTGAAGAGTTATTACTTGAAAAGGGGGGGTCAGAGTATACACAATCTTGTATGCCTTACAGAAGTAGCCAGGTAGAATACCTAAAAGCCAGGTAGAATAACTAAAAGACTAGACATAAGCCAGGCCTTAAGCTAACTTCCTATTCAGGAGGTTGAGAGCAGGAAAATCATAGTTCAAGACAAGCCCATGCAAAGAATTTGTGAGAACCCATCCCAGCAACTATCTGGGTGTAGGGGCATGCTTGTCATCTAGATATGCAGGAGGCTGAGATTGGGAGAGCTGAAGTTTGAGGCCAGACTGAACAAAAATATCCATGAGACCCCATTTTAACAGAAAAATCTGGGTATGATGGTGTATTCTGTCATTCTAGTTACAGCAGGAAGTATAATTTATAGGACTGTGAGCCCAGGCCATTCTGAGCAAAAACTGAACCCTTACCTCAAAAACAACCACAGCACAAAGAAACTTGGATAGAGTACCTGCCTTGCTAGGTCTTGAGTTCAAAGTGAAGCACTACCAAAAATAAAATGGCTAGACATAGAAAGAGAACTTGCTTTCATTTAGCACTTTATTTCCAGTAGACATTGTGCTGGAACCTCTTGAAATACCTGTTAATTCCTAAATCAAGTACATAAAAGACATATACTTCAATTCCCAGGGTACATATGAGAACATGTCAATTAACAAAGACAGGGTATAGAGAGTCCTAAAATTTGGCGCCCACAATCTGTCCACTCGATGGGGTTGCTCTCAAAATGATTTTGCCTTCTAGACATTTGTGACTATATCTACCTTTCACTTTGAAGGTAGGCTGCAGAACCCAAAATAACATGGAGCATCCCAATACACTAGTGTTTTATTTGATGCTGCTCTGTCAAGAGAGAGAACAGCAAGTCCGCTCAGAGCACTGGGGAGATGGAACTTATATGCTCTCCTCAGCTTGATAGCTGAGGGCAATGGCTGAGTTCCTGGCACATGAGACCCCCAAACATTGTGACTCAAACATGGGTAGAAAGCTGGGAATGTGCCTTAGTGGTAGAGTGCTGCCTTGCATGCATGAAGCCCTGGGTTCATTCCTCAGTACCACATAAACGGAAAAAGGTAGAAGTGGCTCTGTGGCTCAAGTGGTAGCCTTGCACTTTAAAGAAACTCAGGGACAGTGTCCAGCCCTGAGTTCAAGCCCCAGGACTGGCAAAAAATAAAATAAAATAAAAACCAAAGCTGGAATGCATTTCACAGATCGATCCAGAGGTCAACCATCAAAGACTCATGCTCCTTCCACCTCCTACTTCTATCATAACTTTTTTTTCTTATTCTTCTTATCCACAGGGTTGAAACAGCCTTACCAGAATCCTATCAAATTCCAGCAGGGAGAAAAAGTAAAAGGATGGAAATGTGAGCATTTTCTTTTCAAATTCTGTTATTTGAATTTGCACATGACACTCTGCTCCATCCTGTGGGTAGTCACTTAGCTATGTGCCAGCACAGTCTCAAAAGGAGTCTAGAAGAATAGTATCTATCCAGGTGGACAAGTACCGAGTCAACAATTGGGAAATGTTTCTAATTAGCAATAACTGCACCTCAGATAAACCTCATTGGCTATGATATTGCCACTACACAAAGCTATCAAGACAACAGTTGGGAGGAAGAAGGAGAAAACAGGTACAGGGTTATGACTGCCACTCTGTCACCAAGTACAACTAAACTACACAGTAACGCTGTAACCTGTTCATGGATGAGAAACCAAGGCTCTCGCACAGACAGGCCACACAATCTCTGTTCTCTCGGTTTATCTAAAGTCTCAGAGGTCCTTGACTGCTAAATGCTACTTTTTAAAATTTTTTAGAAGCACTAAATCTCTATTGTCCAGGAAAGAAAAACAAATTGATTTTTTTTCTCAAGAACTAGAAGTAAAAATAGCCTGACAGTGAGTGGATGTCACTCACCATCAGAGAGTAGGGTCCCAGGTTGTGGGGGGCGGGGGGGTAGATCCACATGGCCCTTCTTTGGGACAGATCTTTGCATTATGATCAGGCTGCACTGCAGGCTCTGTGTTCAGCATCCTCATCTTCTATCAGTGAGAAACACTGACAGGCTGACCCTAAACTCTGGAATACTGAAATTTTGATCTCTTGGGAAAGAAAGCCCCAGTGAAAACTCATGCTTCTGGTCAACCTGAGAGCTGGTAGCTGATTTCAATTTGGGGGAGTTATTTTTGTGTTCTGTTTTTGTTTTAATAAAACTATTTGACAGCACTGGGTGCTGGTGGCTCACCTCACACCTATAATCCTACCTACTTGGGAGGCTGAGATCTTGAGGATTGCAGTTCAAAGCCAGTCCAGGCAGGAAAGTTGATGAGACTCTAATGAATCACAAAAAACTGGAATGGAGCTGTGGCTCGAGTGGTAGAAGCTGACCTCAAGCAAAGAAGCTCAAGGACAGCAACTAGACCCTAAGTTCAAGCCCCAGGACACACAAACACACACACACACTTGACAGCACTTGTTCTAAGATATTTGTGAAGATAGCAATATATAAAAGAGGTACAGGAACTTAATCCTATGTAAATGATGCTTATCTGGGGTCACTGGAGGACCAGCGTGGGCCTGATGAGGAGGAGCTTACAATGGTCTTGGGGCACATAGTGACAACGGTAATCACCTCATGGCCGATCACATATGCTTGTGACCCAGTCTCCCCTTGCTTCTGATCTCTCCATCTAAATTTAATTTCTACATTTCTGAGTGCTTCACCCAAGGTTTTATATTCTGAATGTGCATGAGAAAGGTAAAGTATAGAGGTGAGTGTATGGAGGAATGAAGAAAGATACATGCAGAAATAGCTGAGATGGACCACAGTATGTTAAAAAAAAAAAAAAAAAAAAACCTTCACCTGGTGACCGTACACCGTACATGTGTCATCTGTGAAATGGGATGAGGCCAACTCCAATAGCTAATGTAAAATGCATCGTATAAAAACACAGGGAGAACCAGACGCTGGTGGTTCACACCTGTACTCTGAAGGCTGAGATCTGAGGATCAAGGTTGGAAGCCAGCATGAACAAAGTTCAAGAGACTATTATCTCCAATTAAAATCACAGAAAAAGCCGGAAGTGACACTGTGGTGCAAGTGGTAGAGTGCTAGCCTTGAGCAAAAGAAGCTCAGGGACAGCATCCAGGTCCAAAGTTCAAGCCTTAGGACTAGCAAAAAGAAAACGGAAAAAAAAAAAACACTGGGAGTAATGAACCTGAGCTCAGCTCTCTGGCTCCCGACCCAGTCACTGAGGAGGTGACACTGCAGGTAGCTGCTGAGAAAGGGAAGAATGTGGATAAGCAGAAATCATGTGGAAGGCCTCTCCAAGCCTTTATCTTCTCTTCATGAGTGAGTTACAAAGTTACCATGCAGCTTAGAAATCATGTTTGTTGGGCATTCAACATGGTATAAGGCATAAAATACCTTGTGATTATGGTTAAAATAACAAACCATCACTGACTCTAGCAAGGTTAGGGATGTGAACCTGAAACTCCTAAATAAAGCCAGAACTTTGGAAGAGAAACCAAGCTGGTAATTCCCCTTAGCAATGCTACTAACATTCCCATATTATGATCAAACCTCTGTGAGCCCACAATCAAAGACGACCAAACTCACCTGGAAATGAGTTACCCTGTGAGCAAGAATCACCAAAAATTATAAACAATATACTTTATCCCTGCCAACTTCCTATCTTGGAATTACTGAAACAATCACATACATACTATGAAAACATATCATTAAAATATTTATTGAAAATTAGATTAGAATTTCAAAAGTAATCAGTGATTTTTAATGGTAAATGTGTGTGTGTGTGTGTGTGTGTGTGTGTGTGTATGCACACGTGCGCACTGCTCTTGGGGCTTGAATTCAGGCCTTGGGCTTTGTCCCTGAGCTTCTTTTGCTCAAGACTAGCACTCTACCATTTGAGCCACAGTGCCACTTCTGGCTTTTTCTGTGATTAACTGGAGAGAAGAAGCTCATGGACTTTGCTGCCCAGGATTGCTTCAAACTAGGATCTTCAGATCTCAACCTCCTGAGTAGCTATAGGATGACAGGCATGAGCCATTGGGACCTGGCTCAAAAATTATAAAGTATTTTTGAAAAGCAAGAAATAAAATTTTGGAAGTCAATAGCAAAGAAGTCAAAAACTCAAATCAGACTTTAAATAGCCTATGAGAGAGTTAAAGCCTGAACATACACCAAAAGAAATTATCCAAAATGAAGCACAAAAAGAGAACAAAATTAAAATTATTAAAGAGGTTGAGAGGGGAAGGCTGGAGGAGGGGGAATAGAGAGACAGAGAGAAGAGTTAGAGACAGACAAGCTAACATATATATTAGAGCCCCACCAGGAACAAATAAAGACTGGTTCAACACTATTCAAAGTGATAATAGATGGGAAATTTCTAGAAAAACAAATGTATCCTTGGCTACAAAAATCACCACAACTCACAGAGATGCTCTCAGATTAACAATGTGACAACATCACATTGTTTAAGACCTCATGAGCTACAAATGCACTTAGCACATGTGACCAACCAAGCGTCCTCGAAGCCAGAGGTCTTCCTCCAAGAAGCCCTTCAAAGCCCTAAGACAGAAGAGCCAGACTTCCAGAACTGCACATTCAGTAACTCGAGATAAGTGTGGGATGAAAACAAAACTAAACGGGGCCTTGGGAGGAATTTCTGGGGAACTGTAGGCAACTCTAAATATTATCTGTATTCCTATAACAACAATCTGATTTAAACGGGTTTCTTTTTTAATGAGGTTTGGGGGGGGGGGGACAACATTTGCAAGGCTAGAAGCCTACCTCTTGAACCAAGACTCCTGCCCTGGTTTTTGCTGGTTATTTTTGAGATAGAATCTTGCTTCCCACCTGGGCACATACCTGTGCCATGATCCGCCTACTTTAGATTCCTATTGCATCTGAGATGACAGGTGCACCCTGCCACATCCAGCTTCCCTCTGTTGGAGGAGAAATCTAGAGTTTTCTGCCTGGGCTAGCCTGGAACTTCGGTCCTCCAATCTCAGTCTCTCACATAGCTAGAATTACACCACTAGCATGCACCACTAGTTCCAGCACCCATAATTGTGCAGGATTTTCCCCTCTCCATTCAGACCAGTGAGCCCTACCACCTGAACCACACCTCCAGTCCATTAAGGGTTTTTTTTTTGGGGGGGTGGTTGTGGGTTTTTTGGACTGTTGTAGGGCTGAACTCTAGGCCTGGACACTGTCCCTCAGCACTTCAGCTCAAGGCTGGTGCTCTACCACTTAAGCCACAGAGCCACTTCCGGTTTTCTGGTGGTTTATTGGAGATAAGAGTTTTGTGGCTTTTAGTGCCCGGGGCTGGCTCTGAACCACAATCCTCATATCTCAGCCTCTTGAGTAGCTAGGATGATAGGCGTGAGCCACCGGTGCCCAGGTAAAGGTTGTTGTTGTTGTTGTTGTTGTTAAGAGACAAAAATTAAAACTACTGAAAACATTAACATTTAAATAAGAAGGAAATCATTGAAATCAAAGTATTATAAAGTCCTTGTGTACTAGTTAAAAGGGAAACATTGAGATATTTATACACTTTTCATTTGATTAACCATACATAGTAATATTCCAAGGGAAGATAAGAGAACAGGGGCCCTAAGTGTTCAAAGTTCTTGAATTTTTGAAGCTTTAGATTTTCTTTTGGAATTTATTTCAAATTTTTGAATTTTAAATTTCAAAACCAGGAGATGAAAAAGCCAAAATATAAAATCAAAATATAAACAAATCAAAATCTTAATTCAGTGAAAATAAAGAATTTGAGAAGCATAGGAAAAAGGAGGTAGGAGGATTTTATAAGCCAGGTTGACAGACAAAAACAAGTCCCAAAAATATTTATGGCCTGATAACATTTTTTATGAAGCTCAAAAGCAAGCAAAACCAGAGAAAGAGAGAGAAACCTGATCAAGCTCATAAAGCCGAGGCAAGAAATAGTCACACAAAAGCTGGATAATGGATCACTATTGTAGGAACACGATAGGAAATGAGGAAAAGCTAATACCCAAGTGGATCCCTTAGTACTAGTAATTTTATTTGTAAGTCAGACAGTGAGATCATAGCTCTCTGTTTTGTTAATACCCTTTATAACACATATATGTATACTTTTTTGTGTGTTTCAAATGTTTCATTAAAAATGCCTAAAAATAGGCAGTGGTAAGGCTTCTGCCTATAATCCTAGCTACTCAGATGGTTAAGATCTGACTAGGGTTAGAAGCCAAACTGGGCAGGAAAAACCATGAGACTCTTATCTCCCTTTAACTACCAAAAAGAAGCCAGAAGTAGAGCCATGGTTCAACACACACACACACTTTAAAAAATAGAGTAAGGCCAGGCACCGGTGGCTCACGCCTGTAATCCTAGCTACTCAGGAGGCTGAGATCTGAGGATCGTGGTTCAAAGCCAGCCTGGGCAGGAGAGACCGTGAGACTCCTATCTCCAATAAACCACCAGAAAACCCGAAGTGGCCCTGTAGCTCGAGTGGTAGAGCGCTCGCCTTGAGCTGAAGAGCTGAGGGACAGCGCCCAGGCCCAGAGTTCAAGCCCCACAACCGACAAAAAAAAATAGAGTAAAACAACAGGAAGGTGTGTTTCCAGAGCTCATGAGCAAAGCCCAAGCTTTCTGAATCTCATCCGCTGTGTGCAGTGGACCCCCAACAATTTGCCTGCTTGCTTTACACCCAGACAATATGTTCACCTTGGTAAGTTACAAAGGATAAGGAAAAACCAAAGCCAGCGGCAGCAAGCAGAAGGAAGACCAGGCTAGATGATGACACAGAGCCTAATACAGCATAATGGGCATGATACAGGCCATAACAACAGAGAGACACAGCCGCTTCCCCACTATGAATTACACTGTTGCGTGCCTTTGGGAAGGAAGCAATGCCCACAGCTACTCTGGGCTGCAGGTTGTTAAATCATGATGGATGATCCCATAAGGAACCAAACAAGATCAGTGGAATTCATTCATTTACTTGGTGCCCTGGGAACTCCTCCATTTCCCCCCAGACCTGACTGCCTCTTTGCATTACTGCAGGAAGCAGTCAGTCCGCACCACGCTGACTAACAATGAAGTGGGAGTGAGACTCGGGACCACAAGCCAGCGCCCCAGGTCTGCCCACCAAGGTTAGAAAACAGGCACCTGGCCCATGTTGAGCCCTCCTCTTCTTCATTCAGCCCAGAAGAACTTCAGGCTGATGGGGGAGGCTGGGGCAACACACCAAGGAGTCAAATCTTAAAGTTACAACTGCAGAGTGTGTGTGTGTGAGTGTGTGTGTGTGTGTGTGTGTGTGTGTGTTTGGTGTGAATTATTGTGCCAGGGCAGGGCTTTGTTTACATTAGGAAATGGGAGCTATAATTTGTAAATTCCAAAATTACTGAGCTGCACCAGGCAGGCAACCATAATACGTACCCTCTCCTCAGTAAGTTGCCTACAAAGCGTCACCCCTGACCCCAACTTTTAAGCAAAGGAAAAACTGTAATCACAAGTGACAGAAGGAAAGAGACGCCATTTAAAACTAGTACTGGCTGCAGCTGCTTCTGTCCCTAAGGGAGAAACATTATTTCTCTCCAGACTAAATATATTTTCTTTAGTAAAAATTTTTGATAGGCAGCTTTGGTTATGAAATGTGAGCCAGCCCCCCCTCCCCATCCCCCAGGGCACAGTTTAGAAGGAGACTGTGAAACAAAGAGATAGCTCTGAATTGTGCAGATGCTGGAGTCTGGCAGCATGTTGGGAGGTGGAGTTAGGAGGAAGAACACAGAGCCACAGCAACAGCCACCTGTACCTGACAGTGCTGACCCCACCCCTTTCTTCATGCCTCCCATACAACATCATAACAGCCCGCTTCCTCCACTGAGATCCATCTCAAAACCTCCAGTGGATGCCTGAAACCCAGAACCCAATACTGGACTTTACTGCTTTTCCTCTACCTACCCACCTCTTCACTATCAACTAAGCATGCCCTGGCTGCAGCTTTTGCAGTCCAGGGTATAACAGAAAAACCAACGACTCCTTCTTCTGCTTCACAATGCTGCGGATGGAAGGCTAGTTCTTTCCCATAGCTCTTAGCAACTTCTGTTTGTGAGGTTTTTGTTGTTGTTGTTGTTTTTGTTTTTGTTTTGCCAGTCCTGGGGCTGGAAGTCTGGGCCTGGGCCTTGTCCTTGAGCTCTTTTTGCTCAAGGCTAGCATGCTAACACTTGAGCCACAGTCCCACTTCCAGTTTGTTGTTGTTGTTGCTGCTGTTATTTCTGTCCATGGGGCTTGAACTCTGGGCCTGGGTGCTGTATCCTCAGCTCTTCAGCTCAAGGTGAGCACCCTACCACTTGAGCCATAGCAGCACTTCTGGTTTTCTGGTGGTTTATTGGAGATAAGAGTCTCACAGACTTTCCTGCCTGGGCTGGCTTTGAACCGCAATCCTCAGATGTCAGCCTCCTGAGTCACTAGGATTACAGGTATGAGCCGCTGGCACCCAGACCACTTCCTATTTTTTGAGTGATTAATTGGAGATAAGAGTCTCATGGAGATTTTTCTGCCCAGGCTGGCTTCAAACCACAGTCCTCAGATCTCAGCCTCCTGAGTAGCTAAGATGGGCACCCAGCCTGTTAATTTTTTTCTTTCTTAAGTCAAGCCCTTTGGATTGCTTCTCTTTGTTATATCCAAACAGCCCACATCACTATTCTTGTACTTAGGGCCATTTGTAAGTAAAAGGTAGGTTATTTAAGCATAGCACTATGACAGGCAAGCCTGTAACTCAGGTGGCTACTAAAGAATCAAGAGACCAAGAGTCTACTACATCATGGAGGCTATGACAAGGGATGATCCACTCTCAGAAATGATGGGTTGGGATGGTGCAAGATTCCATCATGCCACTCCAAGCACACACATATGGGAAGGAGAACTGTGTGTCAACATCTTGCACACTGTGTGTTCTATGTGCTTATTTAATGTCTAGTCTTTGTCTGGAGACTGTACCACAGGGGCAGAGTATCTGTCCATCTCATTCACACTGATGTCTCCACAAAGCCCAGAAGAGTATCTGGGAAATGTGGGGAATTCTATGGCCCCTTTCTTTGAGAAATGAATTAGGAGAATTTTGAAGTAGAACTGACATGGCTGGACTTCAATAAGAATAAATAAGCCTGGAGCTGGGCACCGGTGGTTCACATCTGTAATCCTAGCTACTCAGGAGGCTGAGATATGAAGATCACGGTTCAAAGCCAGCCCAGGCAGGAAAGTCCATCTCCAATAAACCACCAGAAAACCGCAGGTGGCACTGTAGCTCAAGTGGTAGAGCTAAAGAGCTGAGGGACAGTGCTCAGGCCCAGAGTTCAAGCCCTACAACCGACCAAAAAAAGAAAGAATAAATAACCCTGGGTTTAGGGGATGTTTGTTATGTAGCAACAGCTGGCAAGTACAGATAAAAATATTGGCTGAGTTCAGATAAGACACAAATTTCATCTGAGTCCTATGACTGACACAGGCTTTGGACTCAAATCAGCCCGGATTTATCCTGTGTCACCACTTGTGAACTTTCTCCCCTTCGTAAAATGTAAATCTGCTACAGGGAATTAAGAGGTTTTCTCATAGGTAACGCTGAGAATTAAGCCACCACTTTTTCCCTCATTTTAAGCACTAAAATATGGTAGTCATTGTTATCTACTGCAAGAAAGAAATATCAGTAATGATAAAATATCTGAAAAATCTTCTAAGTATTGGAAAGTAAAACAACAAGCTAGCTAGATAAGCCACAGATCAAAGAAGAAATCACAGAAGAAATTAGAAAGTACTTTAAACTGAATAATGCATCAAATAAAACATGTAAAAATCTATCTAGAAAGTAGAACAGTATTCAGGAGAAACATGACTTTACTTATATGAGAGAAAAAAGGTACAAAATAACTGAACTAAGGAGCAAGGTAAACCTAAAGCAATATAAGAAATACTGAAAAAAAAAAGAAGTAAAAGTGGAAATACAAAATCTTAAGAACAATGATCAAGAAAAAGAGGAAACACAATTATTAATGTTAAAAATAAAAATGAAACATCACTACGGACCCTACAGATTCTAAAAGAGATAATAAAATATTAAAGCAACAACAGTATGCCAATAATTCAATAAGTCACTTTAACTAGCTAAAGCCATAAATTATGAACACTAAACACATAGAAAATAAATAACTGCAATCTATTAAAGACATCAGATTAGTAAAAAGCTTCCTACAGAGAAAAGTTCAGGCATATGTAGCTCACTATAAGTTGTACAAAGCATTTAAGAAAGAAACAATTTCATCTCTGTACAGACTCAGAAAATAGAGAAGATGCTTCATCCAGCTTCATCTCTAAGGCCAGCATAACTTTGAAGCCAAAATTTGACAAAGACATTACAGTCAGGTCAATCTTGCGTCAATAGAAACACCCAAACTTCATTCAAAATATTAACAAACAGAATCCAGCAACATCTTGAGAAAAAAAAAAAGAAAGAAAAGAAAAGAAATGCCATGGCCAGGTAGGTTTTATTCCAAGAAAACAATGTAATCCATCACACTAACAGAGTTTGGGAAAAATCATTAGACCATCTCTAAGCATGCAGGGGGAAAAAAGGCATTTGAAGCCCAGAGTGGTGGCTTATATCTGTAATCCTAGCTACTCTGAGACCTGAAAGATTGAGGTCTGAAGCCAGCAGAGAGAGAAATGTCCAAGAAACTTTATCTCCAGTTAACCAGAGAAATATTGAGCTATAGGTGTTGTTCAAGTGGTAGAGCACCAAGCAAGACAAGGCTCTAAGTTCAAGCCCCAGTACCACACATACATAAAAACACTTAACAGCCATCAGTTCTTTATGAGAAAAATTCTCAGTTCCTATCATGTCAGAAATGTTTTATTTTTATCAGAAATGTATGGTCATATCTCCAATAAGATAAAGCTCATCTATGAAAAACCCAGAATTAGCACCATAATTAGTGATAAAACAGCAAAGTAAACCTTTTTCTTCTTAAACCAGGAACAAAGCTAGGATGTCACCTTCATTCTGTGTTTTTTCGTTCTCTCATTTTTGCTGAAATCCCTAGCCAGCACATAAGTAAAAGAAAATGCCTAAAGTAAGAACAGAAATAAACCATCATTGATTATCTATCTAAAACATGAAAGCAAATCTGATGTCCAAAAATCAATGGATCATTTGAATAAATCTTGGTCAATTCACTCAATGGACTATTTCGTAGTCATTTAGAATGAGACTCTTCAGAGCACTGATAAATAGGAGAAAACATTTGCTAAGCCAGCTGTAGGAGACAAGACTTAAGGAATCCTAGAGATATATGAACTGGTTATTAGATGATTTTCAAGAAATCTGTTAAAGTTGATATAGATACACAGTTATATGGGATTTTACATTTGAAAGCTTGCACTCCTAAAAACTAAAGGCAGTTTTCACACACACACACACACACACACACACACAAAACATTCAGGAGTGTACAAGAGAAGGGGCTGTCATGAACACTGTAGGGTGTTGAGCAGTGTGGCTGCTCCCTACTCACCAGACTGGCAGACTCCTTTACTTGTGATCCTCACCACCCCCACCCCCTCCCCAACGTATCCCCATATCGACAAAAGAACCCTGGGAGAGGGGATGACAAAAATGGCCCTCAGCTGAGAGCCACTGCTCAATATCTGTAATTTGTTTTAAGTCAGTTCAGAAAAAAAAGAAAAGAAAAGAAAAAAGAACACAGACCAAGGAACTGTGACAAATACTAGCTGTTAATCTAAAGGCTGACTGTGTGGGTGTTTATTATATACTCTTCTAACCTCTTTTCTGCATGTTTGAATGTTTTGTAACAATGGTTAATTTAACTGTGAGATGCCAAAGGCAGAAATCCAATATTCATAACTGGGTACACACTAGGATCCCAAATATGCAAAATTATGTATACAAAAACTACTCTAAGGAACACAGGCCGCCAAGGGTTGTGGACAAGTTAAGAGCATTGTCACAGTTGATTCCCTTCCTGGTTTTTAAAATAATCTATAATCATATGCTTTAAAATGGAAAGAAATCGACAAATCTAAGAGCCTTGAGAGGCAACATGTATTTGTCACCGATGGTCTGACATTAGAAGGCGGGAGTATGCAGAAAGCATGGAAAAGATCAGGACACTTGCAGATGGAGCCTCTCCGGCTCCCAAACAAGAAAGCTAGCCCAGGCCCATGGTTCTGAATGGGCATACATCTGCATAATGACACTCTTGTTCTTTTCTGCTGGCCTAATTGAGTAACTTGCTAAACAAACATGCCTTCAGATTAGGGCCCTTCACACCAGATTAGAGCCCTTTGTAAATAAATTATAGGTGGGAATATGCGGCCCCAAACTGGTAAATAAACTTGGGAAAGCTGAGATCCCAAATTGCATGCCAGGATATGTAAATCAATCCCAAATTCTTCCACACATATGAATAAATCCTCAATTGCCAAGAGTCTGCAAGGCCAAAGGAGCTCTTTTCGCTGAAAATTAGAGACTCCTTCCAATCAAAAGTCCCCCACAGAGGGTGGTCCCTTTCTTCCTCTCCATTTTACCCATGTGGTTCCCTGAGGCTGTTTGGCTAGGAAAGGGCGTGGTCTCTAGGACAATAAAATTCTTTAGGATTTTATGGCAAAAACTTTCTCCTGAGTTCATCTACACCTCTTTTTAACATGACTGCCTCCTATACCAGCATTTTTCTAATCACTGGTATTAAAAACAAAAAGGCCTACCCTCAAAAGGCTTACTTTTTACTACTTAGAGTTCTCCAGGATCTCAGGAGTTGTAACCACTAACTAGGAATGGGTCCTGGGTATCTTTATTAGACAGTTGTTTTGATGATATATCAATTTTTCTTGTAAGGATAAACCTTTTTTTTCCCCAAGTGGTACTAGGTTTTGAACTCAGGACCTTGAGCTTGCTAAGCAAGTATTCTACCATCTGAGCCACTCCCCAGTTCCCTTTTGCATTTTCAGTTTATTTTCCAGGTAGGTGCTTGTGCTTCTGCCCAAGTCTGGCCTTCTACCTTTAATTCCTGCATAGCTGGAATTGCTAGTGTGCTCCACCATACCCAGCTTATTTGTTGATATGGATTCTAACATTTTTTTTTTTAACCAAAGCTGGCTGCAAGCTTCCTGTCTCCACCCTCCTAAGCAGCTTGGATTAAAGGCATGCACCTACCACACCTGACAAAGTATAAAGTCTTCATCTCA
Organism: Dipodomys ordii; assembly: GCF_000151885.1. Classification (NCBI taxonomy): domain Eukaryota; kingdom Metazoa; phylum Chordata; class Mammalia; order Rodentia; family Heteromyidae; genus Dipodomys; species Dipodomys ordii. The sequence goes on from NW_012267230.1 coordinate 8,021,974, forward strand.
TCCAGACACATCACACAGCATAATCGTAAATTATGAACCATTTTAGGACAGGCTGACCACCTAGGAAAACAGAAACTTGTTCTTAAAAGAGGAAGCTAGCCAGGCTCTGGTGGTTCATGCCTGCAATCCTAGCTACTAAGAAGGCTGAGATCTGAGGATTGTGGTTCAAAGCCAGCCCGAGCAGGAAAGTCCATGAGACTCTTATCTCCAATAAGCCACCAGAAAACCAGAAGTGGTGCTATGGCTCAAATGGTAGAGCACTCGCCTTGAGCTGAAGAACTCAGAGACAGCGCCCAGGCCTAGAGTTCAAGCCCCATGACGGACAAAATTAATTAATTAATTACTGGAAGCTAAACTGACCACCATGAGATTAGAAGGAGGCTGACTCCCCAAGGTTAACAGTTCCACCATGATGTCCCTGTCTCCCACTCTGAGGACAGTCAGCTCCTTACCCCATAAGCCTACAAGAACCAAAGATATTCAGCCGAAGGACTTTCAAGTCAAGGTGCCTCCATTCCCACATCAGTGCTGCTACTGACTCCTTATTTCCCTGAACAATGAACTCAACTTGTCTGTCTCAGTTTCCCCATCTTTAAAGTGAGGAAAAAGAAGATTCTGTCACAGAGCCATTGTACGGAGCAAGAGGAATGTTTCGAGAGAAGCAGTAAGCACAGCAAGGCCCATCCTGTGTTAATAATGTCAGCCACTCCTAGTATAGTACAGGAAACCTAACAATGAGTGATAATATGGGCTAATTATTTATGACATAGTAGGACCTTAGTAATCATCCCTGAAGCCTCAAGTACCTTTGTAGACCAAATTAGATGTCTTCAATCTTTCTGAAGCTTATAGTGGAAAAATTATCACCATATTACAGATGAGGATACGAAACTCAGAGAAGTAAACCAAGATGCCTAAAGCCACACAGCCATGAGCAGCTCAACCCAGGCTCACTTTTCTTGAAATTCCATGCTTGCTTCCTAACACAGCCTGGTTTACCCATTTTTGTCTCTCCAGTGACACCCTCTCTTCAAGCTTACATCTTGCCTGGTTCTATAAGAAACAGGATGCTTCAAGCCTCTCTTAGCTCGGCGGCAGCTAAATCACCACCCTGTGCTCTTGGCATTGCCAGCATTACAAAGGCATTCATCCTCCAACTTGGCAGGTCTACTTAGGAAAGTAGATGCAGTAGATATGCACATTCCTTTGTGCAATGGTGTGTGTGTGCCTGCATTCTTCATTGCATGTTGAAATGCCTGTACTGTTCATTGCATTGCAAAATTGCCAGAGTCTGAATATACTACCCGCCCCCCCACCCAGCATGTAAATGAAACATGAATAACTAATGATGATACAGCTATGTAACAGAAAAACATGTAATTATAAATAATAGTGAAGGAATCTAGTATGCCCTAATGTGAACAGATAAGCTAGATCATTGTAAGCTAACAAAGCAAAATACAAACTGTCTCAAAATATATTCGTATTTGTATATTCATATTTGCTTTTATATGCCTGAAATTCTGCAAAGATAAAAAGAAATGACTGCCGGGCACCTGTGGCTCACTCCTGTAATCCTAGCTACTCAGGAGGCTGAGATCTGAGGATCACAGTTCAAAGCCAGCCTGGGCAGGAAAGTCTGTGAGACCCTTATCTCCAATAAACCACCAGAAAACTGGAAGTGTGCTATGGCTCAAATGGTAGAGTTCTAGCCTTGAGATGAAGAGCTGAGGGACAGTGTCCAGGCCCAGAGTTCAAGCCCCACAACCAACAAGAAAAAATAGAAAAGAAAAAAGAAATGACTATTAATGACTGCCTGTAAAAAGGTAAGGTGGAAATTTTCAACGTATCCTCTAGATACAATGCCTGAAGGGTACATAAATGGCCTATTGAAGAAAACTGGAATAAAAAGTAGATTTTAAAAGCATCAGGTTGAGAATCAAGAATTTGAGTAATGGGACAAACTTGGACAACTAACTTTACCCCTATCAGTCTCAGTTTTTCCAGGAACAAAGTCTCCAAGCCCAGTAGATGACCATGACAACGATCATCATGGTCATCATCAACATCAAAGTTATCTTTTTTTTTTTTGGAAGGGGGTCGTAGGGCTTGAACTCAGGCCCTGGGCTGTCCAGGCTGTCCTTGAGCTCTTTTACTCAAGCCTAGTGCTCTACCACTTTGAGCCACAGCTCCACTTCTGGTTTTCTGGGGTTAGTCAGAGATAAGAGTCTCACAGACTTTCCTACCTGGCTGGCTTTGAACCCTGATCATCAGATCTCAGCCTCCTGAGTAGCTAGGATTGTAGGTGTGAGCCACCAGTGCCCAGCCTGTCATTTCTTAAATACCTACTATTTGCCAACCCATCTCCAAAGCACAGTAAATACTGACTTCAGTGAAAACAGTCAACTCCAGGAAAATGGGAAGTTTCATCATTCAATTTACAGATGATGGAATGAAGCTCAGTGTGGGGCCATAACTTGCTCAGAATCACACAGCTAATGCATGGCAGAGGCAGAATTTGAACCTAGGTCTGTCTGGATCTGAGGCCTAACTCTACTTTTCTGTTTTCATCTCAACTGATAATGCTCCTGTGTTCTTTGTCTCTTCCAATTTCCTGACCTTAAGTTCCCTTCTGATTGTTGTCGATTCCCCGCCAGCCTGGCCCTTGCGCACTTCCAATCACCCTTTATCCAGCACAGCTTTGGAAATGAACTGTTACTAATGGCCAGTCATATGTCAGCCTAATGAATGGGATGCAGACTTCCATTAAAATAATGAAATTAGCAAGTTTCGAATTTGGTTACATTGCATGGCACACAGCCTCCAGTAATTACCACCCCACACTCTTTCCCTCGAATTAAAATCGGTTTATTTATTTAAGGTCTTTGGCTGGGCCATCTCTATTAAGCTCACATCATCTGTTTGAAGATGGAGTTTTTTGTTGTTGTTGTTGTTGTTTTGTGGCTTGTTTGTTTAAATGATGGTCAGGCTGGTCCCTTGATTAATAAAGTTGTAAACACAGTCAGAAACAACCTCAGAACTCTGAGAAAAAAAGCAAAGAATATAAGCCAAAGAATTAGTTCTTTGGAGGTTTGGGTTTTGTTTGTTGGGATTTTTTTTTCTCTCTCTCTCTTTTTTCCAAAGATGAAAACAAGAAGAAGGAACATCTTTGAGCTCCAGGACCTCCAATTATGCTGACATTTCTGCTACCAGAATACACCAAGAACCATTCTGCAGGGGCCTAGTGAACTAGCTAATCACATTTCCTTGGATAATTTGCTCCAAAGGTCAGCTGCCTTCAAAGCACCAGCACCTCATTACTTGGTGAAGCAGGCTGCACAGAGTTGAACTTGGAACTCAGCCTCCCATGGCCAGGAAGAGACTCGAAGGTATTTTGTCCAGATCCTACTGTGTTGCCTTGGCCTTGGCCAAAGACTCTTTATATTTACCCTACCACTAGACTGAACTCCTAAAAACAGCCTATATTCCAAGAAAGATTTCTCTTCTTGTTGGTCCCAGAGAACCAAAGATGAAAATTTCAGGAGAAGATCTTATTGGGAATGGGAACGGCAAGTGGTCAGACATAGATTCAAATCACCAAGCCCATTTTCAGCAAATCCTCCAAACTACCAAAGTAGAGCCGATCATGGTGATGCATTCCTGTAATCCCAGCTACAAGAGAGGTGGAGGTAGGAGAATCAGAGATCTGAGGCAACCTGAAATTTAGAGGCCCTATCTGAAAGGGGGAAAAAATTCTAAAAGCTAAAGGCCCAGGAGCATTGCTGAAATGGTAGTGTGTTTGCCAAGAACAGAGAACAGAGCTCAAACCCCAGTACCGCAAAAGAAAGAAAAAAAGCTATCAAGATGATAAAACACAAGGAAAGGAATAAGTAATTGTCGCGGACCAAAGGAGGCTAATACTTCCTCTGTTGTTGCTGTTGTTTATTTTATTTTTTTATTGTGAAAATATTGTACAGAGGGATTACAATTACATGGGCAAGATAATGAGTACATTTCTTATCAAGAATTGTTGCCTCCTCCTTTGTTTCCCCTTCCCATCCCTTCCTATCTCCCCCCCCACACACACACCAAAGTTGTAAAGTTCGCTTTTCAACATAATGACTTGTACATCTCATTGTTGCAATGGGTCCACCTGTATCCCTATTACTTCTGAACTGGATCCTATACCAAAAAAAAAAAAAAAGACCTGAGCAGAAAGCTGACTAGAGGCCAAGTAAACCATGATGTAACTAGCAGGCCCCAGTGTTGGCACCTTACTTGAAATGCACTGGCCACATGAACAGAAAAGGACAATGAAGAAAATTAAACCCAGGCAGTGAGTTCCAGGGGTTTTCTGTACTATCACTGCAACTTTCCTATACTAAAAATTAATTCTGAAATCTTAAAAAAAGAGACTGGATAATACTGTTTAAAAACCCCACTGTTGCTGATACAGAACTTGGTGAAATAATTAACCATTGTATAATGAATTTGATGAAGTAGTCTAAATTTGAGGTAACTCTAAAACCATCTCTGTGATTCACTTTTTGGAAAAAAAAATCTATTTTAGTATCCTAGCATAGAAAGAAAGTAATAAAAGGTAACAAAAAAAACCCAAAACTGGATTTTTTTAGTTTTCTTGGGGGAGGGAGGGGGAGGGAGAGCTGGCAGCACTGAGGATAGAAAGCTCAGGCCTTACACTTGCTGGACAAGCACTGTACTCACTCTACTACTTCAGTCATAGCCACAGCCACTGCTAAAACTAAAAGCAGCAAAACAAAAACTGAACCTAGGATAGGTCTTCCTCCCGGTGAACTGAAGTAACACGGAAACTGTTTTTGCTGACTGTTTCCACTGGCACCAGAAGGATCACAAAACAGCAAGAACAGCCACAAAGCAAATCTACCGGCCCCTACACATCTAGAAGAGCCCCAGCCCTCACTCTCTGCACCCCTCCCTCTGTGGGTATCTTAGCCACAGAGATACCACACCAACTGAAACCAGGCCCCGCCTCTTGAGTCTTGGGAAAACTTGCAGATGAAAATCTGAGCTGCACCTTGGGAGACCACCAGAGCACCAAGAGGCAGGTGGATGGAGAAGGAAGAAGCTTCCAGAGAAAACGCTCCATCCGTGTTGAGACATTGAACTCGTGAGACTTAGCTATGCAGAGTGGACAACTGAGGTGGGAGGAATGACACACATGAAGGCATTGTGTGCTAAAGAACTTAACCCTAACCAGGCGATGAAGACCTTTAAGTATGCATTTTCCAAAGATTCAACAGAGGGTAATGGCTGGTAGATCCCGCCAACAATGAGAGACCATGGGCCAAGCCAGATGTGTGAAAAAGGCTCTGCCCAGAGGCAGTCACCCCCAGGATACTATTGGGCACTGCAGGAGACAAGGCCTGGCTCAAGGAGGTCAGAGGTCACTGGTTCTCATAACTGAGCTCAGTCCCATTCTCATTCCAGCTAGAAGTTGTTGTCCTCAGTCATCTCCACTCCATATTCCACATATGTGTTGCTGTATGCATCATTTGCTCCCACCTACCATCCTGTTTATTTCTAAAGATCCTAGTTCTCTTAAAAAGGAGGGAGATGGTGTTGGAGGCATGGTTCAGGTGGTAGAGTGCTTGCCAATGAGCAATAAGCATTGGATATAGAGTCCAGGTCCCAGTCTGGGACAAAAAAGATAAAAGGAGGAGGGAGTAAGAGGAGATTCACAGGCACTTAATAATATTAGTAGCAGTTATAATGTGAACATCAACTACATCTAGGCATTGCGCTTGCCTGTAGCCTTTGCCTGTAGCAAAGGAAGATACAATTAACCCTATTTCACAGAAAGGAAAAGAGGCACTGGTATATAGATGAAAGAATGTCCAGATCTCGCCACCCTTTCTGCAGCACTTCACAGTCTCACTTTTAATTTCTCTTTGTTCTATAGTTACGAATCGTCCTCTCCCTGGAACCAAACCCAGGTCTATATACAAAAATAAAACGTGAACAGCCACATCTAACTATTTTCAAACCAATGTCTGACATTTCAACACCACAGCCTTAGAGTGGCTGAGCAGCCTGCAAGGAAATAGTTCCAAGTCTCTTTTCCAGTGGACTAGTAGAAAAAAAAAGCAACCTACCACTTAAAACCATGCTATAAGCTGCCTTTCCTTATTCCTAAGAAAGATATAGAGAGATGGGTGGATAGAATGTGTGAATGGGTGGATGGATAGATACATGGATACATGGATGAGTATATGAGTGGGTGGATGGTGGATAGATGGACAGATATACAGATGGATAGGATGAGTGGATGAATAGGTGGATGAATAGATACATAAATCAATGAGTAGATGGATGGATGATGGATAGATACATGGATGGGTATATGAGTGGGTGGATGATGGTTAGATAGATGGGTAGCTAGATGGATGAGTGGATGAATACATGGGTAGATGGGTGGATAGATACATATATGAATGAGTAGACAGATGGGTGGATGGAAACATGGTTGGATATATTGATAGATGTGTGAGTGGATGGCTGATAACATGGGTGTTAAGTGTATGGATGGATACATGGATTGGATGAGTGGGTAAGTGGATGAGGAGATATGGATAGATGGATACAGGATCATAGGAAGCCAGGTGCCAGTGGATCATGCCTGTAATCCTAGCTACACAGATGGCTGAGATCTGAGGATTGCAGTTCAAGGCCAGCCTGGGCAGAAAAGTCTGTGAGACTCTTATCATCAATTAACCAGCAGAAAACCAGAAGTGGCACTGTGGCTCAAGTGGTAGAGTGCTAGCCTTGAGCTAAAGAGCTCAGGGACAGTGCCCAGGCCCAGAGTTTAAGCCCCATGATCCCAAATAAAAAGGGGGGGAAATCTAGGAAACACAACAGTGGTTGCCATTTGGGGGAAGGAACAGAGGGCTGTGACAGGAATGAAGGTGGAGAGTTCCTTCTTCACTACAATCTTTTGTACCATTCACAACTTGAGCCACATACAAATATAATACCAATAGTAAAAGTAAACAACAATATGGAGACCATGAACGGTTAGATGAAAAATGAGAAAAACATAAAACTAAGTTTAAAAATAAATTTTAAGGGTTAAAAATTAATGTTTACCACTATCTTCCTTTAAATCTTGGCACTAAGTTCTGCTTGCCTGTATAAGAATCTAATGTCACTGGGCACCAGTGGCTCACGCCTGTCATCCTAGCTACTCAGAAGGCTGAGATTTAAGGATCACAGTTCAAAGACAGCCCAGGCAGAAAAGTCTATGAGACTCTGATTTCTAATAAAAACCACTAGAAACCTGGAAGTGGTGCTATGGCTCAAGAGGTAGAGTGCTAGCCTTGAGCTGAAGAGTGCAGAGCAAACACCTAGGCCCAGAGTTCAAGCCCCACGACCGACACACACACACAAAAACAATCTAATGTATGTAATGTAGTATGTACTCATCACAAAAGCAACTATAAAATTTGGTTATTTTAAATCAACTACACCAGTAACATGGTGATGCTTTTCATAATCATCTTAACTCCAGGGTTGATCCACTGAAGTCTACTCAAGAACTTCTTCCCAGGTATTGGAGACTAAGGCCTGAGCACATGATCCCACCTTGGTTTCCTTACTTAAGCTGGCCTGCACGCAGGGCCCCCGGCATCATTTGGAGGGTGTGGGGGGGACAAAACAGGTTATGGAGGCCGGACACTGGTGGCTCACACCTGTAATCCTCACTACTCAGAAGGCTAAGATCTGAGGATCATGATTCAAAGCCAGTCTGGGCAGAAAAGTCCCTGTGAGACTCTTATCTCCAATTAAGCACTCCAAAACCCGAAGTGGCACTGTGGTTTAAGTGGTACAGTGCCAGCCTTGAGCACAAAGAGGCTCAGGGACAGCACCCAGGCCATGAGTTCAAGCCCCACAACCAACAACAAGAACAAAAAAAAAAAAGGCTATAGGATCAGACCATGCCACGGGAAAGATAATAAGACCAATGATTTTCCTGGCCACCATCAATAGCATTTCCAGAAAGAAATGGAGAAAGCCAACTTGGCTATGAGGATGTATTGCTTTCTTGCCCATTAGTACAGAAATAGACCAAGGTTGTTTCAAATCAGGGATTTTGCTTTCCAAGGAGCTGTCTGAGTTCTCTACAGCTACTATAGAGCTTCAACCAGGTTAGGCACTTCCAAGAGCTTTATACTCCAACCCAAAATATGAAATACAATTTTTTAAGAGAGACCATTTGAATACTGGAAGTCTGTACTAAGTGTCAAGTTGTTTGCATAGACTTGGCAAGTGTGATGTTTTTTCTAACCACCCCCTCCCTGGCCCAGCGTGGGTGGAACTATCCGAAGTATGAGAAATCACCATTTTTAACTGTGGAACTCAAGTTATAGTTCCAGTCCTTCGGGGACTGATTAGAAATCACACATTTCTCATCAAGTAAGAAAATGAAAACAGAGATTAAACAAGTTGACCGTGATGGCTCAAGAGCACCACCTTGTGTTAAATGTGGCCCCCATCCATAAGTGACCATGGCCTCACCCTTGCTTTGGGTTTTACCTCCCCGAGAAAAGGAGCTGGCTAGACTGAGCATCCCACAGACTGTGCAACAAGAAAAGGTAACTCAAAGGAGGAGACATTTGACACGGGTCCTAAAGGATTAACCAGCTACCAGGCAGGAAGAAGTAGGAAGGACATTTTGGGTGAGGAGCATTGGGTGGTTCTTCAAAAATGTGAGGCTAGGGCTGGGAAGGTGGCTCAGTGGTAGAGCGCTTGCCTTGCACGCTCAAGGCCCTGGGTTCGATTCCTCAGCACCACATAAGAAAAAAGCCGGAAGTGGCGCTGTGGCTCAAGTGGTAGAGCGCTAGCCTTGAGCTGAAGAGCTGAGGGACAGCGCCCAGGTCCAGAGTTCAGCCCCACGACCGGACCCAAAAAATAAATAAATAAATAAATAATAAAAAATGTGAGGCTAGAAAGCCAAGAGGGGAGGGCGTGGAGGAAGTACTCTCCTCAGCCACCATGAGTATGTCTAAAAGATGGAGAGTCAAAGAACATCTCAGTGCCGCCTCTGGAGTGGTGCCGTGAGCTGTATTAGCTCATCCAGCCCCAGGAAGTGAGGAGGGAAGATGGAGGAGGGCAAGAGGAAAGTGAGGGGGGATGAGAGGGAGAGGAAGGGAGCATAGTTACCTCCTCCTTTTACAGAAGGAAGTACAGTCCCAGGAGGTCAGTTCTCCTCCCCAAAGTGAATTGGTCAGTACGTGGCAAAGCCAGGATTTGAACCCAGCTCTCCATCCAGCTTGCACTTGCTCTTTGAACCCAGGTCTCTGTCTCCAAAGCTTGCACTTGCTCTTGTCTCTTGTAAGGACATCCCTTCCAGTCACCAGGTTTCTGTTGTTGCATGTGACAAAGACAATGCTCATGTATGACATTGCTCAGTTCTACTCAACAGACCACCACTCTATGGGCAACAAAGTTTCTCCTATGGTCTTTCAGTTTGTACCCCAGACCCACATGTTACCAGGCTGGCTGGACGCCATATCTCTTAATGACTGATTTACCAATGTGACACGTTTTGTGTGTCAACTTGACCCACAAAAGGAATGCCCAAAAAATTGCCCTCCACAAAAAAAAATGTTGGGCTAATGTTTCCAGTGAGTGCAATTTCTTATGTTTGGTTTGTTATGTCCATTTTGCTATAACAAAACACTCTTGGCTAAGTCATCTAGAAAGAGTACACATTATCTGGCTCACAGTTCCAGAAGTTGGGAGGAGCAAGAGCACCGTACCAACATCAGCTCAGCATCCTGCGTAGCCTTAGAACATGATGACCACAGGACATGAGCAGACAGCGCAGGCTGCCTCAGGGCTCTCTGCCTATTCCTATAAAGCCACTAAGGTCATCCCAGGAGCCCAACCCTTCTTTGACTTCATCAAACCCAACCATCTCAAATATCATTAGCATGTATATTTACATATTACTTTTTTCCTATTCTTTTTTTTTTTTGGCAGTACTAGGGTTTGAACTCAGGGTCTCTTGTCTCCCCGCTGATGGCAGGTACTCTTCCACCTGAGCCATATCTCCAAACATTTTTGTTTCATTGTTTTACAGATAGAGTCTCATGCTTTAGACTTCAATCCTCTTACTTATACCTCTTACATATAGTTGAGATTAATTACCATGCCTGACTCTTTCTCTGTGATAGAACCTCACTTGAAGATGACCTTGCTAACACACGTGAACTGTGGAGGATAGATTCAAGCCACAGAGCCAGATGTCTGTAACCAGCTGTGGCATACAGTATATACACAAAGAATTTTATTGGATGAAGGAATTCATGAGCAAATAGGACTACGCTGGGCAAGTCATTTCATCACTCTGAAGCTCTGCATGTCCACTGCAAAGTGAGCAAGACAGAGTCAGCAGTTTCATAACTCCATGGAGTTAGGAGCCTCCAGCACTCATTAGTACACGCCAGATTCTTCTCCCAGCACCTGAGACCCAGGTCACTAGAAAAGATGATCACAGTAATGTCATGATTTTATAACACCAGCACCTCCCGTGAGCTCTCCTAACACTGGGGCACATCCCACCCAGCCTTGGGGCTCAGAAAGGGGCTCTCATCTGAGTAGCATCTTCTGAGTGATAATGGATTTGAAAAAGAACCCTCGACATTCATCCCTCCTTCTTCACTATTAATAGCGCTCAACTCCCCCTCGCTCCATGAGCCAGCTAAAACCCTCACTAGCACCTCTATCAGCCACGGCTGCTGGAGTGGCCTTTCCCCTTCCCTCCTCTTCCCTGGCTACTCCCTGCTGACAGCAGCAAGCACCTAAATGAGGGTTTGATCAATGGAGGCCAGGCTGATATTGACAAAGCACTGCCGTTTCTACAAATCACCCAGCACTCATAGATACTGGAGATTAATCTTAAGAAATACGGGGCAAAAATGGAGGAAAAAACCCAAGTCAATTTAGTTTCTGATTATTACCTTCTCCAGAAAGCACTGGAGAGTCAAAAGTTTAACTGATGTACGTTAGACAGGAAGACAAATCCAGAAATATCACCCAATTACCTAGAAGCTTCTAGAAGTTATTTTTCATGCCAGCAGGTAGCTTTGCCTTTTCTAAGTCAGGAAGGAGAAGGGGCACCACTAAAAGGTGTGGACTTGGCCCAGCGCACAAGCAATAACCTCACCAGGTGAACTGAAGCCTGAAAAGGCAACATCGGTCCACACAGTGTGCCCTTGAAAACACATTTCCACTTGCTTCCTGGTTATTTTTTATTCTGTGTATATCTTTAGAAACTATATTGACTTCCTTCCTGAGACGAGATGGATCTTTTTTAACTATAAAGAAATAATGAATGCCAAGTGTTTCATCTCTGTAGCTTCTGCTTTCACAACCAGAGAGTGGGTACAGTCTGGATGCAGGACCTGGGGTTTCTCAACCATGATATCACAGATATTTAGGGTCAGTTCACCATTTTGGAGCTGTCCTGTAGAGCATAGGACCCTTCATTGGAAACCCGTCTCTACCCACTAGGGAATGGTAGCATCTGCCACATGCCACTTACAGTTTTAACCAAGCCAAAACTGTCTCCAGACAAATGTCTGGAGGGTCAACCAAATGTCCCCAGGGTCAAAACCACTTTCAGGGAACAATGAGCAAATACAACACATAAACACAGATGGAAAAACAAGACCTGAAAAGGCTTCCGTGATATATTCACATAAATGACACAACCATCCAATCTCCAAAGGAGGTAACTTCTTTGTTGATGTCCAGATCATAGCCAAAGAACTTGAAGCAGACCACGTGGGGCCCCTGTGTGTTGCTGCCACCTTGGAATCTGGATGGTTTGTTTCAACAGCGATTCCTGCATTCATTTCCCACTGGACCCTTGCTCCAGGTTCCTGGGCCCCGCTGGACTATGAGTTCAACTTGATGTCAAAGTCTGTAAGCCATATTGTGATTCTCGGAGTTAGACAGTCAGTGAAGGTAGAGGAGGAAAGCAAGGAAAATTCCCTCTCTAAAACCTAAGGAACACTAATTAAAAGTCACCACTCATTTAAAGTGCAGAGCGAGACCCACAATAGGTTGGAAGACCGAACTCTGCAACTGGTCTGGGGGAATTAAGTGGCGACGTGGAAATGAATACAAAAATATTTAAATTGTCTAACCTTTCGACTTTTACTTCAAAATGAGCTAAAGGAAGAAAAGTTAGATTCTTTAGAAAGAGCCATCTTTTACAAAACTGAAATTGCATTTCTGAACTCTCAACTTACTTAGCATAAGAAATGAGACTGACCTAGAACCTTCCTTGTACACGATGAAAACTCAAGTCCCCAGGGCAGACGCTGCGTTGGCTACATCATCCAAACCCAGATCACACTGCAGGGTTTACCTTAGCTTAGTTCATCTTGCTTATTTTTACATCAGTTTTTACTTGTCTTCCAACCATTTCACACACACACACACACACACACACACACACACACACACACACACACACACATATCTAAACCCATGGGAGTTTTCCTACACGAACTTTCTAGACTGCAGTATGATGCCTTATTTAATTAGCTATCAAGGAAACAAGACAGAATGTTCTTCCAAGGAGTTGACTCCATGTAACAATAAGCTATATACGGATCTAACATCACACTGGGTGAGACAAGGTCTCTGTCATCGGAAAGATCCCGGCAACAACTTATCCTAAGCACTTGCCTGTGTGAGCCCTAAAATCAAATCAAATCACTTCAGAAGGAGATGAGACTTAGAGGATCTGACATAATCACAACACCAGGAAATGTTTCCAAAAGGGAGTTGTCTAATGCTACAAAGAAGATGAGTATCTTGTCTAAAGGGGAAAAATATATTAAGAATACTTTTGTTTCTCAGGGATTTATTTAATTACTCTCATCAATAAAAATTCCTTGTTCTGCTGGGTCTCTGGAGGAAGTTAGGGAAGGAAATTTGGAAACAGGAACTAGAGAGAAATATCTTCATAAAAGGGACAGGAGTTAAAGCCACATGAGAAAAGCAGAGTTTGGGAGAGCAGTCAAAGCATGCCAGCACATTATCCACTCCTGGCTAGACTTGGCTTCACTGTGACAAAGCATCAGACATAAAGAGAAGAAAGACTTGCTTTAGCTCATGGTTTCAAAGGGCTCTGTCCATCATGGGGATGTGATGGAGCAGAACTGTCCGATTCATGGCAGACAAGAAGAAGAGAGAGAAGACAGGAAGGGGCCAGCACAAGAGATAGCCCCCAAGGACACACAGGGGCCCTGCCTCCTGTTTCCACCACCTCCCAATAACCTATTCCAATTTTACATTCATTAGGTCAGTTCTTAGGATCTACTTTCTCTGAAAAGCCCTTACAGATAGTGTGCTTTTCAAATCTCCTAGGTGTCTCTCAGTCCAGCCAAGTTAACAATCAAGATTACCCATTCACAGGCCCCATCTCCAGCGGCAGATGAACCCCCGAGTGAGAGGATTCCCTATAGGCAATGACTGCACATCTGCTCTTGTGGGATGAAGCAGCGGCAGAAGGGGAACCAAAGCCAGGCACATCTTGGAAAGAGCCTCTCTCCCAAATTATCAGGAATTCACCTGAGTAAACTATGCTGTGATCTTTGATCTTGGGGATTCCAGCTAACGTGTGGGTCATTTTACTTTCTCATAAAATATCTGGTTTCTAGCTTTGCCTTGAGACTGTAGGGCCATGAAGGGAGGGCGTGAACATTCCTCAGCCATCACTGAGCTCCTCGTGGACTTATTATGACTCACAGTTTCCTTAATTCCCAATGGTCAACTCCTAAATCTCTTTACTTGACCCTGGGCCCACTCTGATGGTAGAGCCCCTTGTACCTGCATACACAGCAGTCCCAAGCACTGGGTAAGAACACGCCATAACTGACTGGAGGGTGTGCAAATGCCCCAGCTCTTTCAGCCATCAGGAGCGGTAACCTCAGGTACATGTCCTACACAAGGCTCAGACTTCCCTTTATTCATTTAATTTCACAAACAATATACCCAGCACCTACTCAGAATTAAGCACTGCTCAGACAGAGCATTCTGAAGTCAAATAGTCTTTCCTTCTGGAACTTACAATACATTATATATATATATATATATATATATATATATATATATACACATATACATATACATATACATGCATTATATATATATATAGAAACCCCCAGACCCCCAGCTAAGGGGCTCAAGCTCCCTTTCCTGATCTCATTAGCCTCCTCTCTAGCTACAATCTCAAAAATAATTTTCTAAAGAAATGTTAGACCATTCAGTATTATTCAGTCTCTTTCACAAGGTATGGGCAGTGACACTGGGAAGGGAAGCTTGAGAATGACTTTCTCTTTGATTTGTGGCAGCTATTACAACTTCCTGTTGTGAACCTTTCCATGCAACTGACTCAAAACACTTTCGAGGGGCACAGAACACAAAAGTGTGGGTGCTATAAGGAAGTCTTTGGCTTCTCAAGGTCATGATCAATGTGCTTTCACCAAACACTGCAGGACAGTGCTCTAGGTGGCATTGGACCCGCCCAGTCCTCCAGGTCCCTCTCTTCACTTGGGCTCCTCCAGAATACAGAGGAATGAAATATCTTGAAATATGAAAAATTAGCCAGAACATCCTAGGAAATAAGATGTCCTTCAACACTTCACCCAGTCAGCTCCATTCCTCTAGCATAGGAACTCAGGGCAGGCTGCTCCCTGGAGTCTCCCAGCTGCCAGGCAAGTAGAGCATATGTGGATCTGTTCTATTCACCCTGAGCCTTGGAAGAGTGGCTGGCAATGAACCTTAGGTTCCTATAGTGTTTGTGCCTACCTATAAGTAACAAACCTACTTCATGTGACTGAGAGTTCTGCCTTACCAGGCTGACCACTGGGGACCAGTGTCCAGTGGACGTGCTTCACCAATGTTCATGCTGTGTGGATGCACCAATGACCGGTGGGAAGGTGTCCTACAGGCAATGTCTCGTAGGAGGGAAGTCCCTGCTCATACCTTCCAGCTCCGGGAGCACACCTGACCATCAGCCTCCAGCTGCCACCCTTGTGGGCCTATACTATGTGTGTCTATGCTAGGCAACCCACTCAGAGGCTTCCCAGCCAAACGTGAGCACAGAAAGAGTCTGTGAACTAGGGTTTTCTATCCCCAGGGCCTACTCAGGTTTGTATCAGGAACTCCCTAGCTGCCAGGCTGAAAGGCAAGGCTCTTCCTAAGCATCCCCCACCCCTCCCCTCTCCTTTCACAGGCATTGCCTGCAATATGTACTTGCACAACTTTTTCTGTTTTGCCTTTTGCTTCTCAAAGGATCTGAACTCACCCAGCCACCATCTAAAGGCAGCTATTGCTTTGCGTGCATTATCTTCTGGTATTGTTTTTTTTCAATCATTTCATATTTTTATTTCATGCATTTCATTTATGTGACTGTCATTTTGCTCCCACAACAGGAAGTTGTAACAGCTGCCACAAGATGAAAAGACTTCTCCAAGTTCATCTTCCCTGGTTTACTGCCCATTTCCCATTTCAATATACATACAAGATATTCATTATGATTCATACATATCATGCACACTCCTTGACACACTTTTGTGTGAAAGGATGGCAGCATTAACTTGCCCCCTTACTTGGAAACACGGGTCTTTCCAACGTTTTCCCTCATTACTTGATACTCTAACACATGCCTGTGAGAAAGAGATTTGGTAGTGGCAGCCTTCCCAACAGGGCTGGTGGGTTTCATGGCTGCCTAGGATGGAGGGAAAAGTTCTTCACAGGTTCTGATCTGAAATCCACCCCATCCTGGCTGCACACCTTAAACAGGTTATTGAGTTTCTCAGGAAGTTTCTCCTTCTTTCTAAAGGATCCTTTTTGAGTATCACATTCAATCTGTGTGGCATTGTTTGCAAAAGGTTTTCATGTCAGGTGCTTGTGAAGGAAAAAATAAAAATAAAACCTGAGTGATTAGATATTCAGGAAACCCTGGTCTAAATAAAAGGTAGCAGGACTTATCAGAGCCCTTATGGTGGCAGTATGAAGAGATGCTGACAGTACCATCTTGGTCCATTCAGGTTTCCTTAACAGAATGCCATAGGCTGCAAGGGTTATAAACTACAGAACTGAGTAACTCAAAATTGGGTAGGCTGCAAAGGCTTAAGCAGAGGTGCAGGCAGGTATGGTGAAAGCTCCCCTCCCAGGTCAGGGCCGGCTCTCCTTTTAGTGTGTCCTCACACTTCTTTTAAAAGGGCACTAATCCCATTCTTGAGTACACCACCCTTCTGACCTAATCACACCCAAAAAAAGCCCCATCCCCAAATAACATTACATTTGACCACATCTTTAGCAGACATTTTAACATCTATCTTGTTTATTTCCTCCATTATATGAATTCCTGAAGGCTGTGAGCAGCTGGGCCATGAAGCTCAGGTTCCTTCAGGCCTGAGGCCCTGCTCCAAAGACCCCTGGGGAGCAGCCATTAGGGCTGCCTTTCCTGTACTCATGAGCAGCCAGAGGCTTCAGTGGCATCTTCCAGTGCTCAGACCACAGCTGCTCAGGGTCATGTGGGCAGCAGTGGACAAGCTGGGTCCTCTACAGCATCATGGTAGCTATATTTGAATTTGGATGTCCTCTAGACAAGGGCAAAAGTGGGAACATCTACTTTGCTTGGCTGAAAGTAAGCTATTTCCCAGTGGCCCTGAGTTCCTGCAAAAACCTGGTGCAGATGGGGGATTTCTGAGCATCAGCTTCATGGGAAAACAAGACCTGGTCCTTTACAGCACCCATCTCTCTTCATAGCCTAGCTACCCCTTGGCAAACAGCATGTACCTCAGATTCTCAAGGCAATGCCAAAGCACTCCCAAGAAGAGCCACATACAGGAAGCTCCAGAAGACACCTGACTTACTGGGGAGATGGAGAAGGGCAACTATGAGGGCCTTATTTCCCTGCTGCTAAAATCATGCTGCATAACAAACAGCCCCAAGCCCTCCGTGCACAATACAAGGATGCTCACTATGGCTTTAGAGTTCTAATTCATTTGACTGCAGATAACTTTGAGTCAGGTAGCAGTGACTTCATGGTGCCCAAGCTCTAACATACCTGGGCTTAAGCTGGGTCAAAGAAGTCCTCCTCCAGAGAGGAGCTTGTCTCCTGAGAGACTGGCATGGAGGGCACCACAAGAACAGGTCGGATATTCTGAGACCTGACTCTAAGCCACTTCCCCTGCATCCTGTGGCCCAAATCCAGGGCCAACTAGGATGCAACAACTGAGAGGTTAGGGCTCTCTTCATAATAGAAGTTCCACTGCAGAGGGTATCACTGGGCCATTAACCTGACACCTGGGGGCGCTGGATATCTTGTCCCATCGCAGTGCAGGAACAGGACTGAGAAGAAGAGCTGTAGTAAGGAGATGGGA
The DNA here is from genome assembly GCF_000151885.1 of Dipodomys ordii. Classification (NCBI taxonomy): domain Eukaryota; kingdom Metazoa; phylum Chordata; class Mammalia; order Rodentia; family Heteromyidae; genus Dipodomys; species Dipodomys ordii. Next base: position 8,039,424 of record NW_012267230.1, read on the forward strand.
AATGCATTGTGATGGAAGTGACCAATGAGGAACTGCCTCCTACAGGGAACCCTACATATGAGCCACAAGGCTCCCAGAGCCCAGGACCTGATCACTGAGCTGGGATACAGCCTCTCAGCAGCTCTGGTGAACCCTTCAAGTCTGCAGCCACTTCCAGAAGCTGCCTATCCCCAGGCTGGAGCACTCTCTGAGTTCTGACTGCACTGTAATCCTGCATGATTGTGGTGCTCTATCTATACCTCTACCTCTTCATTCCTCTTCCAGAGTATGCTTTTAAGGAATGTCTTAGAGAGAGCTGAAGCATTTTTGATTAGAGAAATAAGAAGCAACAGAAATAGTCTTCATGTGGAAGAAGAGGAGAAGCAGTACTAGCACTGGACTCAAGGCCTTGCACTTGCCAAGCAAGCGATCTACTACTTGAGCCAATCCCTCAGTCCTTTTTGCTTGTTTGTTTTCAGATGAAGTCTCATGCTTTTGCCCAGGACAGCCTCAGACCACAATGTTCTTTGCTCTACCCAGAGGTAGAGGGTTACAAGCGTGAACCATCATTATCAGCATGTTTGTTACTATGGATCTCACTTTTTGCCCAGGTTGGATTTGAAACTTGATCCTCCTATCTCTATCCCCCAAGTACCTGGAATTACAGGTGTATACCATCATGCCCAGCCCTAAAACTAGTCTTTTTGTTTTTAAGTCAACTTGAAGTACAGTAAAGAGACCTATCCATGTTGAACTAGGGATGGTGGGACATATCTATATTCCCAACACTTGAGCAGTAGACAAGAGTATCTCCAGTTTGAGGACAGTCTGAGCTACCTGAGAAGATCCTGTCTCCAAGCAACAAACTAATAAAAAATTAAAAATAAATTTAAAAAAATAGCCGGGTGCCAGTGGCTCATGCCTGTAATCCTAGCTATTCACGAGGCTGAGATCTGAGGATCGTGGTTCAAAGCCAGCCTGGGCAGGGAAGCATGAGACTCTTATCTCCAATGAACCACCAGAAAACTGAAAGTAGTGCTGTGGCTCAAAATGGTTGAGCAATAGTCTTGAGCAAAAGAGCTCAGGGACAGTGCCCAGGTCCAGAGTTCAAGGCCCGTGACCACCAACCAAGTAATAATAAATAAATAAAAGCAAAGCAGAAAAAGCTGAAGCTGTTCCTTCCCCTGACCAGGACACTCCAGGGAGAACTGAGCTCAGGAGCATCATGGAAATCCCAGGTCTGCCTTTGCCTTTTACCACACACGTCCCCTTCCTTGCATCCCTCCACCAACCCCCCACACCCAGTGAGCATCAATAACAAAATACTCAGAAGAAAAGAGGAAATGACTGTTTAAATAAAAATGATACATCTCTAGCATTGATTTACCCTCTTCATCCACCTACTGCTCCTACCCTTCCTGCAAAAAAAAAAAATCTCATTTATCTTGTTGATTTTCTCATCTCTTCCACACAACACACAATTGGGTGAATAAGTTCTGCATTCAATCTTTTAATGGGGGTTATTCAATTTACTCAAGCCAACATGAACATTTCCCCCTGGTTTCCATAACAACCTCTCAGCATTCAGTCTTCATATAAATGAGTTACTGCTTTATGTTCTCATATGCTAAGACAATAGGGAAATTAACATAATGTGGTCATACCCCCCTCAACAAAAAGAACAATCAAAACAATCAAAATCCTCATATCCTCCCCAGAAATTCATAGATAGAGCTCGGTGAGAAAGAACCAAAGAGAAATGAGGCCTTTGCATCTGACAGCACTGTCAACATTAGAGATTTCATTTCAGATGCATTTTAATGAAGCCAGACCATAATGGAGCTCAAGAAAATAAAGTATACAGACAGAAAACCAACTCAAAGAGGAAAGACAAATCAAGGCGAATTCACTTGCAGGTCATAAATCCTCCCCACATGTCCCTTCATGCACACACTCTTGACTCACTCCAGCCACACTAGCATTCTTGCCCCCAGGACTCTTGCACATGCTGTTTCCTATGCTGGGAACATTTCCCCTACTGTTTTCTCAAGTCTGCTTTGCTAATTCCTATTCATCCTCAGTCTCTGCTTAGAAAATTTACTTCCAAGAGATGCCATATTTCACCACGTGCCAAGACAGGATTGGGTCTCCACACTACATGAGCTTCTTGTTTTCTTGGGATGGTTTTCCTAAGAGAAGGATTAGATGGGTAAATTTGATGCAAGTGTTTGATTTGGAAAATAATCTCAAAAACCCTGGCACAACCAACCATGCAGAAATGTGAGAGAGAAGGAGAAGGCAGCAGTCTAGGTCATATTAATGAGTGGTGCTACAGTAAACACCTGAAATTCAGTTCCCCCAGGGACTACTGAGAGACAGCATGGATCATGGGTGACGGTAAAGTGAGGGAGGCAGGACAAAGCTCTCTATGATGGGTAGAGACTCTGGAATGTCCATCTCCCAGCACTTCTGTCCTGCCCCCCACAAGAGCCTCACCGGCTAGAAGGACCACAGGGATCCTCGGGCTACAGGGGCTGGTGGTCCAAATGGTGCATGCAGAAGGAGTGTGGGGAAGGCACCAACAGTACCCACCAAGCAAAACACATCGATTCGCAAGTGACTAGAGAGGTAGAAATCAGGAACGTGAACTCAGCGGCCTTGACTCTCCCGCTGGATGGTAGATGGATGCTGGGCAGCAGGTTTCAGTCCAAGAAGAGTTTATGGAAGACAGGAGTCAAAAGTCCTTCCTGCTTGCACCATTATCTTGTGCTGGCCCAGGGCCTGCGTGGTTCAACAGTGAAACCCAGGGAAATCTCAGTTATATGTCAAGGATGATGCACCCCTCACGGACTTCTGAATGACCACTCTATGTCTGCTGGTTAAACTTAGAACCGTAAGTCTCCAAGCTTCTTGGTGGCTCCTACTGAAGAATGGAACACAATTACCCACCAACAGGGAACAGTCCATTAAACAATGCTCTAGCCAATTAATCAGATACCATGCAAGCACTGAGAAGGATGAGTGCTTAGAGGTGAGTGTCATATGGTCTGTGACCGTAACAATGGTTAGCAAGTGTGTGCACTGGACATTGGCTGTCTCCTCCAACCTCTCTAAGAAGGTTGAAGGGGCTTCTGGATCCTCCTACCTGCACCTCTGAGTAGCATGGATTACAGACATATACCACCACACCTGGCCTCTTAAAAGTAATTTTTGAGTGGATGTTAGACACTGCAAATTGGACCTTATTGGGTACTGGAACTTTTTTTTTTTTTTTTTTTGCTCCAAGCACTTGTCCTAGATGTTGTGGATATCCCAGGCGCTGTCTCACTCTTGCCATGATTTTCCATGTGCATGTTTTGCCTTCCTCAAATAAAATTCAGAGAAGGACAGAAGCAGGGGGGAGGGGCCGTGTCAATATGCTGGCTGTTCATCTTCCATGGCAGAGAGTCAATAGAAACTGTCTTAAATTGATGAATCAAAAAACAGCTGCATAAGCATCTTATTTTGGAGTTACAGAGATAAACACCCCAAGACCTAAAAATGGAAACCACATTGCCAGCAGTTGCCTCCTGGAAGCAGTCTGGAGAGAAGAGGAGAGGAGGGGTCAGGGACCCCTGCTTTCATTGGAAACCATTCTCTCTCTGTACTTGTACTGTGTGAGCATGTTAACTGAGTTTTAAAAATTCAGAAAGAGATAGAATAAGAAAAAGAAACAGTCATGGTTATTTTTAAAACTATGTAATTAAATCCAGAAAAAATCTCATTTCTGCTAAGCAGGAAAAAAAGCATCAGGTTATAAAATTATATTCATAATATGGTCATAAGCATGTTTAATAAAAACTTTAAGAAGGAAGAAAACATGTAAGTGGGGGAAGCTGGGCTAAAGAAGTATATCTGGCAGGGCATTGGCTCATGTCTGAAATCCTGGGTATTCAGGAGGCTAAGACCAGAGGATTATGGTTTGAAGCCAAGTGGGAAGAAAAGTCTGTGAAACTCTTATCTCCAATTAACCATCAGAAAACTGGAAGTAGAGCTGTGGCTCAAAGGGCAAGAGCGCTAGCCTTGAGTAAAAAAGCTCAGGAGCGGGGCACAGGGGCTCACACCTGTAATTATAGCTATTCAGAAGGCTGAGATCTGAGGATCATTGTTCACAACCAGCCCAGGTAGGAAAGTCCTTAAGAATCTTACCTCCAATAAACTACACAGTAAAGGCCAGAAGTGGCATTGTGGCTCAAGTGGTAGAGCACTAGCCTTGAGCAAAAGAAGCTCAGAGGTAGTGCCCAGGCCCTGAGGCAAGAAAGAAAGAAAGAAAGAAAGAAAGAAAGAAAGAAAGAAAGAAAGAAAGAAAGAAAGAAAGAAAGAAAGAAAGAAAGAAAGAAAGAAAGAAAGAGAGAAAGAAAGAAAGAGCGAAAAAGAGAGAGAGAAAGAGAGAAGGAGAAAGAAAGAAAGAAAGAAAGAAAGAAAGAAAGAAAGGAAGGAAGGAAGGAAGGAAGGAAGGAAGGAAGGAAGGAAGAAAGGAAGGTAGGAAGGAGGAAGGAAAGAGAGAAAGAAAGAAAGAGCGAAAAAGAGAGAGAGAAAGAGAGAAGGGGAGAGAAAGAGAGAGGGGGAGAGAAAGAGAGGGAGGGAGGGAGGGAGGGAGGAAGGGAAGAAGGAAGGAACGAACGAACGAACGAAGGAAGGAAGGAAAAGAAAAAGCTCAGGGACAGCACCCAGGCCCTAAGTTCAAGCCTCATGACTAACAAAAAAAGTGAGTCAACCAAGTGCCAGTGAGTGGACTTCCTTCTTTTTTAGGTTTCCCCAAATTTCCAGCAATGTGATTCTCTTACTTGCATAATGAAAAGAAATAAATTTATTATATAATAAAAAAAACTGAGCAGTACTTGAATAAAAATGACAGCAGAGTCTGTGAAGAACTCTTGGGGACTAGGGCGGAAGCTACTCTGTTCCCAAGGCTCCATGTCCTATGAGGCAGGGTTGGCGGGGGGGAGGGGGTGCGGACAGGAGGGCTCTGGCCACAGTTCTAAAACGTTTCAGCCAGCCACACCAGCAGATTTGGTTATAAAACCCTCCCAGAAAGAATTTAGGCACCTTATTTTAATTCAGCTCAACATGAAGCCCTCGATGTGTTCAGTTCTGTATCTGGAATGAACATTCAAACATGAAGCAAACATGTATCGAGAGCCTACTATGTGCCAGACCAGATGTGAGGTGCTGGGGTCACATGATTAATGAGACAAAATGCATACAGGCACTGCTTCTTTGCTTAAAGCATCACTATCCCTCATGAAGCCACAATATCACCTGAAAACACTGCACATCTCTTCCTGTGGCTTTGCCTAATGATGGCTACACTCTGGGAACTGAACGAGAATATCTAAAAGGAAAGCATTTACCCTAGGAAGAGAACACTGACTGAAAATGTCTCCTGTCATCACAGAGTGCTGTTCAGAGTCCTTAAAGAAGGACCCCCGCCTTGAAAACTCCTAGTAAAACCCAACCTTGTAAGAGTGGAGAATCTTTGTTTCTGCCAAGAGCCATTTAGGTATTTATAACATCATTCATGGGGCCAACAAATTATTAATATAGGCAAATGGGGCGGGCTTGACCTGTCATGTGCTAAATGATTTCATGGGCCTTACACAGCCAGAAGGCTGGACGCTCCCCACCTTGGAAGGGTGACATACATCTGTGACAAATTTAGTTAATTGACCAGATTTGATATCTCAGAGGCCAACTGATAATGTCTCAATAGTGTAAGAGCTGGGATGGTCAAGTGTACCAGCTGTCAGAACAAAGGGCTTACCTCTGAAGGTGAGTTCAAACCAAACTTCATCTACTTACCATAAATACCTTGATAGTGAAGCACGCAATACATCTGCACCCAGGTCTGGGTGTGCAGTGTGCACTGACCTTTCCTCTACTAACAAACTACTCAACCATTTCTTGTTTTACCAGTAGATTTTCTTGGTTTCTACCTCAATGTATCCTAAAATTCCTGTTTGCAACATCACGAGCCAAGCACCCAAGAGCCAGGTAGAGTTCTCTTTTTACAGATCTCCTCTCATTGGGCCTCCTCTTTTAGAGACCTACCTGGAACCTCACCAGTTCCCATGACACTTCGTGTTCTCCAGAGTATCCCACAGGATAGACTTGGCCTAAGACTCTTTCTAGGCTCTCTTCCCTTTCCCATCCCTTCTTGCCTCTCTGTCTCTTCTCTTGAGCCTTTCCTAAGTGAGCCGTGCCCATCCATCCTTGACTCAGGCTTCCAAAGAAACTAAGTCACAAAACTTGCTGGGATTCAGACCTCATGCTCCTGTCCCAAAGGTCACTTGGGAAGTAATCAGCATTCTGGGATCAAACAACAGTTGCTGATGACTGACAATCACGGGCCTGGCACTGACCCACCAGCTGCAAGTTGACTCCACCTCGGACCAGAGGAATTATTTCTAATGCCACCTGCTGGTCAATAAGAAGCTTTAAAAAGCACCATGGAGTCCTTAGATGATCAAGCTCTGATCTTGAAGAGGAAGTAAGGAGAATAAAAAGAACTTAGGAGCTGGTTCATGCCTATAATCCTAGCTATTCAGGAAGCTGAGATATAAGGATTCAGGTTCAAATAGATCCTGAAAAACTTTGAAGACTTTTATCTCTAATGAACTAGACAAAAGCCAGAAGTGGAGGTGTGGCTCAAGTGGTAGAGCACCAGCCTTTAGCAAGGAAAAAGCCAATGAAACCACAAGGCCCTAAGTTCAAGCCCCAGCACGATACTGGCACACACACTCATGTGCATGCACGCACGCATGCACGTGTGCACGTGCGTGTGCGTACGTGCACGCACGCACACGCACATACACACACACACATACACACACAGGCCTTAAACAGATTCAACTCATCACTACAAGTTGCTTGGCTTCAATTTCTTTATCTGTAATGTTCAGTCACAAAGGAGATTACTTGCAGTCAGATGTCAGGTGAACTTGTTCCTCTGTTCTCCTCCCCATCACTCAAGGCCACCTAGTCCCATCATGGCAGAGCTTGATGACAGAATTAGCAACCTTTACTGGGTGTTGGTGGCTCATGCCTATCTGAGGATCATGGTTCAAAGCCAGCCCAGGTGGAAAAGTCCATGAGATTCTTATCTCCAAATTAAATGCCAAAAAAAAGCCAGAAGTGGAGTTGTGGCTCAAATGGTACAGTGTTAGCCTTGAGCAAAAAACTCAAGAGCAGCATTCAGGCCCTGAGTTCAAGCCCCAGGACCAGCACAAAAAAAGAGGGGAGAAGGAGAAAAAATTATTAGCAGCCTTCTATTACCCAAAATCAGAGTTTCTACAAAAAAGATGCAGCCCCATGCCTTCCCTGCCCCCCACCTTCACAGTTTATCTCCCAGTTATTCAATGCAAGAGAATTAGCCCAGCTAAAATTATTCAAAATCGACCTTGAGATCAGGAACAAATTGGCCACAGCAGTCAGCGATTGGCAAATGCAATCTCAAATGCCCCAGGCAGCACTACAGCCTTCTTTGACAGGAAGAGTCAATGTGCATCTTGGAAAATTCTCAGAAAAAAAAAAATTAAAGGTCACCACATTTGTAGGCAGAATGGATCTTGCTGAGACCTTTGCAAACAGACTGCCTAAACTGTGAAGATTCCGTCTTGACAGCTCCCAGGGGCTACAGTTGGCAAGTCCGCAGCCACCCACAACTCAGGGACATCCAAGCTGCTATCGGGGGGCAGCTCCCACTGCCTGGTACTCTGTTGGAAAGCTACCACCATCCTTTTTTGTCTTTAGTTATTTTCCAGTTAAGGTCTTGCCATTTTTGCCCAGAGCTAGCCTTAAACCATGATCCTCCAACCACCGCCTCCCATGAAACTGAGATTACAAAGGCAGACCACCACAACCAATTTGTTGGCTAAGATGGAGTCCAACTTTTCACCCTGACTGGCCTCAAACTACACTACTCCCAATCTTCATTTCCTGAGTAACTGGAATTACAGGCATAAGCTACTGCAGCGTCCAGCCTGGAGTATAATCTTCATTTTTTTTGTTATGGTTATGCTGTTATTTTTGAGGTGCTGAGAACTTGGGCTCAAATTCAGGACTTTGCACTCACTTGACCTTTTCGCTCAAGGCTGGGGCTCTAACACTTGAATCACAGTTCCACTTCTGTTTTTTGCTGGCTATTTGGAAATAAGAGTCTCACAGACTTTCCTACCCAGGCTGACTTCAAACTATGATCCTCAGATCTCACTAGGTCATTTATTCCGCAAATATTTACTGAATCAGTTCATTGTCCTTTCCCGGTGGGAAGAAGGAAAGGAGGGAGGGAAGGAGGGAGGGAAGGAGGAAGTCAGGACATGGAGCCTACCCACTTTTTATTCTCAGAGTGATCAATGGGCAATGAGTCTGCTTTGCAACAGAGTCCTACTTTTTGGAACCTTTGGCAACCCCAACAGATCCAAGTCCTTCAGAGGGCACACACAGCAGCAGGTTCTCTGAGCCAGCCAGGTTCCAACCACACCATGATGGTAAAGCTAAGAAAAACAGGCCAGATGCCATTAGAAGACAACCAGTTCTGCTTGTCTGTGTATAAAGGATGCTCTGGGGCCTGTGCCCTGATTATAAAAAATGCATTGCCAGGGGACCCACAAGGCATCAGGAAGCTGGAGGGTGGAGTCAGCTACCTGCGACCCTACCTGCAGGTGTCAGGAGCCAGAAACGCCTTCCAGGAGGTTCAGGAGAGACACATGTAACTTTGCAATGCACTCAATTCACAGTCCTTGAAACCACCTCCTGGTTTCATTCCTAATTGGCATGTTTCTCCTCAGAAACAGCCCTACAAGATGACACCACAGGACAGCTGAGGATGTGGTCTTTGAGGCAGGACAACGTGGCTTTGCATTCCGACTCTCACTCACCTGTGGTGTCCTTGGGCTGGAACTCAGCCCAGAGCTACTTATTCCTCTTTTGTCATGGGCATTGAAAGCGATAACCTTAGATACCTAACATGCATTATTCCTCTTGGGTGATTGCTTTAGCACCGGACCCAGCCAGAGACCTGGTAATTCTGGCTCACCTCACAAGTGAGGACTCCTAGGCCACACAGGTAAAGTGAGTTCTCAGGTCCCCAAACCTGGAGACTTCACCTCTGTCACACCTTCCCCAATAGACTTGTTCCTCAAATGAATGTCAAGATTCCTCCTGGATGATCCATCTGCAGGCCTGCTTCTCAGAACTGGGGAAACTTTTCTCTGGTCTTGAGTGATATGAATGACAGTCACTGTTGGTGAACCTGGGACTGGGGTTTGGTCCGAGGTCAGCAGCAATTGGTACATCATCTAAACTCCATGATGTGCTGAATGTGGCAATCAAGTCACACACTCAAGATGCCTGGAGACAGGGTTCTACTAAGGCAGCCATTCATCCCAGCTAGAGCACAGAAAGCCCCACCTCACTCCATTCTGGGAAATTGCTCAGCCTTGGGCAAACCAAAACCACAGATTCCTCCCCCTAGAGGGTCACCTATTCCAGTGAGGGATGGAAAGCTATGCCTCCCTCATACTGGAAAGCTGAGCCTGTCTCTGATTTCTGAGATGTGAGTAGGCAGAGAACAAGAATCATCGTCTCACACAGTTTTCAGACCTCCTCCATGACTTCCCAGTTATGGGACCTTGAGCAGAATTGTCCCACCTCCCTGTACCTCAGTTCCCTTGACTGAAAAAAAAATGGAGATTGCAGAACACCTCACCTTGAGGTGGAGTTTCTCAGCCTCCATGCACTGGCATTTCGGATCTGGCTTGTTCCTGGAGGCAGTCCTAGAACCGTAACCCTTACCCAAGAGAAGAGGCAGTACAGTGCCTTCCCTGGACCCCAGGGAATCAAAGTATCTCCAGACACTTCCAAATATCCCTTGTGCAGGTAAAACTATCTCTAGTTAGGAACCTCTGGTCCAGGCAGTATCAGAAGGAAGGTGCTAGGATATGAATCTATGCACACATGACTTACCCAAGAATATTGTGAAATACATATTTTCAGCTGGGCACAGACAGACAGATAGTTTAAGGCCAGCCCAGGCAGAAAAGTTCCAAGACTCTCTCATCCTGCCTCAGTCTCCCCAGTGCTGGAATTACAAATGTGTACCATCACACCTAGAATTTGATTTCTAACCAGTGCCCAGGTAATGCTGATACTACTGAGGTAGGACTGTGCAGATCTCATCTGCTCTGGTACCAGCTCTCTCTAGAATGCCTACCTGCACCAGGTGACATTCCAAGGACTTGTCACTCACCCCAACTTCATGGAGAGGGCCCTTGACAAGAACTGCCACCAGTCAAAAGCATGATGTCCATATTCCACTGCCACACATCGCTCTGTACTGATGCCATCTAGGACCATTTTGCCTTAAGCTGCCCTCAGTTTCCCAATATTTCAAGAAATGTTGTAGGTGGAATGAGGAGCAGCTGTCATAGATCCCAACAGTCCGCTTCCACAAAGGAGATACTGAGGCTCAGAGATACACAAGAAACCATGAAGATCTTGAAAGAAATGGATTTAGAACATCTTGAATGGGGGAGGATAGTGGGAGAAAAACAAAGGAGTAGGTAACAATGTTCAACAAGAAATGTACTCGTTACCTATACAACTGTAACCCTTCTGAACAGCACCTTTACAACAAAATAAAATTTAAAAAAAAGAAAATGTTTATAAACATATACAACATATTCAAATATTAAAAAAAAGAAATGCCTGCGACTTGGCACCTTGCTCCTCCACAGAAGAACAAAAATAATCCATAACTCACAGGAGTTAATAATGATTCACTGATCCTTCTCCATCTTCCCTGCCCTACCCCAACCCACCCTCCCATCTCATACCTCCCTCAGCCCACCCTACTTTTTTAATCCTTGCTAGAATCATCCATTATGCCACCAAGTGTTGACTTCAAATGATCTATGAGATGACTGACATTTCAAATATCCCAGGTGTGATAAGAGAATTCTGCTCACAGCCCAGTCTGATACAAGCCCTCCGCATCCACTTCCCTATTCCTCTGGGCAATAATTGTCCCCCTACCAGCACCCCGCCCCAACATTAATTTCCCCTGATTCATTTTTCATGCTTTGAATTCTGCCTTTTCAAAGCAGGATATGTTTCTCATTCCTCCCTCCCCTTCATGAATATTTCAAACGCAATAGTGATATGATCACTCAACCTTAGAGGCACACCAACTTTATCTTATTTATCTCACCAAGCTGCTTCCGATCCCAGGGATTAAGTCCAAAACATCCTCTGAGAGTTTGTTTGGGTTGTGTTCCCCCAGGCTGCTGCCACGGAGTATGCAAATTAGCTCAGCAGCGGCTCCCCACCCCCAACCTTGGGCATAGGCCCTGTCCCAGATGCCTGCTCTCCCGTGCCACCCCTCCAGGAGATGAGGGAAGGCCAGGTTTCTCTCTGAGCCAACTGGCAGGCCTCCTAATGGGTCCCTGCCGTGGCATAAATCTCCCCAACTTCCAGCCCAACGGGCTCTGAGAAGCACAGAACAAACTCAGTGTGACCTTGGGAAGGGCATTTCACCACTGTGGAGCTGAGCTCCCCATCTACAAACAAGCTGGCTGGATGGCAAACCTTAAAGCTCTTTGAGCTCTAGGACTCCATGTTGCATATGCCATATGTAAAACACAGAATTCAAGGTTCTGAAGCAGGGAGTGCCTGCCTAAACCTACACTCTAACACCAGCCAGGCCACCTCAACCAGCTGTGTACCCTTAACTAACCGTGTCTAGCGCCAACATGTGTATGCCTAACTAACCATAGCTACCTAGTTGTGTGCTCACCTAACCATGCCCACCCACAACCACTTTAACTAACCATCATCAACCACCTTTGTGCCTGTAACTACTGTGCCATGCCTTCACCACCAACAGCCAGCCATGGGGCTCTTGACCAGTTCCTCTCCTTTAACACCTTCAGTTCGTATCAGTAGGTGACTTTCCATCCCACCTAGTTTTCCTGGAACTGAAAAAGCTCCAGGAAGCCAGGCACTGGTGGCTCACACCTGTAATCCTAGGGACTCAGGAGGCTGAGATCTGAGGATCACGGTTCAAAGCCAGCCAAGGGCAGGAAAGTCCCTGAGACTCTTATTTCTAATAAACCACCAGAAAAACAGAAGTGGTGCTGTGAAAGAGCTCAGGGATTGCACCCAGACCCTGAGTTCAAGCCCCACAACCAACCAAAAACAAAAAAAAATCTCCAGGAACACAGTGCCCAATCCAGGAAACCAGTTACAGAGGTTGTAGTGAGAACTAGAGGTGACTTAGAATGTGTAAAAGGCCCAGGCTGTTGGTTTATGCTAATAATTACCACAATTCTTGTCAAATATTCTGTCCATGGTTGCTGTTTACCTCTGCTTCTTTTAAAGAATTTTAAACATTTGTTTTTAACAACACAATACAAGTATATGATCAAAACAGTCCCAAAGGAAAAGCAAAAGCTCTTTCGCCCAGCTCCTCTCTGGGTCCAGTCTTCCGTAGAGGCAGATCAGTTTGATTATCCTCACTTGTTGGTCCCCAAAATTCCAGCCCAAAGATAGTCTTTCAGGGTATGGTAGTAACCCCATTTAGCAACTTCCTGTGTCTGGGGCACTGAGCACTGGAATGGGAGTGGACCCGGCCTTGGAGATGTTCTGCTAATCAGACATGAATTCTTCAGTGTCAGATGGGGGAAGGCTGGGGCTTCCAGGCTGATAAGCCAGGCTGAATGTCACTGATTGCCAGCACTGTCTATAAGGGCTCACTGACACCACAGTGAGGAAATCCTCCAAGCAAAGAGATGGAAGAGAAGCTGGACATCTGGACCCACAGGCAGAGTTACAGCCACAGTATCCTGAACACCTGTTTTGCACTGTCTCCCTGGCAATGCTGTTCAGGTCATGGTCAGCTAGTCTAAGTCAAGGACAGTCTATGTGGAGTGGGAGGAATCAGCTCACTGGGTAGATGCAGTCCACCTGTCACCTCCTGGCTAAACCTGCATGGTAGAAGTGTCCCAGTGGGTCATGTCCCAGACAGAAAGAAGTCCTTCCACCAGCTGCTGACTGACTTGCCAGGTGCAGACCATCAGTTTCCATTATCACCACCTGACAAGTGAGAGGCTGCTTCACACTCCTGCCACTTGGTATAGCTTGCCAAACACAGCTTGCCCACAAAACCCAGACCTGGGCTGAGAAACAGTCCTATAGAAAAGTCCACTGCTAGACATTTACTTAGAGGTGTGGTCTAGTATAAGGACAGACAATGTAGGCCCAAGGATGCTATTACATTATTGCAAATGGTTGAAAAAATAATAAGGTATCTACCAAAGGGAAATTGTGCTGCTCAACAGAATCTTTTCCAATGGTTAATCGTCTTCCTTTTTTTGTACTTGAAATTAAACCAAGGGCCTTGCATCTAGGTAAATGATCTACCACTAGACTACATCCCCAACCTTTGGTTTGGGAGTACAGGATCTCTCTGTAGCCCAGGCAGGGCTCCATTTGTTCAAATAGGCACAGATGTGTTTGAAGAAAAGGATCTCTTTGGTGTCTTTTGACCAGGCTGTGGTTCTCAACACAGCCCTTCTGGAAATGGAGCATTCATTCTACAATGACTGTGAAAGGGGCACCTAGGGGAGAGAAGGCTGGCTAATGTGTGAAGAAAAGAGGTTTATTTAGCTTGGAGTTCTGGAGATCCAGGAGTATGGTATGAGCACATCAAGCACTGACTTTGGTACCAGAGAGAAATACAGACAGAGAGTCCCAGAGATTCTGGGGACTAGTTGGCTCTTTTGTAACAAGCTGCTCTCACAAAACTAACATTCCACAAGACCACATTGATCCCTTCCAAAAGCCATGACCCTTAGTGACCACAAGACCACCAGCCAATAGTCCCCGCCCCTTATAGATCCTTTAATATCTCCACAATAGAGCCAATTCCCCATGGGGGACAAACCACAAAATGAAACCACAGCAGCTGCCACAACAAAGGATTATCCAGCCCTGAATGTCAACAGTGCTGAGGCTGAGAGCCCTAAATTACACTGACATAAATGTAATTTATCGCCCAAGCTCAAACGCTTTTGAGATGGGCCAAACCAGGAAAACAGGCATAAGGTGGGGTGGAGAATGAGAGAGGGAGATGCTGTCCTGACAAACAAGAACATATGGTTATTATAGTCCTAACGCACTGTGCAAGCGCACAGTAAAACCACCATCATTGGAAGCTAGATTCACAGGTAACTCACGATCACCAATTACAGGACCACAAAGATGCTCTTCATAGGCCAGGCTCATTTTTTTCACTCCTGGCCCCCTCATTCTCGCGCTGGTGACAACACCTGATGTGCACATCTACAAGGTCACTAAAACCTACAGGGCCCCCAGCCTCTTAGAGCAGCCCAAATGTCTGCCCACAGATGCTGCTTAGAAAAAAATTGTCTCTGGCATGGCACATCCTGCGGCGAGAGGCAGCTGCCTGGCTCAGGAGACAAAGTCCCACCCCAATTAAATTGCTAGACCCCTGCTGGGAAGAAGGTGGAGGTAGAAGAGAGGGGATCATGCAGCCTCTCCAGTTGCCCCTGCATTTTCCTTTTTCATCTCAGAAGAGCCAATTTCTAACTTGCCTCAGGTCATGAAAGAAATTAATTTGATTCTCTCAACCTTGCTCAGAGTGGACACATGTCCCAGGCTGGAGCAGCTGCCATAGTCAGATCCCAAGTGAAAGGACCAGTCCCTAGAAATGAATCTGGCTTCAGGACTGAGCCACAATCATTTGCCTAGAACCAGAGAAGCAGCTGCCTGGCACTGCTCAAAATTCTCTGGGCTATTCACTGAGCCAGAGTAGCTGGAATTAAGGTATGCATCTGCATACTGAGCTTAACTGGGATAGGGGGAGATGCTGGAGGGAGGGAGGGGGAACTGATTAGGAGCCTCACACTTGCTAAGATGAAGCTCCACCACTTGAGCCACACTTCCAGCTCTGTATTTTAGCTTATTATTTTTGAGATGAGATAAGGCCTTATGATCTTTTCTACCTGAGCTGGCACTGAACCACAATCCTTCTGGTGCTCAGCCTACTGAATAGCTAGAAGTACAGGTGTGACTCACCGGCACTAGGCTCTGGCTTACTTTTTTTTTGGGGGGGGGGTCCGGTCGTGGGGCCTGAACTCTGGGCCTGGGCGCTGTCCCTCAGCTCTTCAGCTCAAGGCTAGCACTCTGCCACTTGAGCCACAGTGCCACTTCTGGCTTTTTTTTTCTGCTTATGTGGTGCTGAGGAATCGAACCCAAGGCCTCATGCATGCAAAGCAAGCGCTCTACCACTGAGCCACCTTCCCAGCCCTCTGGCTTACTTTTTGAGACAAGTTCTCGGTAACTTCTTTTTCTCTTGGGCTGGTTTTAATCCTCAGTCCTCCTATCTCCATTTCCTCTGTAGCTGGGATATGAGGCATGGCTATGACAGAGCTGCTGTGGCCAGGGCTCTGCTGTTGGTTGTTATACTCATTTGAGGTGGACAAGAGTGACCCCCTTGTATGAGCATTCTCCTCCTGAAAGCAGATGCCAAAACAGAGCAGGAAAAGGTGCTGAAGTCCCCGTCTCCTTTTTTTTTTTTTTTTGTCAGTGCTAGAACTTGAACTCTGGGCTTGGGCACTGCCCTTGAGCTTCTTTTGCTCAAGGTGAGCACTCTACCACTTAAGCCATAGCACCACTTCCAGCTTTTCTGTGTAGTTTATTGGAGATAAGAGACTCATGAAGTTTTCTGCCCAGGCTGGCTTTGAGCAGCAATACTGAGATCTTACCCTCCTGAGTAGCTAGAGTTACAGGCGTGAGCCACCAGCACCAGCTCATATTTTGCATAAGATGAACACAAGCCATATCCATTTCCTAGGGCTAATATAAGAAAGTACCACAAATAAAATGTTTTAACATGAAAATGTATTCTCTCACAGTTCTTCAGGGCTGAAGCCTGCCCTTCAGAAGGCCTCCCCGGGAGAAGCTATCCTTGCTTTTCTCAGCTTCCCAAGCCTTCCCCACTCCCCCTCCATCCCATGTTCTTCAGCTTCGGCCTACATCACATCAACCCATGCCTTCATCATCATAGGATCTCCATCCTCTCTGTACCTTGTCATCCCCCTGCTTTAAAGGACACCAGGCACACTGGACATCTACTAATGACATCTACAAAGACACTGCTCCCACTGAAAGTTATGTTCAGATGTACAATGGGGCTGGGGCTTCAACATCTCCTTTTGGAAGAAACAATTCAACCCATTAAAAAGAGCTTCCCAGAAAATCCAAAGTCAGAACACCCGGCAAGGCGCTCTCATGCTTATTCTCATGTTTTCTCTTTCTCTCTCCCTCCTTCTATCGCTCCTCCAAGCCCCTCCCTCTCTGTCCTTCTTTCTCCCTCTCTCTCCCTCTGTCCTGCCACAAATGCCCATGAACAAAAATAACTGACCTCATCCTCTCCAGGTTCAAGCACCCACTAGAGATGAACTCAGGGACTCTCAATTCTTATGCCTGTAATCCTAGCTACTCAGGAGGCTGAGATCTGTGGATAGCCATTCAAAGCCTGGGCAGGAAAGTCTTGGAGCCACCAAAGAGCTGGAAGTGGAGCTGTGACTCAAGTGGTAGAGCACTGGCCTTGACCAAAGAAAAGCTCAGTGACAGCTCCAGGCTCTGATTTCAAGCCCCAGGACCAGTACAAGAAAGAAAGGAAGAAAGGATGAAAGGAAGAAAAGAGAGGAAGAAAGAGAGAAAAAGAGAAAGAAAGAAAGAAAGAAAGAAAGGAGGGAAGAAAGGAGGGAGAGAGGAAGATAGGGAGGGAGGGAAAGAAGGAAGGAAGGAAGGAAGGAAGGAAGGGAGGAAGGGAGGGAAGGAAGGAAGGAAAGAAAGTGGGGGGAGGGAGGGAGAGGAGAGGAGAGGAGAGGAAAGGAAAGGAAAGGAAAGGAAAGGAAAGGAAAGGAAATTTTAACTGAAAACAATAAAGAATCTCACAGGCATACAAAGTAAATTAACTGGTCATTCCTATAGCTTCAACATGCTTTTCACCTGTGAGCCTCCTGGCCCCAAGATGGATTAGCTGTAAATTGTGAACCTCTGCATCGCCTTTTGTGAAGACAGATGTTTGACATGGTCTCTGTGATGTTTCACAGATGTTTGTCTTCCAGCATCTCTAAAATCAGGGTTCCTGTCAACTTAGAAATCCCAGACTTCTCATATCAAATCAAGGTGACAGGAAAATTCAAAACCACTCTCACCTAGGAGTTTCTGATGTGCCTGGCAACGGCGAAGGAGTCGCCCCTCACAAGCCCTCCTAGCCCCTCAGCCTCCATGTACCTGACTGAGCCAACGTGCGAGATTGGTGAAGATACAGAGATGGGTTCTGGTGTCTTAGCAGCCTTGTACCCCTGTGGCTCCCTGTTTCTAGCTGTGCAGTTCTTTGAGCCAGCATGTAGGCTTCCTGGACCTCCACTCTCCATGGAGAGTATGGCTTTGTGACGAAGCAAGGCCACCACTGGAGAGGGTCCAGCAGTGCTGAGCACTAATGTGGTTTCCCTCTTCACCTCTGTCACTGTGCCTCCAAGCAGCAAGCCCCCTGTGTGTCCATGGGTAGCTTGAAGGCATCAGGGCTATCCCAGGACTCCCAGGTTAGCCCATTGTTGAACCATTTGACGCCATCATCCCCCAGCCCCTGGGCTCTCCTGACCTGGGTCTCCTCCCCTTAGCTCTCTGCCCTTCCTAAATGACAACATACTGACACAGGAGCTGCTGATAAAACCGACCCTCACGGTAGATTCTAGATGTTTCTACCACCAAAAAAAAGTAAGTATTTAAGGTGATGGATTCTTTTTTCTTTTAAATTCTCCTTGTCTAAGTGTTTTCTTGTTAGGAAACACTTTTCTGCAAGGCCACTTTTCTAAAGATCTGACCCACAGCGACATAACATGAAAGACAAGACTGATTTGGTCTACCTAGACACATTTCTCAGATATCAATGATAATAATAATAATAATAAATAATAATAATAATGAGGAAGAGAAGGTAGGGAAGTAGAAAACGTCATTCTCTGGAGCTTTCAAAAACGAATCCCATTGTAATCAAAGATGGGAGCCAAGATTCATAATACATTTCCCCTCCCCCAGGCAGATGAATCTATTATTTGTATTTGATTTTAAATATGATTCTCCTGAATGTTCTGTGCATTTGATAGATAGAACACAGGCGGCCACTCAGGAAAGTGATACAGTGGAGAGCAAAGCATGAAAGATCATTTCGCTGCAATGTCTGGAGCTGACAGTGACTTATAAGCCTTTGTCTCCCACTTATGGTACCCAGTTTCATTTAAAGCTGAAATCTGTCACTTCAGCATTGTTTATTGAAATGCAGACCGCACTAGGGTCCCCTGAAAAACAAGATCAAGTCAAAAGGTAGGAAATGAAGTGTTTTCCAACCTCCCTGGCCCACCTCAAGTGGAGGGACTGGCTCCACAGCTACATACACTTCACCCAGCAGAGATGCAGTCCAGGGCGGGGAAGAGACATCCATGTGCAAAGCAAATATCTCAGAGGTCCCCAACACAGCTCTGCAAACCCAGTGTGCCATGCTCGGTAGCTGCTACATCTCTATTTGATAACTTTACCTGGAGTACCCACAGGCAGTGGCACTCTGGGTTTTCATCTTTGCCCTGCTTTGCATTCCTTCAGACTTGCCATGCATCAGTGCTGGGGCTCTAACCTGGACCATTCAGCATTACCTAGGAGACTGAACACCAGGACCTCCAGTTCAAAAGCCTCTACTTGAATCCAGAGGCTCCCACTTGCAGCTGTGTGACCTTGAGCAGGGGTCCTTTTCCTTTTTTGAGCCTAAGTTTCCCCACTTCAAAGTAAGAGGGTAAATGAAACAACAGGCTTGGAAAGGCTTCTTCCACTGCTCAGTGTCTTACAGTAAGACAGCAATTCCAAGGACAGAACCATTCATTTTGGGCCCTGTTGGGACAACTAGAGGCCAGACTTGCTGTCGGCCACAAGAAGGTGTCTTGTCCATGACATGGCAATCACTGGGATCACCAGAGAGTTTCCGTGGAGAAAACGAGACCTCTGGGGCCTCAACTCCTCTGTGACACTGGGACAGACACTTGTTAAGATTCCTGGATCTTGGGGCTGGGAAGGTGGTTCAGTGGTAGAGAGCTTGCCTTGCATGCATGAGGCTCTGGGTTCGATTCCTCAGCACCACATAAGCAGAAAAAAAAGCCTGAAGTGGCGCTGTGGCTCAAGTGGTAGAGTGCTAGCCTTGAGCTGAAGAGCTGAGGGACAGCGCCCAGGCCCAGAGTTCAGGCACGACCGGACCAAAAAAAAAAAAAGATTCCTGGATCCTGCCTACTTAATAGACATCTGGAACCTTCTCAGCCTCCAATCCCAGACAACCTATTTTGGAACCTTCTCAGCCTCCAATTTTCTCACTCCCACACTCCACAAGCTTTTTCTGTACTTCAGTAGATGCAACAATTGCTTGTCAAAGAAACAGACTCTCATCTTCTTGCTAAGCAGTCCCCATTTTTAAGTAGTGAAGAGCCACAGGGTTAGGGGGTACCAGGCTACTTCTGAACCCCAAGGAGAGTCTCTTGACTATTCCAAATCAGTTGTGGCAATACTGACCCTTCTCTAGAGATTTCTTTAGGAAATGACTGGAATCAAATCTGATTAGGGAAAGTTGAAGTGAAAGTTGATCCTTGATGTTAAAAAGAAATACAAGGGAAGGTAATGAGGAAAGTGGTAACACTGTCCAGAAAAAAATGCACTCTTTACCTGACTTATGTAATTGTAACCCCTGTGTACATCACCTTTATAATAACATTTTTTAATTAAAAGGAATACAAAGATAAGGCTAAGAAGCTCATACCTGTAATCCTAGCTACTTGGCTGTGATATAAAGTTCAAATGAACTTTGTACTTCCAACTCATTATTTATGGAAAGAGATAAGAGACAGAGACAACGTCCTCAGGGACAACCAGCAGACGGGATCATTAGGGCTGAGGCTCTCCTCTTGGGCAAACAAGTACCCCAAGGAGACCTCTACTGTACTCCTGCTTCAAATAAATCTTTAGTGTAAGCATGACCATCTTCCCAGGACACGGATAAGACTGCAATCCGTTAACACTGAAAGTAATTTGAAATACATGTGTGGGGAAGTGGAGTGTGGAACTCACAAATATGTAAGATAAAACGCAAGACTTAAAGACATCTGTACTCTGGGAGAGCCTGGTTCAGGTCCCACACTCTAGGCCTGAATTCATTCTCCTTCCCTCTTAGTGGAGGTTTGTGAAAAGTTTGAAAATCACCGCTCGGGGCAAACTGCCCTCCAGAGTCACTGGAAAAAAATGAAATCAATCCCATTACTATAAGATAAATTTCATTTCAATAAAATTGTAGTAATGAGCTTGATCATCTACCATTTTCACCCTACTCAGCTACAAATGACTTCCAACTGTTAAAAATATTAATAATAGCCTTACCTACCCTGAGAAGCCAACATCTTATTAATTCTAAAGGCAGCAGTCAAAAGAGGTCCTGTGTGCTCCAAGCATTGCTGTGACCACCATAATAAGGCTCAGGCTCCAGTCACTAAGCCAAAGGGTGACATTCAGAGAAGCCACCAGCTGTGCTCTGATTGATTGCATTTTGTTTTATTTTAGTTGTACAATGAAGAGTTTCACTGTAATATTTCCACACACGTACACAATCCCAATAACTCAGCCCCCTCTAACACTCTCCCATACTTCCCTCCCCTCTTCTGAAACAATTCCAACACATTTCATTGCGCCATTCCTATTGTTATTATAAAGGTGGTATACAGAGAGGCTACAGTTACATAAGTCATGTAAAGAGATTTCTTTTTAGACAACATCACCCCTTCCCTCACTCTGTCCCAGTCTTTCCCTGCCGTCCCCACTTACAAGTTGTATACTTCATTTTCAACATAGCCTCAAGTACCACTGCTATATTTGTTCACCCTTTGTTGCTCCATTTCTGTGATCCCCTTTACTCTCCCAATAAACAAACAAGACAAAAAGAAAAGAAAATCAACAAAGAAAAAAAAATCTCATTCCCATTTCCTGGAGTTCATTTTGATAATTATTTCTTTGTGCCATTTTCATACATGTAAATAATCTACCTCAACCTTGTACATCTTTATTTATACTCTGTTAGGTGCCTCCTCTCTGACTGACACCTCCCAAACAGAACCTGTTTTACTCTCTTGTTATTCATTTTTTAATATACATTAAGTGTACCAAGGAGTTTCACTATGGAATTTCAGATGTGCATACATTATATTTTAATCAGAATAACCCTCTATTGCTTTCTCTTAATAAGACACTCCCTGTTGATCAACAGCTTTCATTGAAATTCCTTATGCCATCTTTAAACATAGCTGCAACATATTTCTAAATTATTCACCCACCCTCCAACCTTCCGTTTCCCTCTCCCTACTCTTAATATAGCTCCTGTCTACAAATGGCGCTCATATCCCTACTTTCTATTCATCAGGTTCTTTGTCCTTCTCTCCCATGCACTCCCCTTAACACCCAAAGTAAATCCTGTAAACTCCCAGTAGGTGGTGAAGGGGGAGAAACCTGAAACTGTTTCCAGGACCCAACTGTCAACTGCCACACTCCACAGCAGTGTGACTATGCATAAGTTCTTAACCTTTCTGTGCCTCTCTCTTCCTTTAGAAAATACACTTATCCATTTGACACATATGTAAAGCTTTTAGCCAGGATTCAGCATAGAGTATCCACTCAGTAACTATTAGCAGCCAGAAGGAAATCACTTCTGCTACAGTAACTGAGCCATGAATGTAAAAATAACTGACAAGAGAATGACACAACTTTACTTGTTTCTTCTTTATAATTCCCCTAGTAGATTTCAGATGCCCTGTAATAAACACATTTCAATCACCTAGCCTTTCCAAGCCTCCTATGTCTCTCCTCCTAGCAGAGAGGTGATGAAGGGTCTATGGGGAATCAGAGGGGACCTGGTGAGGAAACACTGAAACTGGAAAATGCCATGCAGACACCGGGCCACATCCACTTCTTCTACCAAGATATTTAGACACTCCCTCAGAACAACAGAGGATTCAGCAAGCAACCACATTTCACTCTGAGTTTCAAGGGAAAAATACACAAGAATCTTCGTTTTCTATAGCAATACAACCATGGACACAAATAGAATCAACCTAGCTAACAGCTCCTTTGCTCCCACCCGGGAGGTGGGCAAAAAGGTAAATTCCCTCCATCCAATGAGGTTTCAGCTACTCATCCTGTCCAGCCTCAATGAATGGCAGTGTTAATGGGTTCTCACAGTGTAGAACTGAAACACAACACATACACCCCCTCCTCTGCCTCTCCACCCTTCCTTCCATCCCCACAACAATCCACCTCTCATCCTTTCCCCCCTCCACCTTCTCCATCTCTCCACTACTCCACTCCACCATCCCTCCACCCTCTATCCCATTCACCCCTCTACCCCTCCAATCCTGTGCCCCCTACCCCCACTCCATTTTCTCCCCTACCCCTTCAGGACTTCACATCCTCCATCCCCCCACTTCCTAGTCCTCCTCCCATCTCTCCATCACTTTATCTCTCCATCCCTCCACCTCTACTCCCCCTCCACCCTTTATCCAGCTCTGTCACCCCTTCATCCCTCCAGCCTCCATTCCCAGAACACACAAAACATACACTGTGTAAGTGGGGAGCCTAGAGAAGTTAAAAAGTCTACATGCAAGTTGCCTCCTTGTCCTAGCTTTCCTGTCTTTGAGGCCTGTCTGTCTCTGAGTGGACACCCCTAGCTTGGGAACTAGAGTTCTCACGCTCAGTGCCTCAGGTCAAGGAAGGAGGCAGCAGGGCTCTGAGGCACTTCTTGCAAGCCTACCGCTGCCCGCACTGCAGACTGCAGGAGCCAGTTCTCACAGAATTTCACATATATCCCTCCACCTTTTTTAAGGTAACAGACATTAAACTTTGTTTCTAATTAACATGAATGCCCATGGAGTTTAGGAAGAGATCACAATGATAAATGTCAGCTCTGTCTGTCTCTTTCAAAATTTCTCAGTCCAAATATGTGAGACGTAGGGTGACACTTTGTGTCTCCTTACAAAGGATACACTTAAATTGAAGAAACAAAGACAGGGGAAGAGCCCTTGTTTGGGCTTGATTTGTCCTCCAGAACAATAAAATCCTGTCCTAGAAGTAGAGTCATAAAACTCTAAGTCAGAAAGGAAAAGAATGGCTAATTAACTAAAAGCTCCTTCTTTATTGCTGTTTCGTTAAGTCCTGACAGTTGGTCAGGCACAGGGGCTGCGCTGTGCCATTCTAGTTAATGGTGAGTTACAAATTCCACCATAAACTCATCTGCCTTGCAGTGCCTTAAATCGTAGGCACCAAGAGCTAATAAAGAAAGAAAGCTCTGAGGCCCAGGGCAATCTCTTGCTCAGACTCAGCCCTCTCTTTGTCAGCACTGCCATAACCATTAGGAAGAGCTCCTGGAGGCATCCAGCTATACCAAAAAGAGGATTCTGCTCAAGTGGGAGAGTGTGAGCCTTGAATAAAAGAAGTTCAGGGATAGCTCCAGCCCTGGACAGTTCAATCCCCAGGACCCGCAAAAAAATAAAAATAAAAATAAAGGACATCAGTCCATCAAACTGAAGTCAAGAAAAAAAGAGGGGTAAGAGAATCAACCGCAGGGACTAGGAGCAGGACTCCATGACAAGACACTCCCTCCCTTTCTTTTTCTCTCCATCTCTTTAGTCTCTCTCCCTTTCTCTCGATACTTTCCTTGTTCCCTCCCTCTCTCCATTTCTCTTCTCTGCCATTCCTTCTCCATCTCTTCATATGAGAATAAAGTAGATACAGACAGCTCCAGATTTACATTCTCTCTTGTTCAGATCCCCTGGATTGTACACTTAAAGCTGCGGAGAGTTCTAGTATGTAGTTATACCACACAATTCTATTAAAAGCCAAATAGTAAAAAGAATCATGCTGGTCCTGCGTGGTGACATGCATCTGTCATTCCAAATATCCAGGAAGTGGAGATCAAGAGTATTATAGGTCAAAGCCACCCTGAGCATAAATATGAGACAAAATGGTGAAACAAAGGACAAAGGGGGAACCAATGCAACAGCAATACTCACAAGAAAATATGTTGGAAATGATCTGTACAACTATGGGGCAGGGGGAAGGGGGTGGGGAAGAGACCTGGGAGAGAGGGAAAGTGAGAGAAAAATGAGGGAGGGGGTAACAAGTTCAACAAGAGATGTAATCACTACCTTACTTATGTAACTGTAACCCCTCTGTACATCACCTTGACAATAAAATTTTAAAACAAGCAAACAAATAAATAACTAAGTAAATAAAATGTCAGATCACAGTCTAAACACAACTAAAGTAAAAGGGTAGAGGGGTGGCTCCAAGTGGAAGAGAATCAGCAAATTGAAGTTTAAACCCTAGAACCTCTTACCATGAAAGAGAAAAGAATCAGGAGCTGCACATAATACAACAAACAAGCTAGACTGAGAATGAAGCCAATTCAGATGAAGACAGCTGAGCGCTAGAGACCCAAATTCCAAAGTCTATCATTCAAGCACCTAGATCCATCCATACTTCAAGTCCATGTTTACTTATGAGCTTTAAAGTATCAAGGAACAAAAGCAAGATATAGCTGAAAGAGTTCTGGCTAATACATCTTCTTACCTCTAAGTTTCATGGAATATGAAAGATAATATCAATTAAAATTCAACAAATGCTACAAACACAGTTTGCCTCAATGGAAAATCAGATTGGCTTACCTAGAAAAATAAGAGTGAAAAGTATAAAACATTATTGTTTCCCAAGAAATTACAGCACCTAAGTCCAGGAGCCGGAGAACCCAGTCTTCAGAGTCTAACTGTGTGGATTTAGACATACTATGAATTCTTTGGCTGCCAGAGAGCTTGAGCTTACTAGTTGTAGAAATTGATACCATATAAAGCACTTAGTTTAGTCTGGCACTCATATATGTTTGTTATTGATAGTATTTATCTAGTATAATAAATGTTAATGCTGTTGCTACTGACCCTTCTATTCTGTGTCCAACTTAACTTCCTATACCAATGGAAAATTCCATTCTGAAACCCCAGAACCTTCACTAGGCCCAGCTCTACGGCTGGTCAGGGAAATGACTTAACTTTGCCAATCAAAACAACTTCAACAAAGAAAATTAAAACACAACCAGACCAGCTTAAGCAGCCATTCAGAGAACTTTCCCAATTACCACAACCTCCACACATCCATCATGAATTCCTTTAACTGCTCTGTAAGAGCACACTGTTGAAACATTTGACTGGCCCAGAACTAATTGTCTGTCAAAAAGATATTTTGCAGTCAAGCAAATCGCTTAATTGGACACCTAATTTAACTGAAATCTTCCCCTCCTACTGCCATTTCATGCTTCCTCCCCTAGCTTTTGCCAACTTCTGAATGCTGGGCACTTCTTTCCAAAACACTCCATCTTGGTTTTTCTTTTTCTAGTATAAAAGTAACACCTTCAGTAGGCTAAGACCTGAGGATCACGGTTCAAAGCCAGCCCAGGCAGGAAAGCCATGAGACTCTTATCTCCAATAAAACACCAGAAAACTGGAAGTGAGGCTATGGCTCAAGTGGTAGCGTGCTAGCCTTGAGCTGAAGAACTGAGGGACAGCACCCAAGTCCAGAGCTCAACCCCCATGACCAACCAAAAAAAAAAAAAAAAAGTAACACCTGTTCATTACAGAAAAACTGAAAAAGTGGAAAAAGCACAAGAGGAAGGAAAACAATTGACCCTAGAACCACCACAGGGAAAAACAATCAACATTTTAATAAGGGTTCTTCCAAGGTTGTTCTCTAAGAGATGATTCTACATAGTGAATAAAAAACATACTCAACTTCCGCACCTTGGCCTTGGCACGTAATAGTTTATTATGGCCCTCGTCACTAGCAAGTTTTTAGAAACAGTAGAATATTATTTCAACAACAGTCTGTGTAACTACTTCCCCAGTATTGAACTTTTGTTTGTTCATGGATCAATTGTTGTATATATTTCAAATAGAGTTTCCTTCCGAGAGAGTCTGTATTGGGGACAGTTCATCATGTGAACTCTCATACTTCTGCATTGCTACTTTTCTTACAGATTATCATTAACAAGGTTGTTTGCAAAGCCAACAGCAATTGAAGGCAGGGATGACACAGCAAAAGGCAGACTTGCTAACCAGGATTATGAGGCAAAGGTTGGGCAGTGCCTTTAAGAAAAGATTATCTAGGTGGACACCAGTGACTCACACCTGTAATCCTAGCTAATCAGGAGACTGAGATCTGAGGACCACAGTTTGAAACCAGCCCAGGCAGGAAAGTCAATGAGACGCTTATCTAATAAACTACTAAAAAGCCAGAAGTAGAGCTATGGTCAAGTGGTAGAACACTAACTTTGAACAAAAGAAGCTCAGGGACAGTGTCCAGGACTGGCAGAAAAAAAAAATTGCTTAGAAGCCAGGTGGCACATCTGAAATCCCAGCTACTCAGAAGACTGAGGCAGGTAAAATGAAGATCAAGGCTGGCCCAGAGAAGTTTATAAAACCTTATCTCAACAATAAGCTGTGCATCATAGTGCTTGCTATAATCACAGCTACTTAGAAGACAGTAGAATCACAGTCTGAGGCTGGCCTTGTTAAAAGCACAAGGCCCTATCTGAAAAACAAATGAAAGAAAAAAAAAAGGAGTCAAGTGCTGGTGGCTCACACCTGTGATTCTAGCTACTCAGGGAAGCTGAAATCTGAAGATTGTGGTTCAAAGCCAGCCCAGGCAGGAAAGTCCTTGAGACTCTTATAAACTCCAATAAACTACACGGAAAAGGCTGGAAATGACACTGTTACTCAAGTAGTAGAGCTAGCCTTGAGCAAAAAGATGCCTAGGGACAGTGCCCAGGCCCTGAATGTGAGCCCCAGAACTGGCAAAAAAAAAAAAAAAGGACCAGGGGTGGCTCATGTGGTGGTTACCTAGTAATCACGAGGCCCTGAGTTCAAACCCCAGCACCATCAAAAAAAGGAAAACGTAATTCATTTGGTGACACCTTAAGCTATCAACCCACATGTATATCACTCACCAGGTCACCATGCCAGGTTTGATCCGGAAGTAGTCCTTGTATACATGCCCAGAAGCCAGTGACCTGGAGGGTCTCCATCCTCACACATAAAAGACCTGCAGTCACGCCTCCTATTTCTACCCAGATAGGAGCAGGAACTGACTATATGCAGAAGGCAGGAGGAGAGATTGCTAACTGCCCTGTAGTTGTCTTGAGAGACACACAGGAGCTTGACTTTTGAGTGGTTTCCTTCAAAACAGCTCCCATTAGCAAACTGATAACTGTCTAGAGATAATTTGGTCAAGAATTCTCAAACTCCAAGGAAAGATCTATCCAAGATCCTAGATTCCTGATACAAAAAAAAAAAAAAAGTGATTCCAGAAATATCTCCACAGCCTCACAGCCCCACCCCACTCCCCACCCCTGACCCTGTCCCACTGCCCTGGTTAGGGCTGACAGTGCTGAACTCTGCAGATGGCAGACACATGCACCTAAAGCTAGAAGGACATTGGAGATAGAGGCTATGTAACTTAATTTCAACACTGTTCTAGTCTGGAAAATCACCTTGCTCCAACTTGCTCAGTCCTCCAGTCAACCATGTTAACTGAATTCCCATAGCATCATAGTTATGAACTCAGACTCTAATACAAGAGGTGCCAGGTTCAAAGCCCAGGTCCCTTGCTTATGAGCTCCATGATTATTAAATACCTCAGTCTCCCCATCTAGAAAAATAAGGACTATAACTAGTCATTATCACCCTCAATAGCTTGCACAAAGTATTATGTGATTCCATGGTTATTACTACTGAGTGCAAAACACCGTGTGATTCCATTTTTATAATTACTGTGTGACAAGAACTGCTCCACAGAATGTCAGAGGCAGCAACAAATAGGGAAAGCAGCTCTCTGTCTTTTGTAGTTTATGTTTTAGTGAGGGAGACAGAGTTCATTAACAAGTAACCTTTGACTTAGCCATACCTGAAGCTAAGATCACATCTTCAAACTGATCCAATTTCCAGAAGCATAAAAACCTTCTTTAGCATGGACCAGCTTGAGCTGTTTCTCTTGTGACAGAGTCTGGACTAATCTAAGGTTAATGTAAAACCTATTTCCACTCTGTTCTCTGTCCTCACTAGCTGAAGGCCTGTAAGTTTGCAGCTAGCATCTAAGGTGTTATTTAGTTTGCAACTAACACCACACCATTGTGTTGAATCCATTAAACCACCTGGTGAGGCCCCTGAATATTCAAAGCAGCACGGAAAGCTAGTAATTTTGAACAGTAAATTATAACAAGTATGAAATGGAAGCATGGCGCGGTTCATTCCACAGAGAGCAATAAAATTTATCTTAGAGTCTTTACATCTTATAGAAGCCATGACTATGTCTTAAAATTGTTTTTTATAAAAAATAATCTACTAAGGAAATTAGATTTCCTCATCTTTTATCTAATCTTGTCCTTAACATATGAACAATAACTCTTTAATCCCCAGCTAATTTCATCAATATAATACACTTGTCTCACTCTGTAGAGATCCCTCCATACCTCGAGGACTCTTGTCACCTTGGTGGGCATGGAACAAGGCAGACACAGACTCAGGGAGCACTAGTAAAAGAGATATAGGTTTGGAGTCCAGTGGCTGGCCTAATTTTGAATCTAGGTTCCATTGCTTAGTAACTACTCACCTTAGTTTGAGTGTTCCCAGAAGCAAATCCTGACACAATAGCGAAGTGTAAGTAGTTTGTTTGGTAAAAGGGGAGGAGGGGGTTGCTTGGAATTAAGCCCAATGGAGGGCAAGCTATAAATGTGCCTACATTCTACACTAAATGGATTTTTTTACTAGAAACATTTTTCAGAAAAAAATTTAATTTTGCTCCTGAAATTATTTGGCAGTGAGTGATCATTTCATCTTTGACTGGCTGTGATTTCTGGGTAATTGTGCATACTCAGAAGCCCTTGAAAGTGACAAGTTCTAACTATTCACGTTTTCAGACGTAATGAAATCTCCATGAACATCAAATTTACCCATTAGTGGATATTGACAAAGTAGCACCATTTGCAAGTAATTTTTATGTGTTCATTAATTTCCATTTTGATGGATGTATTTTTTTCTTTTCTTTCTTTTTTGCATTTTGAAGGCAATAATTTCTTTATTTCAGATCTCAAATATTTCTGTAGCTCGTTGGAAAACTCATGTGTACCACAAAGAATTGTATACTCAATGAATTAGAAATATGTGCGCTGCCTGAAATCAAAGCTAATGGATGTTGGTCAGGAAGTCGATCTGCTCCCACCAGAGTCCCTAACACAGGGAAAGAGAGGGAACCAAGGCCAACAGAGGGCATCCAGTTGGGAAGGGCCTCCAGATGGGAGGCTCCCTGACTCTATGGCTGCGTTTGCATTTGTTCAACAGAGCTCTCCATCCAATTCACAAAGCCATTCATAGTGACCCACCCCATCTATAAGGCAAATAAAACTGTCATCCTCCAATCTGGAAGATGGCTCGTTTCATCTTATCTTATATCAAGTCTCCCCCCAACACTTGCCTTATATTCCCCTTCTGTGATTTAAAAAAAATAAAAAACAATAACAACCACAAAAACACGGGTAATGAAAGTTGGCCTAAAGTAGGTCCTCCACGGACCAACATATGATTGAAGGCGCAAGAACCTGCCTCAGCACCTCAAGGAAAGTTTTCTCAATAAGGCAAAGGAGAAAGAGAGCCACTGCTAGCAGCAGAGGGATGAGCAGCTCGGATGTTATGTCATAAACTGCTTGCATTCGATCAGTTAGACGTGTATTTTGGGGAGTCCACCACCATTTATACAGAAACAAGATGTCCCCAAAACTGAGTTTTCTGTCCCTTACTGATAGTTTGATAACACTCAGAGATGACATTCTGCTAGCCACTATGGTTCCCAGGTACCAAGTCCCACCCTGTGCCCAGCAAATGATTGTATAGATTTTTTTTTTATTGTCATGTGTATGTTATATGTGATCCTGCCTAGTCCATCACCTGGCACATGTTAGTCCCTCAGCAAACACTCATGGAGTCGATAAACAAAAGGCACAATGAAAAAGAAAGAAAGAAAGAAAAGAAAAAAGAAAGGCACAATGGTCCAAAACCCCACTGGCCAGTTTGCAGGACCCTAACCCTGCTTCTGAGGTCTATTGTATTTGTTTGTTTTTTTCAATACTAGGGATTGAACTCAGGCCCTTACACTTAGTGGGGCAGGCACTCTGCCACTTGAACTATTCCCCTAATCCTTTTTGCCTTTATTTATTTCACAGGTAAGATCTCATGCTTTTCTGGATTACTCTGGACCACATAGCTGAGATTACAGGTGTAAGCCGCCCCACTCAGCCAGGAATCCCAACTTCTTGAAACAAGGCCTGCAGGAAGAAAATATTTGCTTTCCTAGACATTTTCTATTCATGATGCATTTGCTACAAAAAAAGATCACATTAGAACACAGTATAAATAGAACACACAGGAAAATGGTTTTTAAAAGAATCGAAACATATGCACCAAAATATGGTTATTTCTCACTGGTAGATTAATTTTTATTTTCTTGCTCTTTTTTTCTAAAGTCTGCTTATTAGCAGCAGGTGTACACTGCTTTAAGCTCATGAACTTAAGCTTATTTGAATCAGAAGCCACACACTTTTCAGGGGAGGGCAAGGTGAAGGGACCCTCCTCTCATCTGTGACAGCTCTACTCTCAAATAAAACAACCCTGGCATCAGACCCACAGAGAAGAAGCCTATCACTTGAGAATGTCCACAAGTCCTCTTTAGGCTCCATTTGCCAGATGCCAGGAGCAGCCTAGCTCTATGTGCTGCTTTTCATCCTCCAACACAAGCCTCTTCAAAGAGTAAGACTGGCTTTTCCAGCAAACATACCAGTCAGGCGCATTCTCAAATCAATAGGTCATTTCTCCCTCTATGCTTTAACAAAGGATTTTTTAGCAAATGCCGGTTGCAGCCAACTGTTGTTAAGGCTTAGGAACACCACAGTGCTCAAACTACAGGTGGCTCCTATCTATATGGAGCTCCCAATTAATCAAATATCCCCAGTAATGAACACAGAATCAGCCACCACAAAAGGTGCTCCGGAGGAAAGGAAGATGGTTTGATATACAAAGAGCTAGGGAAGCTTTCCAAAGGAAGCACTGAAGGATGACTAGGAATTAAATGGGTGTACAATGGGGGTGTACAAAGGCCCTGGTACAGCCCGGCAAAGCCCAGAGAATAAGGAGACATGGGGAGTGAGGCAGCCAAGATGAGCAGGATTCTAGCCATGGGGGGTCTCGTAAGCGACATTGAGAATTTGTCTTTATCCTAAAATCAATCTGAAGATAGTGTAGGGTAGCAAGCCCTTCATTGATCCACACCTTCTAGCTCCTTCTCTGGAGTTACCTTTGAAGGAAAAGGAACACAGAAGTCAAAACATAAGGGAATGTTATTTCAGTCGCAACAGCTTCCGGGGCCTGCCTGGGATCAGCTAACCCTGACCCATCCCATACACAATACTAATTGATCCCAGCAGTCATTCACCATGTACAGGCATTGTGACAATATGCTTCGTGTAAAGTATCACATGTCATCCTTGAAAAATTGAGGCCTAATCATTGTCCCCACTTTACAGGTACAGGAACTGAGGTTGAAAGTGGTCCATCCTTTGTCATGAACAGTGCAACTGGTAGGCTAAGACTCTCATGATCTCTCTCCAAAGATCATCCTTTCTCCTGTAAGCCAGGCCAGTCCCTCTGGGTGTTCTGGAAACTGAGAGACCATTTTCAGAACTGTAACACTCAGGTCCTGCAAGCTTCTCAATCACCTAAGAAAGTCCAGAGAGAGGAGGAGAGTTCCAAGGGAAGTCACCCTAGAAAAGAACATTTCAGACAGAAGAACAGCGTGAAGTAAACCCATAGCACACAGCCTGGGAGTCATAAACACAGCATAGAGAGCATCAAGGATGGAGGAGGAGACCCAGAGACAGGCAGCCGGAGAGCAGTGGGTCCTGGATGTACATTAATCCAGAGCCACACGGAAGCCACAGGGACACACAGTTCCATAAAATCATCTTGTGTCAGGCGATGGTGGCTCACACCTATAATCCTAGCTACTCAGAAGTCTGAGATCTGAGGATCATGGTTCAAAGCATCTCAGGCAGGAAAGTCCCTGAGATGCCAATAAACTCAGAAAAAGTCAGACATGGCACTGTAGCTCAAGTAGTGGAGTGTAGAGTGCTAGCCTTGGGCAAAAATAAGCTCAGGGACAGAGCTCAGGCCCAGAGTTCAAGCCCCAGGACACACACACACACACACACACACACACACACACACACACAGCATCCTGTTTGCAAGGTATAGCCCACATTTAAATCATAGCAAGACGCTTTATCTAACCTCAGTCAGCAACTGCAGTTAGAAAATGGCACACTGTCATCAATCTGCTTTGATTTAGGGCAGAGATGGAGGTGAAAAGAGAGACGAGACACTTCACTCACTTTTTAATAAATGTGTCGTGGGGAGACAGTTGGCCTGCGCTGACCGTCCCCCCTAGGTCTAAGCTGTGCACTAGGAGTGGCTGCAAGAACAGGGACTCAGAATAACAAGCAAAATAACAAGTCACATCTCAACAAGCCACAGGAGTTATTTTTTCCTTCCTTGTTGACTCGGGCCCTGGAGAAATGCCACAATGATTTATGGAAAGAGCAGTTTGAAGTAGACAGAGCCTAGATATTATTTCTGCCAGCTCCTTTTACTTTGTGTGGTGAGCACTTTGCATTGGCAAACCGACACCATTTAATAACAACTGTCGGTGTCAATAAGAAACACTGTGGTGATGGTACAAATGCCCTTCTGGCTTAGGGGTGGGGGTGGGCTGGGGCTAGATGCCCCCCCATATCTCCTGTCAGTCATTGTTAATGATCAGGGTAATCGCTCACCTTTGTAGAGCTCTGTGATTTCAGAGCTTTCAGCTTTATAAGAGCTGTATCTACATAGAAGTGTTTCTGTCCCTCTGAGGGGCCAAAAGGTTTGTAAGGTCATGAAAGGCCACATAGTTCTGGGGTCTTTATAAAACAGGAGCCCACAGAATACAGGCAAGCCACAGAAATGAAGAAAGGATGGGTAAGAAATAACAGAGATGGTAGGGTCTGTAGCAAATTGAATGTATGTCCTACTGAAGGGTTGAGGCTAACAAGCTTACTTTTGAAGGTTTGGAGTAACAGGATAAAATCACAATGGGAAAAAAAACTAAACTTAACACTTGAAATCTTATATTCTTATATAATAATTGATATATACCTATATATCTGTGTGTATGTATATGTGTGTGTGTGTGTGTGTTTATATATATATATACACATATATATATATATATATACACACACACACAGAGAGCTCAGGCCCAGAGTTCAAGCCCCAGGACACACACACACACACACACACACACACACACACACACACACACACACACACAGCAT
>NW_012267230.1:8073116-8118386 GCF_000151885.1 Dipodomys ordii
CACACACACACACACACACACACACACACACACACACACACACACACAGCATCCTGTTTGCAAGGTATAGCCCACATTTAAATCATAGCAATATATTTAAATCATATATATATATACACATATATATATATATATAAACACATGTTCAGTCTGTAGCAGGAACCAAAACTTGGAAGAATGGGTCCAGGCTACCACCAGAAAAAAAAAAAATAGTAGAGGTCTTAGAGACTTAAGAGACCACAGGGTTGAAGGGAGGGAGTCTTGGGTTCAAATTCCCAGCATACCGTTAACTGTCCATGATGTGGCCTTGAGTAAGTTTTCTGACATCAGTTTCCTCAGGTGAAGAAAGTATATGAGCCAGGTGCTGGTGGCTCACACCTGTAATCCTAGCTACTCAGGAGGTTAAGATCTGAGGATTGTGGGTCAAAGCTAGCCCCCACACCCACCCCCACAGGAAAGTCTGTGAGACTCTTATCTCCAATTAACCACCAGAAAACTGGAAGTGGCGCTGTGGCTCAAGAGGTAGAGTGCTCACTTTGAGCTGAAGAGCTCAGGGACAGCACCTAGGCCCAGAGTTCAAGCACCACAACTGACAAAAAAAAAAAAAAAAAATGTAGATGATAACGAAAGAACCACTTAGAGTGAATTCAAGCCTCTTCCCTTAACATTGTGGAGCTGTAAAAGTTGATCTTGCTTACACCTTACAAAATACTGCTTTTTCTCATAACCTCACATGCTACTAAAGCACCAGCTACCGGCTAATTAAGAGCCAGCAGGTTAAAAATAATGAGCCAGGCACTGGTTGCTCACACTTGTTAATCTACTCAGGAGGCTGAGATCTGAGGATTGTTGTTCAAAGCCAGCCTGGGCAGGAAAGTCCGTAACACCCTTATCTCCAATTAACCGCCAGAAAACTGGAAGTGGTGCTGTGGCTCAAGTGGTAGAGCACTAACCTTGAGCTGAAGAGCTGAGAGACAGCACCCAGGCCCAGAGTTCAAGTCCCACAACTAACAAAAAATAATAATTATTATTATTATTATAAATAATTATAAAATTATAAAATATTTATATAAAATTATAATTATAAAAGATAAAATAACACATAAAATATGTATTATAAAATTATAATATAACTATTATAAAATTATAAATAATTATAGATCATAAAATATATTGTTATAAAATAATTACTGATCATTGAAAGTCACCCCTGTTCCCAGGAAACAACTTGCTTGAGCTGTCTGGAGGCCAAGACTCCAGAACCCAGTACTCCTCTTTGGCTGATGCCAGGCTTTGTCTCTTAGGGAAAACAGTTTGCTACAAGAAAGAACTATCATTATCTTTTCCCCAGACCACTTGTGTGTTCCCACAAAGAACAGAGCAATGGAGAGTTGTGAGAAATGTCCTCACTTGATAGTTCATCTGTTCACAAATGAGCAGACTCAGGTCCATGTGTTGTGCACACCTATAAAATCCCAGCTGTATGTGAGGCAGAGGTAGGAGGATTATAGCCTAGAAAAAAGCATGAGATCCTATTTGAGAAGACCCGGTATGTGGCTCCCATGGTAAAATGCCTGCCTACCTACCAAGTGTGAGGCCCTGAATTTAGTTCCAGTACTGCCAACAGACAAATTAGAAGAAAAGTTAAAAGAGAAGGAAGTAAACAAGTGATAAGGAGGAGTAATAGAAGAGGTATGATCATAGCACATTAATGTATATATAGGAAGACCACGGTAAAATTCTCACTTGGTATAATTAATATATACTAATAAAGTGATTTTTTTAAACCAGTTTGAGTTGGATACTAGTAGCTCATGCCTATAATCCTAGCTACTCAGGACACTGAGATCTGTGGGATTGTGGTTCAAAGCCAGGCAGAGAGAAAAGTATTTGAGACTCCATCTCCAAAGTAACTAGCAAAAAGCCAGGCTATAGACATGGCTCAAGTGGTAAAGCACCATCTATGAGTGAGCAAACTGAGCAAGCATAAGGTACCTGAGTTTAAGTCTCAGTACCAGCATGGGGGAGGGGAAGAGAACCAAATCGGAGTGTTAATTTTCTTCATGTAAGCAGAGCATTCAGTCTTTCTCAGGACATGATAGACACCTGATGTCTGAGGGAGGACCTAGGACTATGTTCAGGGCAGGTATTCCCTGCTCCCTCCGCCCTGGACCACTGCTAACAATAAGAACTGGCACTTGTCAGATACTCAGCAGTCCCAGAAACTATCTTCACCTATGTCATCTCATCTGCTCAAGAAACACAGGTGAAGGCTGGGCACTGGTGGCTCACACCTGTAATCCTACTTACTCAGGAAGCTGAGATTTGAGGATTGTAGTTCAAAGCCAGCCAAGGCAGGAAAGTTCATGAAACTCTTATGTTCAGTTAACCACCAGAAAACCAGAAGTGGCACTGTAGCTCAAAGTGGTAAAGTGTTAGCCTTAAGTAAAAAGAGCTCAAGGACAGCGCCCAGGCCCTGAGTTCAAACCCCACGACCGACCAAAAAAAAAAAAAAGAAACAAAGAAAAAAGAAATGCCAGTGAAGGGGCTGGCCCAGGCTCACACAGCCTGTAAGTGCAGAGACAGGATCTAACTCAGACATTTGCTCAAGAACCCACACGTGTGATTTGTACATGGTAAGGTCAGGCTAACAGAAGGCAAGCCAGGTCCTAACCCTACATCCGGGGCTAACTCTAACTCTAACGTGCCCTTGCTGTTCTCTCACCTTACTATGCAACTTAAAAAAGAGGTGGGAACATGGTGTCCACTTCCCCAAGCTTGCCAGCTCCGGCTGGTCAGCCAGAGCGAAGCAGGTGTAAGCATGGAGGGAAACAATCGAAG
This sequence comes from Dipodomys ordii, assembly GCF_000151885.1. Taxonomy (NCBI): domain Eukaryota; kingdom Metazoa; phylum Chordata; class Mammalia; order Rodentia; family Heteromyidae; genus Dipodomys; species Dipodomys ordii. The sequence goes on from NW_012267230.1 coordinate 8,075,958, forward strand.
ACCATTTCCACATGTGAACTATCAGACTGCGCCCTGGAGAGCCAATGCTACCACAGGACCTTGTGTAAGAGCCCATGCTGGCTCTGCCTATCACAGGCCGCAGCCCTGCCACTTGCCAGCTCCCATGCCTGGCTGAGCTCCCCATTCCCACCCACCCCCACTTCCAGGTGTCTAAGGGAGGCTCTGTTTGCCTTGTCCCTCTGGAGGGCAGGCAGAGGCAGAGGAACGGGCAGCGACTCCAGAGCCATCAGCACTGCTGGCTGAAACCAAACATGACAGATTTACCATTGGGCAGGCTGTTCCATTTATTATTTAACACTCGTGATAAATATTTGCATGACCCGGTGCTGGAGGGAAAACTGTGATAACTCACCACGATTCCCTGCCAAACAGACTCGTGATTGGATCCCAAGGCTGCGGCAGAGAATATTTTCTGCCACTCTCAGGACCTACGTGAATGGCTCTTGGGTTGAAAACCGCTTCTTGTCCATCCTCAACGTGGCAGCTAGAGGCGAAAGAGAAGGGGGAAGATGACGCTGACTAATGTCTACCTTGTCATTACCTACTAGATACCGGGTTCTATGCCCAGGGCTCCCCTGAGGGAAGGGCCACCTGGGGAACGGAGGAACCCATGGCAGGAGGAAGCTGTACACAGTTCATGGTCATAATAAAGAATCCAGATGTTATTGTATGTTGAAGAGAAGCCATTGGTGAAGGGGGATCTGACTCCTGCTGCACTGATTTCTGGATCCAGACGTTGACACTGACACTGGGAGAAGAAGAAAGGGAGAACAAGAAAGTAAGACATTGCATCAGAAGAGAGCTGGCCAGGAGTCATCAGAAAGTTCACACAAAAACAAAGCAATGCCTGCAATAGAAATGCACACGTTCTCCCCACGCCGTCCCTAGCCAGCCTGACAGCTGGCTATCAATTTCTGCTTTGCTCTTGCCAAGTACAGCAAAGGACACGTCAAAGACCTTTAAAAGTAACTTCTAGCCAGACGCTGGTGGCGCAGGCCTGTCATCCTAAATACTCAGGAGACTGAGATCTGAGGATCACGGTTCTAAGCCAGCCAGGGCAGGAAAGTCCCTGAGACTCTTATCTCCAATTAACTAACCAGAAAACTGGAAGTGGAGCTGTGACTCAAAGTGGTAGACCACGATCCTTGAGCAAAAGAGCTCAAGGACAATGCCTAAGATTCTAGTTCCGGGCCCCATGCTAAAAAAAAAAAAAAAGTAAAAGTAACTTCCAAACAACTCATGGATGGGAAAACAAAGAGAAGTTGTGATCAGCATGCCAAGAACCATGAGGACAATTAGTAATACTGTACTAATGGCCTCACTGTATATCTACACAATCGTTAGTTCATCCAGGCCCTGGGAAGGAGGTAGGGTGAAGTATGGCAACCCCATAGTGCAGCAAGATGACAGGTTACCCTGCCTGGCGTTGTAGGTTCTTCTTGGACTTTTAAAATTCATTGTACTTTATTTATTTACTCACCTACTCTCTGAGAGCTTAAAGTAGACTTCAAGAAGTACATATGACAATATTTTAAACTGGGACTAGAGAAAAGTAATTTAGAATAAGAGGAAAAAACTGAAGGACAGAGAAGAATTACAGATAAAAAAAAAAAACAGATAAGCCTGGGCTGGCAGTGACAATTGATGCCTATAATATCTTGTGGTCCAAGGCTGGCCTAGGCAAAAGCCAGAGATGGTATCTGAAAAACAAAGGTAAATGAGAATGTAGTTCAAGTGGTAGACCACTTGGTTAGCAAGAAAAAGTCCTGAATTCAAACCCCAGTACTTCCAAGATAGATAGATAGATTAGATAGATAGATAGATAGTCCGACCAACAGACAGAGAGACAAACAGATGAGGGTCTGAACACATGAGTTTCTGAAAACCCTGGTAGCCAAATCAAAAAGGGCAGCAAAGATATTCTCATGGTCCACCAGGAGAAAAACTTAACTTTCTAGTACCAGCAATGCTATGCCATGTGAAGCACCACTACCACCTCCCCCAAAAAAACTAAATGATTTAGTCTCCAAAAGGGATAAGAAACCATTGAATCTTTGTGATTACCACTTTAGATTTTAAATTGTTACAAAAGTCAGATACCAATGGCTCATGCCTGTAATCCTAGCTACTCAGGAGGAGGTATGAGGACTGCGGTTCAAAGCCAGTGGGACAGCAAAGTCTGTGAGACTATTTTCTCCAATTAACCACCAGAAAAATGGAAGTGGACCTGTGGCTCAAAGTGACAGAGCACTAGCCTTGAGCAAAAACAGTTCAGGGACAGCACTCAAGCAAAATCCAACAGAAAACTAGTCTTCTGGCGTGGACTGAAATAAGAATCCCAACCTAAGGGATGTGTACAGGCACCAGTCAGTAAAAATGAGAAAGAAGTGGATGTGAGGCAATGGAGAGTAGTAGAGAGTGTGGCAAACTGCAGAACCACGCTCTGTCTTACAGGGGGCAGCAGCGGCTTCTTGCCCAAAACATGGGTAAATTTACCCATCTTCTGATTTTTAAGAGGAACTAAATGTGAGATTTTTAATGTGAACTCTTCTAAGTCTAAACACTGGATTTTTGTTCACATTTACTTAAAATAATGTGTATGTTCAGCATGGTCCCACCTGTCGTTTAATTTCAGGAAGAAATAGCAAATCTCTGTAGCAGCCATTCACTGCAGTCCTGTTCCCGTGTATTCCACATCCACGGATTCAACCAACCCATTTATAACATATATAATTCAGCTGGGCACCAGTGGCTCATGCCTATAATCCCAGCTACTTGGGGGGGGGGGGGGTTGAGACTGGGAAGACCAGCCCAGGCAGAGAAGATCACAAGACTCCTCTTTAACCCCATAGCTGGATACAATGGTGTTCTTCCAGCTATTATTTGAAGCTTAATAAGTGGATCTTGGCCCAAGTGCATGCCAGAGCAGGAAGTGAGACACTACCTCTACAGTAGCTGCCAGTAAGGCTGAACATCAGTGGCTCACACTCATAATCCTAGCTACTTAGGAGGCTGAGAGCAGAAGGATCAAGGATCAAGGCCATCCCAAGCAGAAAAGTTTATGAAATCCTATCTCAAAAGTAAGCAGGGTTGGGGCTGGGAAGGTGGCTCAGTGGTAGAGTGCTTGCCTTGCATGCTTGAGGCCCTGGGTTCGATTCCTCAGCTACCACATAAGCAAAAAGAAAAAGCCGGAAGTGGCGCTGTGGCTCAAGTGGTAGAGCGCTAGCCTTGAGCTGAAGGGCTGAGGGACAGCGCCCAGGCCCAGAGTTCAGGCCCACTACTGGACCCAAAAAAAAAAAAAAAAAGTAAGCAGGGCTAAAGGCGAGGCTCAAGTAATAGAGCACCAGCCTACCAAGCAAGGTGCCTTGAGTTAAATAAATATCCAGCACCAAAAGTCGGGAGAAGGGCTTGGATGTATAATGTGGTGAGCACAAGAGCCAGAGTCTCAAACCCCCATACCACCCAAAACAAAACTATGTCTATACTGTGCGTGCGCATTTTTTCTTTGTTGATGCTCTCTGAAGACAGCATTGTCTGTATTTTCATGGTATTTCTGCGCATACAGTGCAGAAGTAAGATAGACAAGACGTAAAGTAGGCAGAAAGGGGTATTAATGCAAACTCCACACCACCTTTTTTTTTTTTTCCATCTGAGACCAGTACTCACTCTATCACTTTGAGCCACAGCTCAACTTCCAGTCTTCTGGTTGCAAACTGGAGATAAAGAGTCTCACAGACTTTCCTTCCCCTGGCTGGCTTTGAACTATCCTCAGATCTCAGCCTCCTGAGTAGCTAAGATTATAGGTGTGAGCTACCAGTGAGTGCCCAGCTCTCAAGGAGGGTTTTAATTCAGAGGGCTAAGTCATATGACAGAGGTTGCGTTAATTGGACTCATCTAGCTCAAGTGAGAGTTCTCCCACCCACTAGCTGTGTAACCTTGGGCAACTCTCTTGCCCTCTCTGTGCCCATCCACTCATCTATAGAAAAAAAGTGGGGCTATAACAACACCATCTAACTTGCCATTTGTTGGGAACAGGACTGACCTGTGGGATGCGGGGATGCTGTTGAAACAGATTGTGATGTAAATGGTTACCCTAGAGTTAGACAGTTCCCAACATGGGCAGCACTAGATGCCACATATGACAAAAATAAACAGAGTACATGCCTATGCATGTTCAAATGAAACTTACTAGTACAGAAAGTCACTGGAGAATAAAACCAGTTGGTCTTCTTACCTCATTTTCCTCCATCTTCTCAAGGAGAACCTTGCTAAATAAAGCAAAGCACTCAGGGTCCCTCAGATTCAACCAAGCCTTCTCATCCATCAGTCCTGGATTGCACCTCCTTCCTGCCTCCAAGGAAACTCCTGCCAGCCCTGGGGCCTTGATTTATAGCCCTGCCAACTCCTGCCTGTCAGTCTGCAGGAGCTGCCCTCCTTCCATGTCTGGCCCAGCCCTGCCTCTGCATGGAGGCTGCCAATGCAGCTCGGCAGTCCCCCCTGTGCCTTGGATCCAGAAAGATCCTCGGGGCAACAAGTGCTCTGAGTCTTTTCTTTCCAAGCCTCAAACTGATTACCCCTTCCAGGTTTAAATATAACTGGCCACCTAGCTCTCCCCGATTATTTTGCAGGTGCCATTGACCAGATCTGTCAAAATGACCAAAATAGAAATAAAATTAAACAAATAGTGAATTCATTAGTTCACCTACCTAAAGAATCCACGAGCAGATGTCGTTCAGGTCGGGCAGGATTTGGGCGTGCAAGTCTGGAATCAATTCTCCCTCTCTGGAGTCTTCTATCCTCCCTGCCGATGCTGCCACCGAAGCAGCTCTACCTTGGATGGCTGTTGCAAAGTAGGCAAAGGCGGCTTCCTCAGGGTTGGTGGCTCTGGGCCCTGACAGGACCAAGGACCCATGGCTGGACTGACGCCCCAGGGCCCTGTGGCTCCAACCTGCACACTAGGCCTCTCTGGGCCTTGGCTGTCGGTGGCCCTGCGCCCGCTTGGCAATTCACCACTCATAGCAGCCAGGCTCTCAAGCCTTGGGTGCCAGGAGCCCTTAGGCTCACTCTATGGGTGGCACAGGTGAAATAACCACTGAGGAAAAACACCACCATTACTGGGGCCTGATTGTCCAACGCGTCCATGTCCATCCTGAGGAGCTCCCGGCGGTCTGAGGAGACCTGAGGCGGCCGCTTGGTTTTTATAGCCAGAAAAAGCGCGAGATGAGAGCGGTATGCAAATGAGCTTGTCCCTCCCACCAGTCACAGACCTGCTTCCAGTACTCAGACCAATCGCAGCCAATCACAGCACGACACTCCCACCTGTCGATCACAAGCTTTCACTCTTTTTTTTGCTGAGTCACTAAGGGGCGTGCACTTCCTCCTGGGGCCGGTGAGCTGTGAGGGAAACAAAGTGGAAACTGGCGCCCATGGCTTCCCCTGAGGATCAGGGTTCAAAGCCAGCCCGAAGTAGAAAAAGCTCAAAGACTCCATCTCCAAGTAACCGGCAAAAAGCTGAGCTGGAGGCGTGACTTGAGTGATAAGGGAGCCAATCATAAGCAACCAAGCCAGGTGAGAGGTTATGAGGCCCTGAGTTCAAGCCTGGGCACCCCCCCAAAAAAAAATATTCTGAAGTCAGCCCTCTCCCTCAGTTCCCCAGTCACACCTGGGGAAGCACTGGTAACTGCTGTCCATCACCCCAATACCCTAAGTTCTATCTATCCTCCTTGTGGTCCCCCTGGGCAGCGAACCTTGTGTGTGTGTGTGTGTGTGTCCTTAGCTTGACTTTTCCAGAAAAAAATAATAACTTATTAATTAAGGCTTCATGCATTTGGGTCACACCTCACGCAGAAGATTATTCTGCACCTGGGCCGATCCCCTCACAAAATACCTGCCACTTCCACATCCCTGTGTCCCTAGAGCCAGCCCACTCCCCTTACCACAGACTCCTCCCCACTTCTCTCAGTTTACATTCCTTGTGTTGCTGCCTTCCTTTTATGTGTCCCCATTCAGTTCCCTATTGGAGCTTCTAGGATCTTCCCTTTGAAAACCACCCACAGGTAGCAGTCCTTTGGATCTGATTGAAGCCGGTCTGTACCAGGCCTGGCGCTGTCTGGAGTAGCTAGCTGCAGGCAGGTTCATCCCATGCTCCCTAGGCTGAAGCAACCATGGTTGGAGCAGGGTGTCTGGGGGTGGAGAGGGGCAGTCACCCTGGCTTCACTTGTGGGGGCCTCCTACCGGGCTAAGCGTTCCTCAGAGTGGTGGTGGAGAACACCCCACCAGAGATTTGAACCTCCACTTTACAGAAGGACTGGTTTGTAGACTCTCGGACTCATAAGCTCAAAACTTCCAAAGAAGGATGCTGATTGGTTTTCCTTGGGTCATATGACCGAAGTCTGAGCCAATCACCAGTGGCCAGAGAACCGAGGCCAGGGAACCATAGCTTCAGAGCTCAACACATAGCAAGTGGAGTCAGGACTTCACTATGGGCTCAAAATGGCAGGGAAAGAGAATGCAAGCAAAGGCAGTTCCGGCAAGAAGGCAAGCCAACTGGAGGTGTAGCATTGATTACACTTGATAGTGGAGGAAACTTGCCAGGCGGCATCACTAAAGAAGGCTGTTGGCTGAGGATGAAGGGCCCTCCCAACTGTGGCCTTCGGACATCTGGTCCAGATGCGGGAAGAACACATGCAGCTTTAATAAGGGACCAAAGCCAGCGGTCTGCCAGGGCTCCTGCGAGGGATATTAGCATGCATTAGCATGTGGCTCAGCCTGCCTGGATGAAATATGAGGAGGTCTTTGAAGACGCATCCAAAGTGTTTAACAAATGCTCTGGAACCACTAGTCTGAAAACATCCCACGCTCAGGATGCAGGTCTTGTGTGATCTGTCACATTTCCCAGTCACAGCTTTGGCAGGAGGTGGGCTAAATCCACATTTATTTCCATTTCATCCTGTTTGTCAACTCTGCTACTTTCTCTCTCCACCCCTCCATCCTAATTTATATCTCACAATTCCTCCACAGTGGGGGGAGAGGGGCGGGGGGCAAGGAAAGACAGCAAGTTCTGTGACCAGTCAGAACTGGTTATGAATATTGGATTTGCTCTTTCCAAGCTGGGTGCCCTTGGGGAAGTTACTCCCCCTCTCTGAAGCTTGCAATTTGCACCTCAGTGGAAATACACATACTTACATTAGAAGGTAGTGAAGAACCTTCCAGACAATACTAGCAAAGTTCTCCATCACTCAGGATGGGATGACATATCACATGCTCAGACTTCTATGGCTTTGTGCAAGACCATTTCTTCCTCTCTCTTTCTCTCTCTCTTTTCTCTCTCTTTCCTAGTTCCCTGTCACCTGCAAGTATCTGTTCTGTAGATCAAAATGAAGCCAAGTCACCAAGAGGCTGGCATTAACAGAGGTGACAGATGGAAACGCACATACACATCTTGGTATGGGGTTCAGTTAGGTCCCACAAAGCAACTCCCTTCATTCCATTAGCAACTAAGTCAGCCACAGTTTACAGGTGTTTGACGCGGAAGGACATCAGGTCTGCTTTGGCATTTGAAGTACTTGACCCAAAAGGAATCAATTGCCTCAATCAGCTTAGCGGAAGGACAAATGCTCCCTACAGACAAGGTACTGTCAAGCTTGTTTTCCAAGCACATCCAGGGTGCTGTGTTGGGTATTTTCATTAGACCCAGTCTCCATTCAGGATCACTGATGCATTTCCAATGTGCCAGGTTCAACCAACATCTCCCCAACAGGCCGCTGTGTGACCCCGGCTATAAGACAGACAACACAAGCTCCCAGAAGACAGACAGACATGAGGCAAGGATTTGAGGACAAGGATTCAAATTCACATAGTTTAGTTGGGAGGGACAGAAAATAGTTCTGGAGAAATGGAATGGGAGAGTAGAGAGAGAAGGTATCTCATACAGCCTGCCCTCTGGGTGGCTGGGAGCCAGCCTGACACTTCCTAGCTCAGTGATAATCAGCGTCTCTGATTAAGGCCAGAGGCCCAGGGTGGTAGAAAATATTGAACAACTGGCTTTCTAAGGGGGGAGGGTGCTGAACCTTGCTTTTGACTTGTAATGTTTGCTGATTCCCATGGTGTAACCACAAGCCAGGTGGTATGGGCTGAACAACCATATCTGCTCCCTGGCCCAGGATTTCATAGCTATTGAGTAGGGTCCCTCAACACAGTGGGCCAGGAGTCTGAACTCCAAGGTCTAGAGAGGGAGAAAGGAGGGACCGTGCAGGGCAGGAGAAAGGGGAAACAGAAGAGGGGTAGATGTGGATATTGAGAGAAACCTTCAGAATCTTCCAGCCTGAGGCCAGGTTGAATGCCAGCCTCCTCCTGGGGCATCCCCGTCAAATGCACACGCAAGCCTCTCCTTGCACACACCCGTGACAAGGAGCTCACCACTCTTACTCTCAGAATACCAATTCTCTAAGCGTCTCACCTCGCTGGGCCCACATGGGACCTAAACAGCCGACTGCCTAGAAGGAGGAGTCATTTCACTGTGTTCCCCAGCAATGGATGGCTTCGGCTCAGGAGGCAGGCACTTGAGGAATGAGCGAGCCTCTGGATCGGACATGTACGACAGATGAAGTGGCTGGTCCCCGACCAACTGAAGCAATGGCTCCTTTTGTCAAAGCCACTCACCAAAAGCGAGAGGACGACATGATAAATGTTCGGCTGCATCAGGCCGATGAAGCATCTCACACGAGGCTCTCTCCCTCGCAGGGATCGGTGACTTCCCCCCGGGGGCTGAAGGACTAGGACAGAGAAAGCTGAACTCTACCTCTCATCCCACCCCTCCAATTTCCAGAGCCCCGCAATGGGGAGCTAAAGTCAGGCCTGAGAGTCTGCTGACCAAAGCAGGACCAGCGTGGAGGACACAGGCCATGCACGGGCGTAGTACATCCTGTGTGTTATATTCTCAATGTGTCAGCAAGAGGCGCTGCATTTGCATTTTGCAAAGTCCTCATCTGATCTGGTCAGTCGTGAAGCGATGGGGGGAGGAAGGGGTGGGGAAGAATGATCTTACACAGCCAAGCTTCTCACACACCTCAAATCCTTCACCTTTCATTTGCTGAGTACCTGGTGTGCCCCACATGGAACCAGCCACTGGAGGAATAGAATACAACAGTCCAACAGCTGCCATCCAGGAGTTCAGGGGCAAATGGAAGGCCATCCAGTTTGTGTGCTTGGTCCCTCCAGCCTGCCTGGCAGCGTGCTAGAGCTCTGTTCGCAGAAAGCAGGAAGGCTCAGAGGAGATTCTCGTACCACCTCCCCGAAGTGGGATGGGAAGGGGAATCAAAAGGTAGCAATACCAGCAGAATGCCTACAGGGATCACAGCAAAGATATTCCTGAACTTGGAGAGAGGTTCTCTAAGATGGAAGGGAAGCAGATGAAGCTGTAGGCAGGAAGGTTGGACCACTCTAAAGAGAGGCAATGCTGAAGGATTCTTCACATGGAGCCCCAGCTCTCTGTTGACTCCAGATTCCAGATGAGGAGGAAACTGAGGCTCAGAGACAGCAGTTTCCTGTCTCTGAGCACACAGCCAGGAAGTGGTGGAGTTCAAGGTTGTTGCTCCTCTAAACCCACTCTGTCACTACTAAGCCTTGTTTTAATATCAGGAGCTATCTTGAGAAAGAAGGAGGAGGAGATTCCTACCAGGTACCACCACATCCAGCTATTGATTGATATGAGGTCTCATGAGTTCTTGTGAAGGCTTTTTGGGCCAGGACTAGTTTGCAATGGCTTCTCAGCTCCCAAGGAGCTGGGATTACAAGTATGAGCTACTGCATCCGGCCTATGTTTCTAACTTGCAAGCAAGAATGCTAATGCAGTAATGCTCCAAACATTAATATCTTCCTCCCAACCCATCACCCAGGCAGCAGTGGTCTAGCCTGGGCAAACCCCCTGGGGAGGGAAAAGAGGAGGGGGCAAAGTCTAGCGCTCACCAGAGGCCAGTAACTGACTCAGTGTTCTCCACATCTCAATGGTAAAAACAAGGTCCAGGAGCCAACTTGACCCCCACAGCCCATCTTTCCCAAGAGATATAGTGTACCTCATCCTGGCATCCACACAAGGCGGGTCAGGCTGGACCAATATGTCACAGAGCAATAGGCAATGGTCGAAGGGTGGGGGTGGTGCCTAGGCCGAGACATTCCCAGATTGGATGGTGCTGCTCGAAGACTTTCAAAGCCAGCAGAGGCCAGGAGGCCCAGTAATGGCGGGGACAGGCCAGCGCCCTGATGCATAAGGCTCCCAGAGGCTCTCTTCATCTGCAGCAGTCAGCTGCCTGAAGGGTCGTGAGCAGCAGGAGGGAGAGGTGAGCTCAGGTGCAGCTTGTGGTCACCTCTTACTGTACAAGTGTACCCTCGCGCACACACACAGTCTCACACACTCTGCTGATCATACCGCAGCCTACAGGGTCCCATGGAGTGTGCAGGCGCCTGGAGTCTATGCGCATCCTGTTGGTGTGTGTCAGAGAAAAAAACGTGTGTGACAAAGTCCTTGGGTCACCTGCCTGCAGACCCCACAGAGAGTGACCACAGTCTGAGATGTCGCAGGAAGATGACATTCTATAAATCAGACACTGGTGGTCTTGAGAACCCTTCCCAGTGGCAAAGCCAGAACTGGGGACTTGAGAGACGATGTAACGTTGAAGGATGGCTTCTGAGAGAAGTGTGGACGGCAGGACACAGCATGGTCAAGGCCAATGAAAATATGGTCCCTCAAGTCCAGCCTCAGCCTGATCCAGGAGGAGCTGTGAAGTATGGGCTGCATCATCCATCCATCCGTCCATCCATCCTGGCTGGTCATACTGGACTGGTCATTCCATAGGACCACATAAATGAGTCATTGAGATTATGGCTCCCTTCCTTCCAGGTGAGGTGGCTTCCCCCTGTGGGTGATCCCAGAGAAGGGGACAGCTGGGAGCCGTCAGCCAGCCAGCACTTACAGCAGCTAGGGACAGGTGTGGACAAGTTGGGGACAGCTGGCCAAATAGAAGGATCCAGGTAGAGCTGTGATGATGACCTGTCATTTAGCTTTCCCTGGGGATGATTTTCAAAATACCGAACACCTGACATGACACAAGTACTGTCCAATCTGACCAGACACTATGATCTGCTCTCCAACCAAGTGCCAGGGATGGTGGCATGAACCCAGCCCTGGGCCCACGGCCCCACAAGAGCCATTCACTGATTCTCATGCTGGCCCTGGAGAGCTGCTATTGTCCCCTATTGTTGCTGCTGGTCAGCCCGAGGCTGAGGAACACTAGACAGCTCCCCCGGGAAGGCAGGCCTCGAACTCACATCTGACTGGTTCCTAGGCCAGGAAATGTATTTCCCATTCTACCTTCCCCACTGACCTGAAAGAGCTGAAAAAGGAAACCAAGTCAGAGACGTTCCGCTTCCAAGAGGCGCGGGGGTTCCTGGGTGACGCCAGGTCACAGTTTTATCATGTTCACCAGATGGAAAGGAACAGCAAACAAGCAAAGTGTGATCTCTCCTGTCACGTCAGGGAATGCTCTTTTCAGAAAGATGAACATCTCACAGAATCAATACACTCCGGGGCTTCAGAAAACAGAAAGACCTTCAGCCTTGACCCTTGAACGTAGACGCCCGTGACCAGAGACAGTAGAAATTAAATTGAATCAACTGGAGCGAGCGAGTTGTAAACATTCAATATTAATGATCCGTTTAGGTTCCAAAGAAGTGCATCTTGGGCTGTGTCCAGTCAGGCTCTGTTGGGAAAAAGACTGACATGGCCCTCACAATGGGGGCGCCTCCTACGTCCTGCTGTCATGGGGGCGACAGAACCTCTCCCTGCCCCTGTGCCAGGACTTGGCAAACCTCGGCCAGTAACAAACCAGACAGTGAATATTTTGTGGGTCATACAATCTCCATGGCAACTTCTCAACTCTGCTATTGTCCATCCAAAGTAGCTATCAGTGACACATAATGAATAACGTGTTGCAATAAAACTTTATTGACAAAAATTCTTTGGTCACAGTCTGAATGCTGGGCTATTTTATGTTCATAGAGGAGCAGGGAAGGGATGGGTGGGGATGTAGTAAAACAATCTTGCTGTGTAGCCCAAGCTAACCTCAAACTCACAATCCTCCTGCCTTGGTCTCCTGAGTGCTGAGATTACAGGCATGATCTGCTGTACCCAGCTCTTGGATGATCACAGGCACTGTGTGTCAGAGGTCATAGGTCATAGGTGTGGGCAGCTTGTCCAATGGTCCTTCGCCTTTGCTGGGGTTGACATAGGGTATTACAAGCTGGAAGTTCTTCTGTAGGGTCTACAAACTGTGGTGACTTCCTCAGGCAGAACAAATTGGCAAAAGCCACTTTCCCAAGACTTCTCTCAGCTGCCTGTCGCCTGCACATTGGGCCCTGCCACTAGTGGTGATGGAGCCTCGCATGTTGCACCTGCACTAAAGGATGTGCTCGGCCGGTGCTGGCAGAGTGGTCTCTCGGAGCCTCGAGGGCAGGCAGTACAACATCCACACAGAGGAAGCAGAGCCAGAATGACAGAAACCCTAGACCCGACTGCTCATGAATGCTGACACTCCTGCGCTGCTCCACTGAATAAAGGAAAATGCCCCATTTTGCTCAAGCTAGTTGGAGCTGGGTTTCTGAAACCAAGAGTCTTCCTGTTGGAAGTCTCCCCTCCAATGTCTATTTGTGTGCTGGGTAAATACCCAGCAAATGCTGAGCAGTGTCGGACGTTGCATCACTTACTCCAAAATAAAGAGTGCAATCATATATCCTTGTTACAGATTCCTTAGGTAAAGAATTAGGGGAGAAGCCAGTCACTGATAGTTCACGCCTGTAATCCTAGCTACTCAGAAGGCCAAGATCTCAAGATCATGGTTCACAGCCAGCCCAGGCAAGAAAGTCTGTTAGACTCTTATCTCCAACTAACTGCTTTAAAAAAAGTTGGAAGTATAGCTCAAGTGGTAAAGAACTAGCTTTAGGGGGTCGGGATTTTGGCTCAGTGGAAGAGCACTTGCTGGCAAGTGTAAGGCCCTGACTTCAGTCCTCAGCTCTGCAAAAGAAAAAAAAAAAAGAACTAGCCTTGAGCAAAAAACCTTAGGGACAGCACCCCGACCTGAGTTCAAACTCCAGGACCAGCATTTAAAAAATAGGGAAGAGCCAGATGTGGTGGTGATCATGTCATCCTAGCTACAAGGGAGGCCTAAGTAGGAGATGCCTGCCTAGGCAACAGATCCTAAGCAAAGAAAAAAAAAATATGCAAGGCAACAAAGGGCTGGAGTGTGGCTCAAGTGGTAGAGCTCCTGCCCAGCAAGCGTGAGGCCCTGAATCCAAACCCCAGGACTACCAAGAAACAAGAAAGTGGCAGCCATCAGATGTCAACCAGAGCTGTGTTCTCTGCCTGGGCTGCAGACACCACTTGCAAGCTGGGCTGGCTGCTTCCAGAGCGTGACCCTCACAACAGGCCATCCTGTGCCCCCTCAGCAACCACACCCCACACTGAGAGCCGGTAGGTGTCAGAAGGCCTAGAGAAGCAAGGGGAAGCGACCGCCTGGTAATGACTGCCTTGAAGCCCCTTGGGGTGTCCATGTTAAGGTTTGTGGGTAGTTCTGTTTTGGGTTTACAGTCCTGAAGAGTGAACTCAGACTCAGCAATGGCTAGACAAGCATTCTACCAGTAGGGCCACACCCTCAGGCTCTTTGCTTTTAGTTTCCAGATGGGATTTTGCACTTTTGCCCAGGCTGGTCTTAAGACCATCAAGCTTATTACCTATGCTTATTACCTAAGTAGATGGGATCACAGGTGTACACTACTAAGCCCGGCCTTTGGGCCATTTTTATGGCCATTTTAATAAGCAGAAGTGTAATACAAGATGTTCCAGTAAGTTGCCACTTCCAGAGTCTCCGGGACAGTTGATCTTTATAACCTCTGCTCCTTTCTTAAGAATTCTGTCCATGGGCTGGGAAGGTGGCTCAGTGGTAGAGCACTTGCCTTGCATGCCTGAGGCCCTGGGTTCCATTCCTCAGCACCACATAAGCAAAAAGAAAAAAGCTGGAAGTGGCGCTGTGGCTCAAGTGGTAGAGCGCTAGCCTTGAGCTGAAGAGCTGAGGGGCAGCGCCCAGGCCTAGAGTACAGGCCCCATGACCGGACCCCAAAAAAAAATTTAAAAAAATGGAATTCTGTCCAGAGAGTGCCAGAAAATGCAAGAATCCATACACAACGGGCAAAGCCCAGCTTGCAGATGGACGCAGAAATGCTGCCGGAAGTCCCTGCTGGACACAGTGGAGGACGTGTCCCACAGCAATGGGGACAGGCTACCGCTTCATGACAGCACTAGGAACTGGCCAGAGCATGGTGACATTTGCTTGTCTTTCACAAGCTTTTAACCTTTTACACAGCACTGATAAAAAGCATCATTAACATTTAAAGGGATGGTTCGGGGTGTCCACTAGGAATAGGAAGTAGAAACATGATATGGATTCTGTCTCACATCTGATCCCCAACTGCACACAGTTCCCCTTCCTCATGCAGTAACAGCAAACTATGAAAGAGGCCAGGGCTGAGCTGCCAGCCACACAGCAGCTCCTCGGCGGCTCAGGAGCCAGGGCTTCTCCCAGGGAGCCTGTGTACTGGCGTGTCCACCTAGGCCTCTGTGCACAGGTGTTAGCTTGCTCTTCCTGCCACAGGCACCAGTCCACGAGGCTGTCAGCGCACTGGGCAGAGGGCCTGGCCCTCCCTCCCTCCTCGCCCTTACTTTTTCTCTTACCAGGACTTCCTACCCACTGCCAGGATCAATGGATACCCGCAGATCTTACACAAAGCAGAGCCTTTCACAGTCACCCACTCTACACGATCGTGCTATATGTCCTTAAAATTTGGGGGACTCACCCCAAACTTCATCTTTCTGGCCTCTCTGGCCAACAGAGCGCATGCTCCTGTAGGGTGATGGTGCACCTGAGCTAAGCCATGTGCCTCCTTTAGATGCGGAGGCCTTTGATTTGCGACATCCCACTGTCTGTTGTCCCCATCCCTGGGGCCACAGGGGTCACAGTCCCACCTGCTCCACGCAGGGCTCCACCTGTGCACCTGTGTGTGTCACACCAATGTCACCCGAGAAACAAGCTACCACACAAATGAATGGGACTTTATTGATCTGCCCTCCTCACAGTGCCTCCTGGCGGTGGGCGGAGGCTGCTACGTTTCTTGCAAAGGGGAGGGAGGTGGAGAAGCTGGGGGGGGTGGGGGAAGGGGCCCTCCACAGAGCCGCAGCCCACCCTGGCCGGAGCGCCTCCCACCAACGAGTACGCATGGGGAAGAATTACATTCTCACGCCACAAGCATGGCTTAAATACTTCTCTGACAAAAATAATAATAATAAATTATCTTCAACTCAGAAAATAAATTGTGCTCAGCAGAGTGACAGGAGGGTCCATTCATTGCATTGCACCACGGGAGCCACACAAGGAAAGGGTGTTTTCCGGTCACCGTGTCCACAGAAGGGACACAGGGGACAGGAGGGACAAGGGGCCACAGGAGGGACAGGGTCACAGAAGGGACGTGGGCAGGACTCAGGCTACATGGGCTTCTTCTCCTCACGTGCGCCTGGTCTTCTGTTTCTTGGCCTGTCTCTTTACGTCCTCCAGGCCACTGCTGTCTGAGGCTGTCTGGCCCAGGGCTCGGACGCCCTGCAGCCGACTGCTCAGCTGCAGCAGCAAGGGGATGAGCTGGAAAGAGAGGGGGTGTGAGAGAGGCCAGGCCAGGGCCCTTCTGTGGCAGTGCCTGGCCTCCAGACACAGTCAGTATCCCAGGGAGGCTGGCCTTCCCACCCTACGAGCAACATAACCCTCCACACGTGCTGGCTTGAGAAGTCACTGGAGGCTGTGCCTGTGGATGGGGACTGGGGACAGCAATGAGGACTTTATGGTCTCCAACACGCTGTCACTTCTGCTGCATCCTCCCCCAGGTCCCCTGGCCACCTGGAGGCCTCTGCCCTCCTACCTTATCGTGGTTGTAACCGGCCAGCAAAACCAGCAGCGTCAGTGGCAGGGCAATATATGATCCTTGTGCAACATCCTGCTCCGGCAGCTTCCTCTGCAAACACAGGCGCACTGGTTCTCCTCGGGAGGGAGGCCTCACGCTTCCCTCTTGCCTGCCATTGTCCACTCCCACAACCCGCCCAGCCATCCACACCAACTCCCCACAGGCACTCAGATCCTGCCAGAACCAAACTCTTTTATCCAGTGGAGAAATGCAAGCATGTGGACCAGCACTCATGGGTCCTTCACCATGGTGACCTCCATGAAGAATATCTGCAGCTCAGCCACAGAGGCCCCATCAAGGGTACACTTCCTCCACCCGTCCACTGCCCCTGAGGAAGCCAGACTCAGACAATAAAAATCCTTGCAGCTAAGAGGTAAACAGGTCCTAGCTATATTCAGGTCTTTGTGTAGCAAGGACACAATGGGAGCCACTATTCTAGGCCCAGTGATACTAAAAAGGCTGGTCCCAGACACTGCAGCCTAAGGAGGAAATAAAATCAAGACAATTACATCTTTCCCAGGGGCTGTTCTCTTTCTTCTAATTTTTATCTGGGTCAGTAGAATAGATCTTGCTTCCCAGATTCTCTTGCAGCTAGGTGCAGCCACAGGACCCAATGCCAGCCAAGAGCACATGGATGGAAGTGGCCAACACCTTGTGAAAAATGCCAAGCCCTCCCTCTGCCTGGCCAGTCAGCTTTTGGCCAGGTGCTCCATAATAGAGAAGAGCGATGTTTAGAACAGAGCAACTAGAGAGAAGGGGCAAGGACCCCCACACCATGGGGTAATGGGGCCATCCCAGACTGCTTCTGGACACTGATGTGACACAAGAAGTGCCATCCTGCTACAGCCCCAGAAATCTCACGTCACATGCACAAACCTCCCAAGAAGCCCTCACACTGCAAAGGAAACAAAAGCTATTGGACAACTATGAAAACAGGCTCATGAACCAGGGTAGAGGGTATCAAAGCAGTACAGGGAGGTTCACGAGGCCAAAACCATTCTCAGAACAAGACTGAGGAGTCTCTGCTTTTCCACTGTCATTCTCTTACAGGACAGTGGCTTTTCCTGAGACCACTGAACACTCAACTGCTAAGGGCTGCCAGCTGATGGATTCTCAAGTTTCCGAATTCTGTGGTTTATCAGTCACATGACATAGAGACAGGTACAGCCCATATACACCCAAGTTCTTGGAGCTCCTCAACAATCTGAAAGTGTAGAGGCATCCTGAGACCAAAACATCTGATGACCATGAGGCTACAGAGTGCCTAGGCCCACTATTTAATAAAGAGGAGAATGAGCAGATTTCCACCATGCAACTGACTCAACTGCTGACCAAGTGTGTTTTCACCCAGAGTACTCTGTCCATCTGTTTGCACTTATCGTTTGTCAAATAGAGCATGTTCCACACTGTGGTCCTGTACCTTAGAGGCATTTACAACGCTCTTGTGTCCTCTGTAGTTCCTGGAAGGTGGCAGTTGTTTTACAGGTTTGGGTGAGTCAGATACTAGGTGCCTCATTAGCCACCGGAGTTGGGAGGGTAGTGGTTCCAGAGCCCCTGATATGAGCGATTCTACCCTGGTGACTATTTCCCAACAGTACCCAGCAGTGTCAGGAAGGAGAAAGGCATTCTGGGACATCCAGATGTGGAATACAGAACCCGGGTTGGAGAGACTCGGTGCTGAGAGTCTGGGATGGGAGGACTGTCCTCTCACCACCATCAAGTTGTTCTCAGCTCCCTGCTCTACTTACCGTGGGATTAAAAATCAGGGTGATGTGCTTATGATAGCCCACGGCCGTGAAAGACACTTGAGGCAGGACATAGTCGTACTGGGACCGGGGGAGCGTGGAGTCCAGAAGCACAACGTAATTCTGTGCACATGGGAGGAAATGACAGCTTTGAGACAGTTTACTGGAAAGCACAGGCTACAAAATGATGCACAAAGTAACCCCAGCTTTGAGTTACTGCAGAAGTAAATATTTTTAATATTCACACACACACACAAAGACTAAAAAGGCCCAAGCAATGGCAATCAACGTATTAGTAGAAGAAATTTCTGGATGATGGGTTATGTTTGTTTTGTTCTTTTTTCCAAAATCTCCTCCATGAATATGTACTAATTTTATAAAACAACAGTGCTTAAAACGTAACCATATAGAGCCGATTCCTTTGACCAGAGACTAACCCTTTTAATCAGAAAGTCTATGCTTCTGCAAAGCAGTATATCAAGAAGACAAGAAGCAGCCTGCGGCTCTTGCCTATAATCCCAGCTACTCAAGAGGTTGAGATCTGAGAACTGTGATTTGAAGCCAACCTGGGAAGACAAACCCAAGAGATTTCTCTCCATTTAGGCAGCAAAAGGCAGGAAGTAGAGGTATGACCCAAGTGGCAGAATGCCAGCCTTGTGCAGAAAATAAAACCAAGCCAGAGTGCCAGGTTCTCAGTTCAAGTCCCAGGACCGGCACAAAAACAAACAAAAGAAGAGGATGAGAGAAGAGCTCTTCCCAAACTGAACAGTCCAGTGGGTCACTGAAAGGAAAGGAGCAGCCGCCCTTCCCGCCTTCCCTCACCCCCAGTGTTACCTCCCCATCTCTGAGCAGCGGCGGGAAGTGGAAGAAGAGAGACTGGCCGAGCGACACTGTCTGGATGGGGTTGTCCAGGTTCTCGCTTTTGTACAGCTTCACCTGAGGAGGAGGAATGAAGAGGCCAGAGCTAGGAACGTGAAATGCTGCAAATACTCAGGGCAGGTATCTCAGAACAGCTGCTCCTGGGAGAGGATCTCTGCAAGGACAGACTAGGGAGGAGCCTCCTCTCCCAGCAGGCTGTGGGTGCAGGCCATGCAGAGATGTGAGGTTTGGGAATAACCAGGATGACCTTTGTTGCTCAAAATAGCAAACCACAGCCTAATTATGGAGAACAGTGCAAAGCAGTTTCTAACCTTTCCCAAATGTCTCTAATGCGCCGAGCATGCAACAGGCGCTTTAAAAGTCATCAATACTGACAACAAAATAGGCCCCTGGGGAGAGTCGGAGAGCTTGCCCCGTAAAGCACACACAGCCTACACGCGGGGAGTCTGGGCTTTGTCCTCATCACAAGGGGTCTTGCCAGCCTCCTATTTCACGTGCTCTTAACTCTGAAGGAATTTGTAAGACTCAGAGTTGCTCAGCTGTATTTGGATTGCAGGCTGCTTTCAGAGGCACCTGGGGACTTCGGGTTCTGGACCTGACCTCAGGATCTGAACTTGACCTCTGGATCTGGACTTGACCTCTGGTTCTAAACTTGGCTGCTGGATTGCTTGCCTGTCCTCATACCATATTCAGTGGGACCAGAGGAAGAGGGAGGCCCAGCCCACCCCAGGTCAAAGCTATGAGGGTCCTCCTTGCACTGGCCAGAGGCGGCCTCTGAGGGCCCAGGCGGGCACTTTTCTCTGTAACACACATCAGGAGCCACACGCTAGAGCCTGTGGTCATGGCTATGACCAGGTATGTTCTCTGTTGCCCTCTACATCTACATTTGACTTTGCTAGCTCCATTTAAAAATTATGTGAAACCAGCTGGACACAGTAGCTCACATCTTTAATCCTAGCTACTCAGAAGATAGAGATGGGTTTGAGCCTAATCTAGGCGCAGAAAAGCTTACAAGAACCCATCTCAACCAGTAAAAGGTAGACATGGTGGTAATGGATGAGAGGCTGTGGCCCAGGCAACCTGGGTATGAGCATGAGACCCTCCTCAAAAATTAACTAAAAGCAACAAGGGCTAGGGCAGGGCACCAGTGGCTCACACCTGTAATCCTAGCTACTCAGGAGGCTGAGATCTGAGGATCAAGGTTCCAAGCCAGCCTCGGCAGGAAAGTCTGTGAGACTCTTATCTCCAATAAACTACTATAAAACCGGAAGTGGCGCTGTGGCTCAAGCAGTAGAGCACTCGCCTTGAGCTAAAAAGCTGAGGGACAGTGCCCAAGCCCAGAGTTCAAGCCCCACAACCGACAAAAAAAAAAAGGGCTAGGGGCATGTTTCAACTGTTACAATACCAGCCTAAAGCACAAGGCTTTGAGGACTGAGTTCAATCTTTTAAATCCTTGTAAAACTAGGCCAAAGTTCTAAAGTTCCCCCTGGCACTGCTCACCCTCTTGGCTGGGTCTTAATCTCCACACCAACGACAGCTCTCTTGGAAAGCCAGCGCCAGGTGGGAACAAACAGACCACAACCCATCATGCTGGGCTTACCCATAGCGTAGGCAGATACTCAGAGGGGGTGATCACATTTCCACTCAAGTCAAACTGGTTGATCTGCCGGAAGACGATGATGTTGACGTCATCGATGTCATTGTTCCCGACCTAGACACAAGGAAGGCTATACTGAGCCTGCCATGGAGGCTGGACCTGACCTCCAGCTCAGGACAGAGCGAGGGCCACACGCGGCCTCCGGCTCAGGATGGAGCCAGGGCTGCCTCTGAAAAGTGTCCAAGGCCACCCAGGGGCAGCGGAGATAAGATACTCCTGGCCACAGAAACATCATTCTGGATGGCAGTATTTATTTTCTAAGTTTTAATTATCTACCCACATGTTCAAGAAATGTCATTGCCAAAGCCAGATCTTGTAGCTTCTCTTAGAAATCAAGAGGAAGACGAACTTGGCAGCCATGGTGTTTGTGAGACCTCCAGAGGGCTCTCTTGCTTTCATACTTACCCGCCACAGCCCTCATCTCTGCTCTCGACCCTGGCCTAACTCACCCACCAGAGAAAGAGGATATTGTAAGAGACACAGCCATTTAAGAAGGCATGTGTCACCAGGTGCCAATGGCTCATACTTATAATCCTAACTACTCGGGAGACTGAGATCTGGAGGATTGTGGTTCAAGGCCAGCCTGGGCAGAAGAGTTCACTAGACTCCCATCTTCAAAATAACTGACAAAAGGCAAGGTCGGAAGCATGGATCAGGTGGTAGAGCACCATCCAGGCCAGCAAGTCAAGTAAGACTGAGGCATGAGTTCAAACCCTGGTCATAGCAAAAATAATAATGACAATGCCCTATATCAATTTCCCAGGTCAAAAAGCCCTAAATGGCCATCATCTCCCTTCCAAACACTTAGGCTCAAGGAAGCCCCTGTGGTCTGGCCACTGAGGTCCTCAGTGAGGAAGCGCATCAATTCAAATGAGGCCTGGCCACTTCTGGAGAGGGGGAGGTTGTCTGCTCTAGGGCTTGACTGAGCTGCATCCTCACCTTGAATTGGAGATGACGACCTACTCGATGGGGTCACCTGAATCTGACCATCGTTGGCCTGGCTCCCCACCATGCCCACACTCACTTCCTTGTCTCTCCTGATGTGAATGAAAATGCTCAGCCCACAGCTTGCTTTGCTGGACTCGCTAAGGGTCGCTGGGACCCCCTGGGAGACGGGCCACGCACGGGGAGGGTGCTTGGAGAAAGCTAAGTCTGTATGGAAGGGCAGGGAGCACCGAGGCGCTGCGGGCCTTACCTCGACAACGCGGTGGTGGGGCAGCGCCCGCTCGATGTGGTCGTTGCCTTCCGCCTTGAGCTGCACGTGGTACACACACCCCGGCTGCAAGGACACCCGCGGTCACCTCTCCAACCAAGCCCACCACGCCTGTTCCATTGCACCTGCTCCCCAGGACAGGTGCGCTCCATCCCCACTTCCCACCTGTGCCTCTCACCTCCCAAGATGCCAAGGGAACAAATGAGCCCAGGTGCTCATCTCAACTCAGTAAGGCCAGTGCCTCCAGGTCGGGGCAAGGACGGCACTCTCATCCCAAGCTCCTGACCAGGCAGGTCCAAGGGAGATAGGCATGCCTCACAGACTGTGGTCTGGACGTGGCCTGGCACAGAATGGATATGTGCTGTGCAGCTCTCACAAATGCGAGAGAACACTACTGATTAGCCACCTGTGGTGGAGGTGGTGGCTGTGGGGATGCCAATTAAAAAGGAACGCTTGCCACAGTGAAGGAAACTATGGTGACTTTAATTTAAACTGTTCCAGCCTGCAGTTTAAAAGAACAGGGCAGCCAGCAGGACAATGAAAAGAACAAAGAAGCTGACGTACAATTCTAATGCCTGAAACCAGGTGAGTGGAGAGAGCAAATTGGGCAGAGTATCGGGACATGGTGGCAACACCTGTAATCATTGCTGCTCAGGAGTCTGAGATCTAGAGGATCCCAAATGAAGGCCTGTAGACTCCACCTCAACCTATAAAAAGCCAGGCGTGTGATTCCTGCCTGTCATCTGAGTTCCACAGAAGCAAAAACAGAAAGGGAAGGTCATGGTGCAGGACAGCCAAGTATAAGCATGAGACTTTTATTAAAAACAAAACAGACCCTAAAATCAAAATAAAGGCCTAGGGGAAATGGCTCAAATGGTAGAGCATCTCTCTAGCAAGTTCAAACTCTGATACACAGATCACCCCCAGGACAGGGAGGCTCAGGTAAGAGAACTGCAGGGTCCCCATGCCTCTTTTCTTCCTCTGACATTAGAATGAGAAAAAGCAGCCAGCTCAGCTGGGCAGGGTGGTGCCTATCTATAATCCCAGCAGTAGGGAGGCTGATGCAGAACACTGGGATTTCCAGGTCATCTTGAGCTACATGGCAAGACCCTATCCCCCAAAAGGACTGGCGATTTAGCTAAGTGGCCGAGCACTTGCCCAGCATGCACAAGGTCCTCGGTTTGATCCTCAGCAGAGAGAGAAAGAGAGTGAGACAGACAGAAAGAGAGAGGACCATGAGGAGAGTGGCTGTTTCTGTTTTGTTAACTAACCATGTACTGATTTAGGGCCAGACAACACTCCATGTTGGAACATGTCAGATGTGCTCATTTAATCTTCCCAGCCAGGCTGAGGGAGCTGGCTTCACACTCTCATTTCACAGACAGCAGAATAGACAGTCTGTTCAGGATGTCTGCAGGATGTACTTAGAAAACCAGCAAGAATCGCAAATCCTCAAAGTTCGCCTACCTGGCTCACACAAAGAAGTTGTAGTTTCTCTCTCCCTCTCTTTCTCTCTCTGTCTCCCTCTCTCTATTTTTTGTCAGTCATGGGGCTTGAACTCAGAGCCTGGCATTGTCCCTGAGCTTTTTTGCTCAAGGCTAGTGCCCTGTGAGCTGCAGCTCCACTTCCAGTTTATCTAATGGTTAATTGTTTTGGTTTTTGGGTTTTTTGTATCCAGTCATGGGATATAAACTCTGGGCCTGGACGCTGTCCCTCAGCTCTTCAGCTCAAGGCTAGCGCTCTACCACTTGAGCCACAGCGCCACTTCCGGCTTTTTTCTTTTTGCTTATGTGGTGCTGAGGAATGGAACCCAGGGCCTCAGGCATGCAAGGCAAGCGCTCTACCACTGAGCCACCTTCCCAGTCCTCTAGTGGTTAATTGGAGGTAAGAGTCTCATGGACTGTCCTGCCTAGGCTGGCATCAAACCACGACCCTGAGATCTTAGCCTTCTGAGTAATTAGGATTACAGGTAAGCCACGGTGCCTGGCCCTCTCTTTCCTTTAAACTACTTGTTCACATCTAAAACATCAGGATCCATTGCAAACAATTTCCTTCTACTCTCAAGCAATTCTCACCATCCAGCACGGCCAACTCTGTGTGGATAGATGAGGGAGCTGCCTCGCCGGCCCCACTTTACCTGGGCCACGCTCTCTCAGGTCCTCTCCACACCCCCACTCCCCTCAGGGGCTCAATGCTCCTGTAACCCCATGACCGCTGGCATTTGCAAGCTGGCAAAGGCAGTAACGACTCAACCCCA
This sequence comes from Dipodomys ordii, assembly GCF_000151885.1. NCBI lineage: Eukaryota > Metazoa > Chordata > Mammalia > Rodentia > Heteromyidae > Dipodomys > Dipodomys ordii. The sequence continues at coordinate 8,099,783 of NW_012267230.1, forward strand.
CGGTTTTCAAACTTCATTTCGCTACACAACCCTGATCTGCTATGTTGGCTGACCGAGAGGCTCAGAGCCCATTCTTAATTCCTGCTGCCACTCCCCACCCCCAGCCCACTCCTGACAGTCTTAGGGTCACCCTGGGACACCTGTGAACGCAGTGTCACTGAACCTGCCCAAAGCTCACCAGGAGGCCACGTAACCTGAACTTGCCCTCCTCATCGGTCATGGTGTCTTCCCCGTAGATGCTGCAGTCCTTCTGTCCCACGGCTTCCACAGCCACGCCCTGCTCTGGCTCTCCGTTTAAAGATGACACAGTGCCATAGCAGCTAACATGAGAAGAGAAGACACAGAAGGTGGTGTTCCTGCGCTGACCAGGAGCAGGCAGTGTGACCCACTCACAAATGGCTCAGGCGGGGATGGGCTTGTTGTTGGTCCCTGGGCCATTCCCAAATCGAGCCTTCCGCCAGCAGGAGAAGCTATCATCAACTTCTCCAGACATTCTGGAGAATTAAGATTCACCTGATTCTACCTAATCTTCTAAATAATGAAGCACTCCGTTACATGAAAATAACCACAACCGATCTGATGAATCCTTGTCTCAAGCTTTTGTACGTGCATTATAAACATGTGGACACACGTTTATAAACGTGTGGACACATACATATACACATAGATCTAATCTATTCATCCACCATTATCCAGCTAGTGGACAGCTGCATACTTGTATAATCTGTCTCAACATATCTAGAAAAAGTGGACACATTAGATACCCCTCAAAAGGTGGTAGATGAAGTCAGGAGAAAATCTTTACACTATACATTTTCTTTCAACATTTTGAAGACTACTCAAATAGAGACATTTCCTTCTTTTAAAAAAGTCCATCTAGTTTTTGTTTGTTTGTTAGTCATACGGCTTGAACTCAGGGCCTGGGAATGCAGGGAAGTGAAGGAAAGGGGAAGGGAGGGGCGGGGAAGGAAGGGGAGGGGAGAGAAGGGGACGGGAAGGGGAGGGAGAGGAGGAGACCCACCTGTAGGCCGTTCGGTACCCAGTGATGGTGATCCGCAGGCTCTGTCCCTCCTGCACCTCGATCATCTGCGAGGAGGGCTCAAAGCGGAACTCCTTCATCATGGGTTTGAAGTAGTACTGGCCCGGGCTCTGCGCAGAGACAAGTGCAGTCAGAGCCCGGCTGCACATTTGGGATGACTTGAGGGCACAATGGCCAGATCCCTACTGCAGAGCCGCAGAGCTTCCGGGGCAGACAGAGGAAGGGGAGCCCCGTCTGTGTGGTGCTGGGCCGCAGACACGGCTCTCACAGTGGCACTGTGGTACAACGATGCAGCTCTCCAACCACTCCATGAGGCGAGAGCCACATGTGAATTTCATGAAAGGCCAAACAGAATCAGGGAGGCCAAGAAACCATCCTGATATGGCTCAGCAAGTAGCAGAGGGCTGATTGGAGGCTGGATGGCGGATCTGCCACGCTGGTGACCCTCACGATGCCCCACAGCCTGTCTGTGCCAAATTCCCACAAGCCCCTCTGCCCCATCTCCCACCACCAAACACCATGGGTCTGCAGTAAAACAAAGCCTCAGGGAGGGGCTGCTGTGGCCAGAGTGGTTAACGGCACTGCCCCGGTGACAAGTGGGTGACCAGACAGCAAGCGTGCGTGGAAGAGAATGTGAATCAGCAGTGGCCACTTTGTAGGGAGAGCCAGACTCTCATTACACGTGGTGCCCAAAGACACCGAGCCGCTCCATGCAGCCTTCGTGTTCTCAGGTTGTCAAGTGGTGAAGCCCCCTGAGCCACGGCCCCAGCTCCCTCCCTGGGGAGATGTGAACCGCAGGACACCTTACCAGGTTTGAGAAAGTCAGGATGCCATTGTCCTGCGTCAGGAGGTTGGAGCGGAACACGCCACCACTGAGGGACAGGAGAACCCCAGGGAGGGGCTGGTCATCTTCAGCCTTTATCTGGGGAAGGGAGAGTCAAGGGTTACTGCGGTAGGCGGGCCAGCTGCCCAATCTGGTTGTGCAAAAGGGACCCAACCCCATTGCCAGTAATATACACCTGCGTCTACCTCTTTCCCTCCATAGCCAACCCCTAGGAATTCTGGGAGACTTGCAGTCCCAATTCAGAGAGATTCTCCAGAGGCAGGTCAAAGAGGCAGTGCCGCCCCTTTGGAAACACAGAGGTACCTCGAAGCTCACGCCTGCCAAGGCAAAAGCCTTGAAGTCCCCGACAGTTCCATCCACCGCAGTTAAGACATAGCCCTCCTTCTGGGAGGTCACGGTGTACTCCAGGTCACTGTGCAGCGGCCCAACACTAGGAGAAAGAAGGCAGAACGCTGGGAATGGCTGTTTCTGATAGCAGAGCAAGTGTGGCCTCTCCGGGACGCCCCCTAGCAGTCAGGCTCACGCAACGCGCTTACCTGTAGGCCCCTTTGTCATCAGTGAAGACTGTGATCAGGGGTGAACTGGCCCCCTTCTCACTGATGACGATCTCTACTCCTTCCAGCTCCGGGTGGATCTGGCCCTCCAGGAACAAGCCTGCCTTCCCGTGGATCTCAATCAGCTTCCCGGGGCAGCTTTCTAGAAAGGAATGACATCCACGTAAGCACAGGGCTGAGGGGAAAAGAGAGGAGTTTGCTGCTGGAAGTTTCCCATGAAAGAGCCCAGAACTGAAACACGAAAAATGAGAAGATGCAAGCTGTACATGAGGTCAGTACCCTCGATGTCTCCCCAGCCCTCCCAGGCTTTGCTCCGCTGCTGAGGGCTTTAGTAGGCAGACCTAACGATGCTGGATTCTCCTCCTCTTCCCCCCTCCCCTCCCCTCCCCTCCCCCCACCTCACAGGCCACAGAGAAGGGGAGAAGCTATTCAGATGGCTTACAGACAAGACCGTACTTTATTATCACACTAAACTGTTTCTAAATGCAGTGGGCAGGTACCTCCACTGACGGTGGCTTCCATGGAGGGAGGGTAGAAGAGCAGCTCTTTAGATGAGGGCGTAACTGTGATTTTCTCTCCGGACCTAGAGGAGTTACAGGACATCAGCAGGGCCAGTTGTGTCCCTGCAGGACCAAGACGCTGTGGAGGAACACGGGTGCTTACCGGGCCCAATAAGAGAAGTCGTAAGAGAAGGGACCTTGTAACTCATCCACCATCTCCTGGCCGGGGGGCTTGGCCCTTCCCTCCTCGCCTTCCTCTTTGCCATTCTTCTCCCTCTCCTGCCTACGGGTCTCGATCTCTGCCAGCTGCTGTTCTCGGCGCAGCTCCTGCGCAGACTTCAGAGGGCCCAAGACCAAGGCCGGCTCGCTGTCGATGGAAGACCTGGGAGGGGGGAGGGAGGGAGATGTGCCTGTCCCTGTGGTCAGCACAAATGTCCCTGACATTTCCCCAAGGGGACACTCGGGGACAAGCCCCAAATACCTTACAATGATACCAGGGGGCTGTTTTTTATTTTTAATGGGGCTTGAACTCAGAGTCTGGGTGCTGCCTCTTAACTTTTTCCACTCAAGGGTGGCACACTACTACTTGAACTACAACTCTACTTTTGGCTTTTCGCTGATTGGAGATAAAAAAAAATCCCAGAGACTTTCCTATCTAGCCTGGCTTTGAACCGTGATCCTCAGATCTCAGCCTCCTGAGTAGCTAGGATGACAGGCGTGAGCCACCAGTGCCTGGCTTATCTTGTGTTTTTCCTCCTCCATGTTTTATAAACACTAAGAGTTTAATAAGAACTGCATTTGTCAGTGCTATAGGCAGGAGCTGGGCTGGAATGGAAACGTGTTGGTTCTCACATGGGACTGGGAGGTCTCAGGGCCTCCAGCCTGGCCTTTGCCCCTGGGCTGGAGAGCTAGAGATCCAGCAATGAAGGAAGCAGATTATGTCCCCTGACCCAACAGAAAAGAAAGTCAGACGTCAATCATGAAGGAGAAAAACAGTGCAGCGTGGAAAGGGGGGGGGGGGGACACAAAAGGCTGCTTTCTACAACAGTAGGTCAAGGCCTTTCTGGCAAGGTGACACTGAGCGAAGACCTGCAGGGAATGGGGAGCCAGACCTGAGGAATCAGGACAGGGAGAGGAGAGAGCAGCAGACAGCAGCCTTCAGGGACAGCATGGAGAACAAAGCAGCCTGGGGCAGAGAGCTTCAAGAAGAGGCCAGAGAGACTCATAGGGCTACAGGGGTCAAACTATAGATAGAAATCTGGGGGGCAAAGGGGGCAGGAACCACTGGAGCTTTAAGTAGAGAAGGAGATGATCGCCAACAAAACAGATCGCTCTGGCTTTCACATGGAGGACATGGCGCCAAGATAACAGCTACGAGGCCAGACCAGAGGCTGCTGTGAAGACTCAGGAAAGCAACAGACAGATCGGACCAAAGTGCTAAGAAGAGAAAAAAAATCCAGGCATGAGGGGCACCCCCACAAACCCAGCACCCCGAAGACTGAAGCAGGAGGACAGCTTGACTAAATAGCAAAAGTCTAGGGCTGGGAAGGTGGCTCAGTGGTAGAGCGCTTGCCTTGCATGCATGAGGCCCTGGGTTCCATTCCTCAGCACCACATAAACAGGAAAAAAAAAAAAAAAGCCAGAAGTGGCACTATGGCTCAAATGACAGAGCACTAGCCTTGAGCTAAAGAGCTGAGAGACAGCGTCCAGGCCCAGAGTTCAAGCCCCACGGCCTACAAAAAAAAAAAAAAAGCAAAAGTCTAGGGGAAAAAATAAAAGGCAAACGTGGTGGCTCACACCCGTAATTCTAGCTACCTAGAGATCAGGAAGAGCAAGATTCGAGGCCAGCTCAGACAAAAACGTTCCCAAGATTCTATCCCAACCAATAGAAAGTTGGGCGCAGTGGTGTGTGCCTGTTATTTGAGGGGGTACAAGAGAAAAAGAATAAAGCAACAGGAGAAAGAGCCAGCAAGAAGTTACTCTGAGTTCTTCTCCCTTCTCTTTCTGTGTGTGTGGGATTGGGGAATTGAATGTTTCTCTGTCCCATAAGTGGTCACACCCTGTCACACAAGGAGCTAAAATGAGCTTACAAAGCTGGTGCGGGCAGGGGGGTCGGAGGTCGTGGTCGTGGTCGAGTAATCGCCTGGGGGGGGGGGGGGGGGGAGGGATGGTTACAAGGTTTGCCAGGCAGGGGCTCTACAACTTGAACCCCTCAGAGTTCTTTCTATGTGACAGTCACTTCTGAGAAAACTGAGGCGCTAGAAAAATCTGAGAGGTGGACAGTCCGTGAGTGTGGCCTTCGTGAGGGCTGGCCAGCCTTTCAAACACGCTTCTCTCTTGGGACCCTCCTCTATTCCCAAGCCAAAGAAAAAGGGCCAAAGGGCCAAAGAAAAAGGGGCAAGTTCTTTTTTGAAGCTGCTAAAATACTTGATGAAGTATTTTATGAAGAAAATCCAGTTGATTTTTTTTTTCCTCCTTAGCAAAGAAGTACAAGGAGTTCAAACAGGAGCTTGGGACAGAACAAGGCCACCAGGACCCTCGCCACCACCAACTCCTAAATCATTAAGAGAAGACACACAGGCTGCGGTGCATTTACAGCTCTATTGTATGAGAGGGAGGTCACTTGGTAAACATCTGGAAATGAGCGTTATTATACCCTCAGAGCCTTGTCCCCACCCTATACCCTGTGGGCCCCCTCCCCTCAGCCCTGCCCCCTCCCCTCGGTCACCACATGACACTTTCTCACTTGATAGTCACGGTGACATCCATCATCTTGTCCGTGGTGATCGTCCCTAGGACATGGTGGCGAATGGCTGTCAACGTCAAGATGCTGGGTGAAGACCTAGGAACGGGAGAAGGGAGGAAGCCACTGGCAGTGTCGCCTGGCCTTTCGCACAGGGGCAGACAGGGCCCAGCCAAAAAGGGGCAGACAGGGCCCAGCCAAGAAGCAGACGACACAACGCGACTCTTAGTCTGGGACTAAGTAACTCATAATCAAAAAGTCTTTCAAAACAGTAAACCAATTCTACCTTCCCCGTTCCCAGCCACACGTCTGTAAAAGTCCAAACATGGCAGATGTGAGTTGGGGGACTGGCCATCAACAAGGAGGGAAGATGTGACAAAGACTACACGTGACCCCCGGACACATGGCTTCACCCTGATGGCCAGAATTTGGGGAAAGAAAACTGTCTCCATCCCCTAGGTGAGTTATATAGGCATCTGAACACCCTTTTCTAGAAACCAAGTTATGCCTGGCCTTGCTGCTCCCTCAAAAATCACAAAAACATAAAGAAGAGAGCACGTGCTGCCCTCCTCCCCCGGCAGAGTGCCCCGCATCCCGGGCTTACGTGTCGTAGGTGTAGAAGGCCTGCTCAAAACGGTGGCAGGAACGAGGGGTCACTTTGTACACACCTGCAGGCAGGAAACTGGGAGTCATTTTCAGAGAATGACGCTGATTACAATTGCAACACGAGAAATGCAGAGTTAGCTCGTCTCTTGAAAAACTGAAACAAGCCGGGCACTGGTGGCTCACACCTGTAATCCTACTCATGAGGCTGAAATCTGAGGAGCCAGCCTTAGGAAAGTCTGTGAGACTCCTGTCTCCAATCAACCATCAAAACCGCCAGAAACAGAGGAATGGCTCAAATGGCACAGTGCTAGCCTTAAGCAAAAAAGCTTAGAGACAGTGCTCAGGCCGTGGGTTCAAGCCCTAGGCCCAGGACAAAAAAAAAAAAAAATCAATCAATAGACAAATAAAATTTATAAAATTATAAAATTAAAAATGAAAGACTTGCTTGGGGAAGGAGGAAGACCCCAATAACTTGGAGAAGTACCCTCCATGGGAAGGGACATCCACCAAGAACTAGGGATGAAGAGGGACAACCAGGTGCAGCGCAGGCGGAGGCCGGGCGGGTGCTGGCTGGGGAACAGCTCCTGCAGCCCGGCTGCTTAACTACTTTCCCACCACGGGAGGTCATCGGGGCCCCAGTGGTCTACACCTGTGATTACAACTAAAGCTACTCAGGAGGTTGAAATCTGAGGAGAGAGGTCGAAGTCAGCCCTGGCAGGCAAGTCCACGAGATTCTTATCTCTACTAAACTACTCAGAAAAAACCAGAAGTGGCACTGTGGCTCAAGGAATAAGAGTGCTAGCCTTGAGCAAAAAGAAGCTCAGGGACGGTGCCCAGGCCCTGAGTTCAAGCCTTAGGATTGGCAAAAATAAAAATAAAAAATAAGTGCAACTGTCCCAGAGCCACATAATGGAATATGATACAGCGAGAAAAAAAAGGACACAACCCACTGGTACATGCCACCATGCGACACTGTATTACATGGGAGGAGCCAGACCCAGCAGGAGCCCTGAGTGGAAGACACAGAGGAGACAGTCAGCTACTGCTGAGAAATGGACTCAACTATCATCAGGCCCAAAGGACTATATTTAGGGGGCCTTGAAAATGTCCTAAGGCTAGGTCTGCTCAGCACAGCAGGACTTGGGAGATGTACTGAAAATCACTGCATTGTATTGCTTACTTGAGTGATTATTTTGCTTGGTGTTGCCCTGGCAACTGGGGTTGAACCCAGGTCTCCAGCATGCCAAGCTGGCCTTCTGCCACTGAGAGATGCCCCAGTCCCCAAATGAGTGAACTTTCATATGGTGTGCAAAGTCTCTCTCAATCAAGTAAAAAGAGAGAGAAGCCACGGGAGGTTTTTGGCCAAGTGGGAGATGATTTGATTTCTGTAAGACCACTAAGGTCCTTTGTCTCTACCCAGCTCAACCTCAAGCCAACAGAATACCCTGCCTGCACGGGAAGAGAAGGAAAAGCAAGAGAACACCAAACCAACCAAAGCTGACGAAATCACCTGCTGCTTAGAGAACCAAGGCAGGAAAACCAACCTGGGGACCTTCCCCACCTCATTCCCCAACTCACGGCCCACCAACCCTCTGGACCTACCGGGCTTGGACAGGCAGAAGCGGTTCACTCCTTTGGAGAGGTTGTAAATCCCCACGTTCTCAGGTCCATTTCCATCCTGATAAAACTCCTGAGGGACCAGAGCCGGCACAGTGACTTACAGGCAAGATGCGGATACCACGATGATTAATCATATTTCTGTTCCTAACCACTCATCTGTTTTGTCCATTAATCATCTGAGCTGTTGGGTGCCACAGGAAAATTAAAACCTTCAAAAATGTCCCACAAATACGTGCTCTTTCCAGCCAATCCACTCCTGTTTACTGAGCGCTGCTATTAGACAAGTACCAGGCAGGGTCTCAAGAGAAGGCCTGGGGAGGCGGGATGTGGGGAGGCAGGGTCTCAGGGAAGGTCTTGGGAGCCGGGGCAGGGGAGTCAAGATGTCAAGGGGAAGGGCCTGGGGATGGCCCTTGGAAGAGGAGCCTGGATGGAGGGGGGCTTACCTTTCAATTTGAGAAATAAGAAAATCAACATGTCAATAAATGACTTAGTGACTTCAGCTAGGAAGCATTAGAGCTCAGAAAAACATAGAATGGAGCACGGGAGGGATGGCCCTTGGCAGTCCCTAAGCTGTCCTGCCTGGGGAACTTGGGGATTACAGTCTGTACCAGGAGAAAGAGCTGCCTGCCTTTGCAGAGAAGATGCACCCTCCAGCAGAGAGACGAGCAGGTGCCCAGGCACAGTGGAGGGAAAGAGCATGGGCTGGAACTGGAGAAGGCGCCTGTGGCCGGGGCCCACCAGCAGCAGGGCGTGGAGGGTAGGCAACTCCTGGGCAGGGGATACAGCTGCTCCCTCCCCCAGGATCCGTGTGAGGGCTGCCATCAGGCCAAGCCAGCCAATAAGAGAACAGCTCAGCCCTCCACACTTCTTAAGAAACAGTAGCGTTTGCCAAGGAAACGCTGAACACTAAGAGATTCACTGAGAACGTGAGAGGCGGAGGTTACGATCGGAGGAAAAAGGAAGTGAACGTGCTCAAAGTGCTGGACGCCAGCACGCGTGGCTCTATACCCATGGCCTCCGGGCAGGATGAAGAAGGTAGGCCAAACAGGTAGGCCACCAAAGAAGCTTAATTCCACCACAGCCACGACGTCCCAACGTCCAGCAGCCCAGCTCCCTGCTCCAGGCAGCACGTACCAGTGTGATGGCGTGAGACAGGGAGCATCTCAGCATGTAGCCCGTCTGCCGAAACTCCACAGCCAACACGTCGTCCTCCAGAACCTCCACCTCCAGGCTCTTGTTCTTCCAGCACCAGTCCTCGTGCATTATGCTGGCTGCAAAGCAACCAGAGATGATGGGCCTTGAGCTGCCATACTGCACGCAGCCCCCAGGGGCAGAGTGTGTGTGTATTTGTGCCTGAGCCACGTATGGTAGCGTATACTTGGAATCCCGGCGCTTGGGAGGCTGAGGCAGGAGGATTGAGAGTTCAAAGACAGCTAAAATGGTGTGTGTACATGTGTACATACATACATGTACAAATACACACAGGTACTGATGCTCAGAACAGATTATGGCTAAAGCAAAACAGACCGACAGCCACAAACACCAAGAAAGAAATCCTACTGGGCTGAAAAGTTGGGCTGTAAGAAATGCAGGGGACCTGGAGACAGTCTTGTTTTTGTTTGGAGGCCGGAGCAGAGCAAGGTCTCACTGCAATTGCCCAGGCTGGCCTACAACTGCTGAACTCCAGTGATCCTGCCTCAGCGCTGAGAAGCTGGGACTACAGATGCCGGACACCATCCCTGGCTTCTTTTCAGCTTTGTAGGGCTCAGCTATGGCCTCTGCCATGGTAGCTTGACACAAGAACTAATGGTGTGGCCACTTTCTACACAAACAGGCAGTCAGTCTTCAGGGTTGTGCCCAGAATCGCAAATCCACTTTAGAAGCTATTTATGCCAGCCAAAGGCTGTGCTGTGGCCATTTTTCAGAGGGACAAGCGGGCTGGGGAGGCCTGATCAACCAGCCCCAATCATGCCTGAGTGGATCTGCATCATACCCTCCGCTCTGGCATTTAGAAAGAAAACGGCCTGACTGGGGCACCTTCCCCGCAGCAGACAGGAGGCTGGGGCAGTTCACAAACACAGGAGGCGGCCCCTGCGCTGCTCACCTTTGTATTTCCCTGGCAGGACGTTGTCAAACGTGAAAGTCATGGAATTGACCTTGCCCGAGAGCTGCAGGCTCCGCTTCTCGCCCTGGCGGCTCAAGGACTGCAGCGTCACCAGCAGGTCGCCACAGGTGTCTGCAGAGGAAAGCCAAGAGGGCTGGGTGTGCTGCCATGCGTGAACTGTGGACCTTCAACCTGCACCACTCACTCACACGCACAGCCCACGGCCTCCTGGAGCCGCGCTCCAGCAAAGCCAGTGTCTCTGAACGCCAAGGCCAGCGGCAAGCAGTGGAGGCGCCAGTGGTGGGGGACCCCACACTCACCCAGCGGCCTGTCAGGGTCAGGAGAAAAGGGGGGAGCGAGAGCCACATTACAGGACACTTACTGAGACAAGATGGGTTGGGGAGACATCTATGCAACAACAGGAGTGAAGAGCAGAGGGGAGGGAGGGAGGGCGGAGGGGAAGGAGGGGAGAGGGGAGGGGAGGGCAGATGATGTGGCTCAAAGTGGTAGAGCTCTAGCCTTGATCCAAAATGGCTCAGGGACAGTGCCCAGGCCCAGAATTCAGCCCCGGGACTACAAAAGAAAGGAAAGAAAGGCAAGGGAAGGGAGGGAGGGAGAGAGAGAGGGAGGAAAGAAAGAAAGGGAAGAAGGGAGGGAAGAAGGGAAGGGAGGAAAGAAGGAAGGAAGGAAGGAAGGGAGGGAGGGAAGAAGGAAGGAAGGAAGGTAAGAAGGGAGGGAAGAAGGGAAGGGAGGAAAGAAGGAAGGAAAAAAGGAAGGAAGGAAGGGAGGGAAGGAGGAAGGAAGAGAGGTAAGAAGGGAGGAGCCGGGTGCAGGTGGCTCACGCCTGTAATCCTAGCTACTCAGGAGGCTGAGATCTGAGGGTCTCGGTTCAAAGCCCAGGCAGGAAAGACGGTGAGATTCCTATCTCCAATAAACCACTAGAAAACCAGACGTGGCGCTGTAGCTCAAGTGGTAGAGCGCTTGCCTTGAGCTGAAGAGCTGAGAGACACAGCACCCAGACCCAGAGTTCAAGCCCCATGACCGACAAAAAAAAAAAAAAGGAAGGGAAGAAGGGAGAGAGGGAGGGAGGGAAGAACACCATGCAAGATGGAGTCCAAACCCCTGGGTTTAAAAGCAGCCACTGCCATTAATAACACCTACGATTCCCACTTCTGCACCTCCTTCTCCTCCCCTGCCACCCTGTCGCCTGTTCTGGCCTTCAGTTGACATCTTACCCAAACAAGAGACTTTCCCAGAAACAGACGCCAGAAACTGCACGAAGGCCACGTCCATCACGGGCCTGTCGGTCACCGTGAGAGGAAACATCTGGGGCTTCAGCATCAGCCCGGCTCTGGTCTCAGCCTCGGGCACCACCACCTGCGGGAACCCAGGGAGCCACGTCAGCGGCTGCAGGGCTCCTTGGCCCCTAGTGCACAGGGCACCACAACTTCCCCGGAGGCACAGAGCTGAGTGGATCTGGAAGGACAAGCGCTCATCTCTCGGCCTAGTTTTATAATCACGACAAACCCGGAAGTCATCTGGTTGAAGGAAACGTGTTTCTATTCAAAATCAACTCTCACCAGAGGGATGCGGCCCTGACAGCTACCACTGGGCTCTGGCTGGAATCTTATCATGCTAGCCCCTTCCCCTGACTTCCTGTCACATAGAACACACGCTAGGGATGTGTTTCCCTTTTCCCAGGGAGGGGCAGTGACCATATCATGAGGAGAGACCTCCCACATCATTTCTCAGCTGGACATCTGCAGGCTCTACCAACACGACAGGCAAGGATAGGAAGGCTTAAAGCTGTGTCCGATGCAGTGGCTCATGCCTATAATCCTAGCAGCTCAGGAGGCTGAGATCGGAGGATCATAGTTCAAAGCCAGCCTGGGAAAGTAAAGCCCATGAGACTCTTATCTCCAATTGACTACCAGATAAGCCAGAAGTGGAGCTATGGCTCAAGTGGTAGAGCGCTAGCCTTGAGCACAAAAGCTATAGGGACAGCACTCAGGCCCTGAACAGGCATTAAATAAATTAAATAAATAAGAAAGAGCCAGAAACCAAAATGCTCTTTCTTGAGCCTCCTTTTGAGCTCATAAACTCTCCTGCCAACTATTTTTTGACAATACTTCACCTGGACTTTGTAAGCCCCTGGTTTTGCTTTAAAGCAAAATGAGCCGTGAGCATCCGCCTCCGCAGTGACCAGCGCCTTGTCCTTGTCCTGGGGCGACAGCACCACCTTGTATTTACTCATCTGCTTGACGGCATCGGGGAAGCGCGCAATTGTTATGTGGCCGCAGACACTGAACCTGCAAGGAGCCCGCAGGAGAACTCAGTTATGGCTGCAAGGGAGAGTGGCTCTGAGCAGCTCCTATGCACACCCCTCTTCTGGCCGGCAGGCCTCAGACTGTGTGGACTGAAGGCAGAGACAGAGTGCACCCATGAGGCTCTGCTTTTCTGAGCTGCTCACAGGAAGTAGAGCAGCCTCCCTCTGCAGGAGCCTGTGGCAGCTTCAGGTAATGTCTGACAACCTCTCACTGCAGAAGTGATTTTCAGAAAATCCTCCGATATGAAAGTGTGAGACTGAATTATTGGCAATGAGACAGGGACTAACGTGAGCTAACCCTCAACGCTAAAGAGCTATAAAGCCTCCCAAGAAATACTGCCACTGGCCAGCATACAAGCTAAGGCCAGGCCATCAGAGGCCTCCCTGTGTTCAGATGCAATCCAGGGACAAAAGCAAGCGGAGAGACTTGCACACAAAGGAAAACTGAGTGAAGAGCACAAAGCTAAGCCAGGTACAGTGGCTCGTGCCTGTCATCTCAGCTACTTAGAAAGCAGAAAGAGGATTGAGGTTTGAAGCCACCAAGGGAAAAGAGTTGGTGAGACTCTATGTCAACCAATAGCTGAAGGGGGTGGTGTGTGCCTGTCACCCCAGCTACTTGGGAAGCATAAACAGGAGGATCTCAGTCCAGGCCCAACCAGGGAAAAACATAAGATCTATCCAAATATTAACTACAACAAAAAATGTAAGCATAAAGAGGAGTTGGAGGCAAAGTTCAGTTGGTAGGGAGCTAGCCAATGAGTGCAAGTTCCAGTCTCAGACCTAAAAAGAAAAGCACAAAGGACTGGAGATCTGGGGATGGCTCATGTATAGAGCACCTGCCTAGCAAGCACAAGGCTCTACCTTCACGCCTCAAGACGAGAAAACAAACTTGCAAAGCTTAAACTGAACTTCTTAGTATAGCTGAGAATCACAAAAAAACAACTTATAATTTGTAAAGTTGCATTAAGATGGAGGGCTGGGGATTTAATTCAGTGGAAGAGTGTTTGCCTAGCAAGGCCTGGAGTTGGTCCTCAGAATAGCAGAAAAAAAAAAAAAAAGGAAAGAAAAACCCAAAGAGCCAGGTGTGATGGTGGTGCATACATTTTTAATGTTCACACTGGAAACTGAGGCAGAAGGATGGAGGATTCCAGGCCTGTCTGGGCTATATAGGGAGACACTGTCTCAAAATCAAAAGAAAGAACAACTCAGATTAGAACCTACAAGTGAATGATGTATAAGAAACATAGGAGCCAGGCACCAGTGGCTCACGCCTGTAATCCAGCTACTCAGGAGGCTGAGATCAGAGAATCACAGTTCAAAGCCAGCCCAGGAAGGCAAGTCCATGAGACTCTTCTCTCCAATAAACTATTCAGAAAAAGCTAGAAGTGGTGCTGTGCTTCAAGTGGTAGAGCACTAGCCTTGAGCAAAAGAAGCTCATAGACAGCACCTAGGTCCTGAGTTCAAACCCTAAGACCAGCAAAAGACAAAACACAAAAAAAACCATGGGAAGGCACATCTGCTCACTGGCAGCAACCAACATAATGGTGCCAGGAGGGACAGTGCTGGAAGGGACAGTCACCATTCTCTATTTAGCTGACGTGGCGCATGCCACCTACCCCACATGGAGGCAAGCAAGGACTCCGCAGATTTGATCATCAGTGAGCCTGAGCCGTGGGCTGGAAGAGCCCAGAGCTCTGAGCAGAGCAGCAGGGTAGGTCAGGGGCCTAGAAGGCCTCTGGATTGCCAAGACCTAGGGAAAATCAAGGTCAGAAAGTAACCAGCTTCCTGAGCAGGGGAGAAAAGGAACTGAGCCAGAGGAAGTGACTGGAGGCAGGTGACAAGGCTAGCAGAGAGCCAGCCCTGTGACTGGCTTGGGGGACGGGGGGAAGAGGACAGCTTTCTCTCCTGATCCCTTGGGAGACCCTTAGGTGTTGTCAATGGGGTGCAACAGGACTCTTTCTGGCTTCTGCCGGCTGCTGGGTGGAGCCTGGATTGGAAGGAAGCCAGGGGTAAATGGGGCCCAGACAGCGACCTGCAGCTGTGTTGGGGAGATACTGCTTATCAGAGCAAACGGGTGCGTGGTGGCGATGGGAGATATGTTTATATTTTTTTCCTTTGAACTAAAGAAAGAAAAATGATCTGTGCTCAGTGGTGGCACACTGGCCTAGCACACGAACTCATCACCAACAGGGAAGAAAGGTTGGGAGCCATGGAGGGATGGCTTAAAGGCAGCCTGTATTTTTTGAGGGTGATTTGCCTCCTCATCTCTGGTTCACCCCAGATCCTGACACCCCTCCCGCCCCGCCCCCCAACCTGCCCATAGTTTCCATGGTTCCTTCGTGACCACACCACTGGATGATTTTTTCTAGTAGTAAACGTCCTTTCTCCTGCCCTAGACCACCCCCTCCAGAGCACTACACTTTCTCACTGGTATTCTTCCAGTTCTCCCTGCTCTAACCTACCTGAAGTTCCCACAACCACCTGTAGCCCAATCAGGATGTTCAGATATCCAGCATCTATTGCAGGGCGCCATCTAGTGGTCCTTCAGACCCATGTGGTCCCATCACCTACCGGTCCCCGGCTGGAGACCCACAGGACCCCTAGGTATCTTCCCAATGTGTCCCTGATGCCCCCTGCCAGCTGTGGACAGGCCTTCCCCGACTAGCCTCCACCCTGCAGAGCTAGCCTGCAGCTTCAAGGCCTCCAACTATGGTTTGGAATGGTCCAGGCTCATGCCCACCATTCAGGTACTGAGGAGGCTACAGGTAGAAGGCTCACAGTCTAAAGGCTGGGACCAGGCAAAAACATGAGACCCTATCAAAAGTAAAGCAAAAATGGCTGGGGCGTGGCTCAAATGGTAACCTAGGTTGGGGGGGTTGGGGGCAAAGAAAGCCGACTGAATGTCCTAACAGGTGCTGACACTGGATATGGACCCCAAAGCGTTAGGTCATCACCTACCCTGTGGCGATGATGTCGGCCAGCTGCGGGGTGTTGGGGGCAATTTTGATGGTGATGGTCTCGAAGTGCAGATGCTCCTTCTGGGCATGGATGGTGTACGTCCCCGTCGTTATGTTCTCCAGGCGGAAAGAGCCATCGGCCTTTGTTCTGACTGGAACAGAACACATTTGAAAACCCACTGTGTGCACCCCACCTACATAGGAATCCGTGAGACCCAAGCCCGCCATTCAGATTTCATTCCCTTCTGCTCCTCTCCACGGGCCAAGAGCAGTGCTTGAGCAGGCCAGGAGCCAGCATGTCTGCCCACCTTTGATCTGGTTGTTCAGAGTAACCACGGCCTCTGGGACGCCTTCTCCTTCTGGTCCATTCAGGACCCTCCCAGTGACAGAGAATCCCATGACATGGAACACAGGCTAGACAATGAAGATGGGAGAAAGGGGTCAGGGATCTGGGCCACCAAGGCCGCCTCTTGCCCAGCACATCGTGCCCCCCACCCCCACCCCCCTCACTGCTTTCTCCCAGCCCTGTGGCCAGCATCCGTCTTCGTTATCACATTCCCAACACAAGGACAAAGCTGACAGAACCTGCAGACTCACCTCCAACGGCCAGGCCACTGCCTCCCAACTCCAGCATCACCTTGGACCCCGCCCCATCCCTCCAGTGTCAGCCCACCTCATGATTACTACCACCACCACCGCCGCCACCCGCCCCGCCAGGTCAAAGGCCCTCACCTGACTTTCTCCCAAGCCAGAATCTCAGCCCTGCCAGGCTCTAGAGCCAGTTCACCCCTGCCAACCCCAGGGCAGCGCCTAGCATGTGGTCCTTTGTCTGTCGTCTGCCCCGTGGGAACTCACCTCACTCAGCACTGTCTGCAGGTGCAGCACAGCTGACCCTGCTCTGCTGCCTCCAGTTCACCACCAACCTAGTTCTCTGTGACTCGCCAGGACCCCAACTGTCCTGTCTGTCCATAGAGTCTGTCTCCCTGCCTCTAGAATGTATGCTGGTGAGGACAGGGACCTTTCTTGCCCCAGCCACCTGGACCATACCAAGCACTGAACAAATGACTGCTGAATGAAGGAGAGCTCTAAAACGGCTTCTGGTTCGTCCAGGAGGCCCTGATCCTTTCAAAAACATGTGCATCAATTTGCATCTTCCCGGTGTGTGTGTGTGGTGTGTGTGTGTGTAAAAAACATGTGCATCAATTTGCATCTTCCCGGTGTGTGTGTAAAAAACATGTGCATCAATTTGCATCTTCCCGGTGTGTGTGTGTGTGTGTGTGTGTGTGTGTTGCTAGAGATGGGACCCAGGGCCTCACACATACTGGGCAATTGCTCTATCACAGAGCTATACTCCTAAGGCATTTGCCCCCTTATTCATTCAGATAGGCACAATCAAAGGTTTGTGTTAGAAGCTAGATGTGTACAGACCCTAACCTAACAGATGACTCCAACCTGATGGATCTGTAGACTGTATTCTTCACTTTCTTGCCCAGGCTGGCTTTGAACCACAATCCCCAGATCTCAGCCTCCTGAGTTGCTAGGATTACCGGCGTGAGCCGCTGAGCCACTGGCAACTTGGCCTGAGTCCAGGATGGGACAGAGCAGAGGACGTCTCACCTCGATCCTCAGGCTGTCGTGCTCCACTGTGAAGTCAAGCCTGGAAGGGGCCACATCAAAGGTGATCCTCTCACCTCTGTAGAAGGGAACCTGGAAGGGATGGCGCGCTGGTTACCACGATGGACAGTGTTAACCAGTGACCAAGCAGTCATAGATGACAAGGGGCTCAAGGGGCTGGGAAAAACATTAGCTGCAGCTGGCGGCTGTGGCTGATCTGAGCTCAGAAAGCCCTGAGCTTCCTGCAGCGCTCCCTGAGCGGCCCGTGTCCAGGGAAAGCGCGGCCCGGGCATGCCATGTTCAGAACTCTTGGGATCAGGAGTGCTCTGCACTGCGGGATGTTTCAAGTGCTCGAATCTGTGTGTCTATCTTAAAAGGAGATCTCTGGGAAGGGAACTGAGGTCTAAACATGAATTCATTTATGTTACACACACAACTTACTTATGACATTGGCCAAAGGTAACTTTATGCTACATTTTTATGATCAAGGCATGAAATTCACAACATGGAATTTTCCCCTGTGGCATCAGGCTGGTGCTTAAAGCATTCTGCATTTTGGAGCATGTCAGATTTCAGAATTGCAGAGTAGAGAGGTTCATCCTCGCCTGCTAAATAGTGTCCATGAGATAGCAAACAAACCCCTTGATTCTTTGAGACTGGATCTGAAATGTCTCCCAAAGACCTAGGTCTAAATGCCTGATCACCAGTCCTGGGTTGAGCCTTGGGGGAAAGGTTGGGGGAGGAAGTGAGGTGACTGGGGGTGTGTTGGAAGCAAATGTTGGGATCCAGGCCTTGCTCCTGGCCTTCTGTGCTTCCTGGCCATTACCAGGTGAACAGGTGTCCTCCAACACCTGCTCCCGCCATGATAATTTGCCTTGCCACAGGCCCAAAGGTCAATTGGCCATGTGTAGAAGCCTGAACTGAAATCCTGTCACCGTGAAGGAAAGCTAACACCACCCATCTGGCTTGGGTTTGTACCAGGTTGTAAGCATCCCAAACAGAAACAGAGCAGAACTGCTTCTCACCACGGCGTAACCCCCACTGGGCAGGGAATAGAAGGAGAAGGAGCCATCTTCTTTCGAGACTGCATAGCAGAGATACACCAGGCTCTCATCTTGGGGCTGGAACCCAGGTACTGGAGACACATTGCAGCCCAGGACATCCTATGCCGGGGAAAAGGAATGTTCTAGTTACCACACAAGAGAACAGAGCAAATTCTCCAAGTTGCAAGGCAGCACATGTCTATCTATGCTCTACAGGATGTTCATACACACGAAGAGACCACGTATCTTTACGCTCAGGTGGAAAGCTAAAATTGGCTGTACTTAGAATGACAAGACTGTCCTTTCTGACAATGGGTCACTATTCTCCAGCGAAAGAGACAGTGGCTCAGAGGGCAGAGTGACTAGCCCAAGGCCTAGCAGCTGGAAAGACGCATTATACACACCTGGTCCAAAACCTGAACACTGGTGTAGATGCCACCACACCAGCTACTTAGAAGGCAGAAAAGGAATGACTGCCATTCAAAGCCAGTCCAAGCAGAAACATGACCCTCTGTCTCAAAAATAACTAAAACAGGGGCTGGGAAGGTGGCTCATGGAGAGTGCTTGCCTTGCATGCATGAGGCCCTGGGTTCGATTCCTCAGTACCACATAAGAAAAAAGAAAAAAGCCGGAAGTGGCGCTGTGGCTCAAGTG
>NW_012267230.1:8118436-8130472 GCF_000151885.1 Dipodomys ordii
TGGCGCTGTGGCTCAAGTGGTAGAGCGCTAGCCTTGAGCTGAAGAGCTGAGGGACAGCGCCCAGGCCCAGAGTTCAGGCCCCATGACCAGACCCAAAATTAAAATAAAACAAAATAACTAAAACAAACCAGGTGCTGGTGGCTCACACCTGTAAAACTAGCTTCTCAGAAGGCCGAGACCTGAGGATCATGGTTCAAAGCCAGCCCAGGCAGGAAAGCCCATCAGACTCTTATCTCCAATTAACCACTGGAAAACTGGAAGTAGAGCTTTGGCTCAAGGTGGTAGAGGGGGTTAGCCTTGAGCACAAAAGCTCAGAGACAGAGCCCAGGCCCTGAGTTCAAGTCCTATGATTGATAAAAAAAAAAAAGTAGGTAATTAATTTTAAAAAGTAAAACAGAAAGTAAAAAAGGGATATGACTCCCCTGCTTAGCAATCACTAGGCCCTGAGTCCAAACTCCAATACTTCCAAGAAAAGAAAAGGAAACAAGCTAAACTCCACACCCCCCAGTGTAGACATTCAACTTCTGCAAGTCCACAGAGACCACAGTTAAGAAGGTAAATCAACCTGGGCCGGCACTGTATTCTTTTTTTGTTGTTTTTTTGGTAAGTCATGGGGCTCACACTCTGGGCCTGAGTGCCATCTCTGAGACTCTTCACTCAAGACTCGTTAGCGCTCTACCACTTTAGAGCTATAGTGCCACTTCCGGTTTTCTGGTGGTTAATTGGATAAAGAGTCTCATGGATTTTCCTGCCTGGGCTGGCTTTGAACTGTAATCCTCAGATCTCAACCTCCTGAGTAACGAGGAGTATAGGCGTGAGCCACTGGCACCTGGCTCATCCAGCATTTCCAGCATGACACTGTACTCTCCTCTCCTGTCTCCCTCCTCACCCGACACGCACAATTTGGTTTGTTCTTCACTTTCCTGTGCTTACCTCTTTGGTCACTGAAGAAGAAAAGAGAAGAAACTTCACCCCTTTCATGGGCTCGCCATCGCTCCGCACGGAGCCAGACACATTGTAGCCAGCGACTATGAGGGGCCCGGCAGCGTTGGCATTGGAGTTGGTTACACGCACTGTGGTGCTCGCCTAGAGAAGAAAATCAAAGCGTTAGCTTCCAGAAACCAAAACCCAGTTAAGTGTCTAACAGCACAACAACATGCTTAAGCTAAATAGGAACTAGGAAGAGACATACACAGACGGTAAAATTCCACCTGTGGTCCTCCCTCTGAGAGTATGCACGGGGGACAGGTTCCAGGACCCCCATCCAAACCCACAGATACACAAGCCGGCTCAGTGTCTGCGGGCAACCTCCTTACACCAGCCCCGCTCCCCGCATATGCCTGAGTCATCTCTATGCTACTTAGAATCATGGATACGCTGTGACCATCATGGAAAGAATCATACTGCAAAAAAACACGTCTACGTGTGCAATTTCTTTTCAAATGCTTTCAGTGTGCAGTTGGGTGACTCGGAGGCTGGTTCCATTGATGGGTGTAGAAATTGCAGCCGGGAACTCCAACTCTACAGTATAGTTGCAATCACCCTTAAGGGTATTTTTTGAGACAGGGTCCGGCTATGTAGCCCAGGCTGGGCTCAAACTCACAATCTCCCTCCTCAGCCTCCCAAGTGCTAGAAAAAAGGGTATACCATGGCAACCAGGTTTTCATGCCCAAAGGAGTACCGTCAAACCCCCTTCCTCACCTCTATATTACAAATGTAGTGTTTGCTAGTCCCAAGCATATCTTTGTAACTATTCTACATAAGCCACGTCTGTAAGCGGCATAGCACAAATGTTTACAACCCCATTTCCTTCCGCTTTGTTCTGAAATGTGCTTACCCTGTGCTACGCGTGGCTGTGGCTCACGGGTCCTCCTCTTAGTGGGACCTGAGCTGGTTCCCCACAGTTTGCTATTAATGGCAATAAACATTCTGTGCCGTTTGTCTCTCTAGAGTTCTATCTCAGAGAGGACGACACATCTCCCCAGGTGTTCCCAGTGTTGATTTAGATCAAAAGAGCCACAGCTCTCCAGCAGGAAGACAACACTGTCATGTGCCATAAAAACCAACACCAGAGCCCCCACTAGCGCCAGACATCTGCCTCGTAAACATCAGGGCTCTTCATCCACATCTGGAAAACCGCCAATTCTCTTCATATGCACACTGGAAGCCCCACATGTGTCCCAGACTCACATGTTATGGGCGTGGCGAAGAGACACTTCAAACACTCACCTCTTTCAATGCCCAAGTCGGATGAGTCGCGAGGATTTCGTAATCACCAGGAAGAACTTTAAAAAATGCAAACCTAAGAAACAGAAAACACAACTTAACTATCTCCATACCACCAGAGTAGTTCTCATTTTAGGATGAATGTGGGCAGCACAAGAAAGTAATATTGGAATTCTCGCAACTTCCTGTTAAGGAGCTCAATGATCATGAAGGCCTGGGCGCCTGCTGAGTGCCCCCTGGGCTCAGGAGGGGAAGGCCTTTCCTTTCCCCTGCGCAAGTGCAGAGAACATCCAGTGAGGCCTTGAGAAGGAGGGTGGCGGGGGAGGGGAGAGGTGGTTGTAAAGAGACCAGGTCAGCAGACGTTGACACAAGACACTGAGGATACGGAGACAACAAATGGTGACAAGCTTTGAAACCTAGTTGGATCTGCTCTCTGGGCAAATTCCATCAGCCTCCACTTCATTTCCAGAGCAACCCTGCACCACAAGTCCCTGTCCCAGGTTCAGTTAGCACCAGGCACAGTTCACAACCAGCTGCAAGTTAATCTGACCACCTGAAGTCCAAAATGTCCCCAAATCCAAAATATTTGGTATGCCAATATACTGCCACAAGAAAATTCCGCACAAAGTTTGCTCCATGCTTATACAAAATTTTTACTAAAAATACTGTGTTCAGATTACCTTCATCTATGTGCATAAGGCATATGTGAAATGTTAGATCTGGGTCCCCTCCCCAAGACTTCAGTACAGTCTGGATCTGGAATGCCCCTCCCAAGGCCCAATTGTTGAAGGCTCAGTTCTCAATGTATGCTCAAAGGTGGGATTTGGGAAGTAACTGTTCTGAGGGCTCTGACTTTATGAATGGATTAATCCGTTGATGGATTCACAAGTGGACCAATGGGAGATGGTAGAAACTGGGGAAGGAAGTGGGTTCCTGGGGCAGGGACTTGGGGGAGGGGAGATCTTGTCCCCAGCCTCTTCCTGTCTCTGTTTCTCTCCGCTTCATGGCTGCCAGGAGGTGAGCAGCTCAGCCCTTCCAAACCCTCCTACCATAAATCTCTACCTCACTTCCGGCCCAGAAGCAATGGAGCCAAGAGATCACTGACTGATTCTGTGATTCACAATAAATTCTCCCTTAAAGCATTCACACCAGGTATTTTGTGAGCGGTGAGAAACTAACTACACTATGTATGAAAATACCCCAAACTTGAAAATTTTCCATAGTCCAAATTAGTTCTGGTCCCAAGTATTTTGGAATCTATACTAGTGCAGGGGGAAAAAAAAAATCTCAGTTCTTTCTTCCTCCTACAAATGGAGAGTCATCAATGGGTATAATGAAACATTACTGAAAAAACGAACACTAATTTCAACCATAATCATTTTAAATTGGATAACTTACTGACAAACTCATTCTAAATTTCTATTCTGCCATTTTATTAGTTTAGTGTATTGAAGGAGTTAGTAATGATTTGAATGTTTTCAAACTCGGCAGTTACAACCACTCGTATTAATCTTAGCACATCTGTTAACATTTACAACTCAACGATATACATCCACTAAATAAATGTTTGAATTTCTACTCAGCAAGGTTAATTAAGTAATCATCAGTTCTGACAACAAACGGTTTTGATGGTAATGGTGATAAAAGGGTGTGTTTAAATCATAACGAGCTAACCTATGTTGAGCAAACATTTATTAAACATGTACTTCTGAAGTGACACCAACTCCGTCTTCCCAGCAATCTTAGAGGTGAGTTCCACGGTTCCCTCATTTACAGATGAGGAAAGTGAGGCTCAAACAGAAAATAAAGGAGCCCAGATTTAAACCGGGGTAGGCACAAGGCTCCAGAGTTCCAGAGCTAAGGGAAAGCCTAGTGCCCAGCCTACTGGAATAAACAAATCAGGGTCTGAAGGCAGGATCCCTAAACCCCAAATGTCCCCAATCTGCCTCAGCCCAGCCCGGCTCCGGCTTCACAGCTGGGCTCGGTGTACCCCCAGCCCCTCCACCTTTGGTCCCACTCACTTTCCACCAGGCTGCGTGACGGTGGACTGGATCTTCCCCTCGGTGCCCGTGCCCCTCAGGGATACCTGAACCCCTGCAGGGCCCAGGGGCTGCCCTCTGCTGAGGACCTGCATGGAGAAGCAGGTAAAGAAGAGGAGGTTATGAGGAGGTTAGGGTGGCAGAGCAGAAGCCTCCCCCTCCCAACGTCCCCACTCCTGCATGTGGCTCCTAGACAAGTTCTTGTCTAGGCGCAGGACTCCTTTGAAAAGGCAACAGAAAACCCTAGAACCTTTTCCAAGAAGGGGAGGGAGAAGACAGTAGAATCACAGCTGACTGTAAGATGCCATTGGTTTAAGATGCCATGATATTTCACAAATCACTGGAAGAATTACCCAAGATCCCACCAAACCCACACCCAGAGTGGGGACTGGGGGCTCCACAGCTAGCACAAAAGGGCAGACGCCCACCGAGGGGCCATGACAGACAGGACACCTGCTCCTCTCAGCCCTGAGCGCAGGTGGAAGAAAAAAAGAAATGCTGTGCTGAGGGCGGTGCCAGTCGCTCACGCCTATAATCCCAGCTCCTCAGGGGGCTGAGATCTGAGGACTGCGGTTTGAAGCCAGCCCAGGCAGAAAAGTCCCTGAGAGACTCTTATCTCCAGTGAACCACTCCAAAACCGGAAGTGGCACTGTGGCTTAAGTGATAGAGCGCTAGCCTTGAGCACAGAGAGGCTCAAGGGCAGCGCCCAGGCTCTGAGTTCAAGCTCCACAACTGACAGAAAAAGAAAAAGAAGAAGAAATGCTATGCTGAGAATCTTGGCCCGGAACAGGGGTTTGCATGGGCCAGCACCCCAAATTCAGTCTTCCCAGGTGTACGAGGACCCCTGAGAGAGCTCAGCTGCCCTCTGAAGCTTCTCTGAGTGAAGGGAGAAGCTCCCTCTTTGGTCCCCCACAGTGGAGACAATGGACTGGTGGTGAGAGCACTTCCTCAATTCCACATCCCTGCCGTATCTCAGGCCCACGGACAGCCAGCACCCCAAATCTGACTCCTAAAACCTCAGTTCTGCACAACACGGTGCAGAACCTATCAATACCCCCAACTCCAAGTTTGTCTGTGGTCTCTGCGGGGTCCAGCCCCTTGCTTTTCCAAAGATAAGGAGAATTGTTTGTTTGTTTTGTTGTGGGGCTTACACTCAGGGCCTGGGTGCTGTCCCTTAGCTCTTCAGCTCGAGGCTAGCACTGTACCTCTTTGAACCACAGTGCTACTTCTGGTTTTCTGGTGGTTAATTGGAGATAAGAGTCTTACAGACTTTCCTGCCTGGGCTGGCTCTGAACCAGGATTCTCAGACCTCAGCCTGCTGAGTAGCTAGGATTATGGGTGTGAGCCACCAGTGCTGGGCTGGTGAGGATACTTAGTGTCTGTCACAGAGCGGCTATGAGAGGGGCAGAGATTGGAAGCAGAACCTTTCCATTCACAGAGAAGCCGGTGAACACAAAGTTGATGTCGCCACCCTTGGTGCAGATGTCACTCACACCATCCACGTACAACTCTACACTCGTGGGCTCTGAGGAAAGAGGCAGGGACAAGAGGGACAGGGTGAGAAACTAAGGTCAGCTTTAGGTCTGGGGCACAGTGAGATTCAGCCACCGTTCATGCCAGGCAACTTCATTTACGCTCAAATACTTAACATGTTCTCATGATTCAAACTCTGAAAGTACAAGGAAAGTTCCCCTCACTGCCCCGCCCCCCAGCCACTGGTGCCAAGCCCTTGAAGAAGCCAGTGTCGAGCCCAGACAGCCTAAAAAGTCTTTTGGCTGGGTACTGGGAGCTCATGCCTGTCATCTTAGCTACTCAGGAGGCTGAGATCTGAGGATGAGGGTTCAAAGCCAGCCCAGGCAGAAAAGTCCATGAAAACACTTATCTCTCAAGTGATCAACCTTAAGCACAAAAGCTCAAGGACAGTGTCTGTGCTGTATTCAAGCCCCAGGAACAGCGCACACGCACACACACAAACACACACACACATACACACACACACATACACACACTTTCAAGGATGGGTGGAAGTAGTGGTATATGCCTGTAATCCCAGCACCTGGGAGGCTGACATAGAAGGATCAAGATTCAAGGCAGCCTGGGATGTGTAGGAGATCCTGATTCCAAAACTAACAACCACCCATGGGACAAAAAAAAAAAACCTGAGTCCTAGGCTATTGGGCCTGTATAATGAGTAAAAGCACGTAGGCAGAGTTTCCAAAGGGAGGCTCAGCACACACTTTAGGAAAGATGACAGGCAGCCTATAGGAGAGCTAAGTAAATTCAAACTCAAGTCACAGCAGAAATGAAGCCTGCGTGTGTTACTAGTCCCGGCACACGGCCAGTCCAAAGAACGTTCAGCAGGAAGCGTGGCCCTTTACCAACTGCAGCTGGCTACTCGGCAAGCTTACCGAAACTCCACCCCAGGGGAGGCTCAATCTTCAGAATGAAATCCCCCTGGAAGGGAAAAAAGAGAGAAACTCAGAGGAGCAAGAGCTGATGGTCCCAATTAACGTATTTCCACGGTATCATCTAAACTAAAACTTGCTCCTGAAAATAAAATTTTTTTTTGTTGTTGTTGTTGGTTGTGGGGCTTGAACTCTGGGCCTGGGCGCTGGGCACTGTCCCTGGCTCTCCAGCACAAGGCGGGCCCTCTACTGCTTGAGCCACAGCGCTACTTCCAGTTTTCTAGTGGTTTATTGGAAATAAGAGTCTCACAGACTTTCCTGCCCAGGCTGGTTTTGAACCACGATCCTCAGATCTCAGCCTCCTGAGTAGCTAGGATTACAGGCATGAGCCACCGATGCCCAGCTGAAAATAAAATTCTATGTGGAAGGGCTGTTCAAAATGTGGTAGTTCCTGCATTCCAGCTGACAAATTTCCACCCAGCCATTAGAAGAGGCTGCACTGAAGGCCACTTATGCATTCTAGTGGTCAGGTGCAATGGCTCATGCCTATAATCCCAGCTACTGGGGACTGTGTGATCTGAGGATGGAAATCTGAAGATCATCTGGGCAGACAAATCCTAGGGAGAGTCTTAAGCCAAAATGGAGGTGTGGCTTAGGTGGTAGAGCACCAGCTGTAAGCAAAAAAGCCAAGTAGGAGCTCAAGGCTCTGAATGGAAGCTCCAAAAAAATGAATTAATTAATGATAAAAAGGAAAGGGAAAGAGGAGGAAGGAGAGAGATGGGAGAGGGTTGGGGAAGGAAAAGAAGAAAGGGGAAAGCTGGGCACAGTGCTACACGCCTGTCATCCCAGCTACACAGGAAGCAAAAACTGGAGGATCACAGGCCGTTCAGGCCAGCCCATGCATAAACATGAGACCCTGTTCCAAAAGCACTTAAAACATAAAGCGCTCGGGGCATGGCTCCATTGGTAGAGCTCCTGCCGTGCCAGGCCTGAGGTCCTGAGTTCAAATCCCAGTACTGCCAAAAATTAAAAAAAAGAAGGAAGGAGTATTTCCTGGTGTGGGGAAGGCCTTGCTGCCTAGATCACGTGATTCTCGTTCCCGGTCATAAAGACGCGCCAGGGGACTAAGGAGGCCGCTCCTCTTACCTTATCATACAAGGGTATCATAAAATAGCCGTTGTTAGGGGCGCAGTCTGTCTGGTATTTCAAAGTCCCATGCTTGGTGTACAACTTTATCTGGAAAGGAAAGAAAGGAAACAGAAGTTGAGATAACACACCTTTGAGAGCTAAGTGCATTCCATCAACATGTGTATGTGTTCACTGCGGGACTTACACAGCCGTCAGTTCCCCCCCCCACCCCCCCACCCCCCGGAAAACACTGGCGCTCAAAGGCATCACAAGCCTACCCCTCTCTAAAGGACTCGCTCTGCAGTCTGCCTCAGGGGCCACCTCTTTTGTTCACTAGTGGTTCTGGATCTAAGACAAATTTGCAGACAGCACTGTTTGTAAGGTGCTTGAGTTGAGTTCCTGACCTGCCTCATCTTCTCAACCAGAGGGTCTGGGACAAGAGCTGCGGGGGGGGGGGGGGGGGGGGGAGGCTCTGCATTATCTGCCCCCAATGATTTCATCTGCTCAATGAGACATTCACTTCAAAACTCAATTTCCTCTCCCCTGCCATCGGATCCTGCCATCTGAAAGCTATGTGTCAACTCTTTGTCCTGAGCATTTGAGACACAATCTATCCACACAATAGACACAGTATCTAGCCTTCTCCATGCTAGGGGCCCCCCAACATGTCATTTCAGGCCCAGTTTCTTTTCTTTATTTTTTGTCAGTCATGGGGCTTGAACTCTGGGCCTGGGTGCTGTCCCTCTTGAGCTCTTTAAAGCTCAAGGCAAGCGCTCTACCACTTGAGCCCCAGCGCCATTTCCGGTTTCCTGGTGGTTCATTGGAGATAAGAGTCTCCTGCCTAGCCTGGCTTTGAATTGTGATCCTCAGGTCTCAGCCTCCTGAGTAGCTAGGATGAGAGGTGTGAGCCACTAGCTCAGTTTCTTTGTGGAAGAAGCAGCAGGGCCCTCCCCTCCTCAGTGGTTCAAGAGCTTCACATCAGCACATACACAGCCTGTGGGGCAGGGAAGGACTCAATACAAAAGTAGCTGGTGTCGCTCAGAAGAAAAGAATGAACCTTGGTGCGGGCTGTAGGGCACAGACGCAAATTCCCTAACCTCGCATAGGAGCTCCACACCTGCCCCTCAGTCGCTGTGACTGTAAAAGCAACATGGCTGGGTCTGAGGACCTCCGAGATAGGTTGTTCTGGGACCAAGACAGAGGAATGGCAGAGTTGAATCTCACCAGCTCTGAAATGGGCAAAGCGACACACTTATACCAGCACACTGGAAGAAAGACCAGCGTGGAATAATCTTCATTGGCAGTGACCACGGCTGTCACTTCACATAGCCAAGTCTAGTTGGGGAACCTGGGCCAGGGAAAGCCAAAGGAATCATTTGGAGCATGGCCCAAAAGACGCGTGTGCTTCTCCTGCGCTTTTTGCTGGCTGCCCTTCTTAGTCTGTCTGCTTGCATCAACAATTTTACCATAAATATCCAAATGCCCCCCCCCCCATGGCCCAAGCCACACTCTGCAACCTAAGAATCAGTGGATTTTCCTGAGAAATGCAGTCTTCAGTTTTCGTGAGATCTCCTGATTGTAAAAGTGTTCACAACCAGCAGGATTACTGCTTTCAACAATATGAGGCAGCTTGTCAGTTTCCTCTAATCGCATCTATCCACTGTACTGCTCTACTCCCAGCTGGAACAAGGCTTCAAGATATACTAACACTGGGTAAGTAGTTGGTGATTGAATGAATCCATGCAAAAACAAAAAACAAAAAAAAACAGAAGGAAAGAAGGCTGGAGAGAATGATTAGTTGAGCTGGAACACAAAAACCACAATCAAGAAATGACTGTTGCTGGGAAGTTGGCTCAGTGGTAGAGTGCTTGCCTTGCATGCCTGAGGCCCTGGGTTCGATTCCTCAGCACCACATAAGCAAAAAGAAAAAAGCCGGAAGTGGCGCTGTGGCTCAAGTGGTAGAGCGCTAGCCTTGAGCTGAAGAGCTGAGGGACAGTGCCCAGGCCCAGAGTTCAGGCCCCACGACCGAACCCCCCCCCTAAAAAAAAAAAAAAAAGAAATGACTGTTGCCAGGGGCCAGTGGCTCAGGCCTGTAATCAATCCTAGCTACTCAGGAGGCTGAGATATGAGAATTGTGGTTCAAAGCCAGCCCTGGCAGGAAAGTCCATGAGACTCTTATCTCCCAATAAACCACCAGAAAACCAGAAGTGGCGCTGTGGCTCAAGTGGTAGAGTGCTAGCCTTGAGCTGAACAGCTGAAAGACAGTGCCCAGGCTCAGCATTCAACCACAACTGACAAAAAGAGATGACTGTGAGGTTAGGCCCAGTGGCTTATGCCTGTAATTTCAGTTTTTGCAGAGGTAGAGACTGGGAAGATTTCAGTTCAAGGCCAACCAGAAGTTATGGAGATTCCATCTCAACACATAAATCAGGTATGGTGACATGCACCTGTCATCCAAGCTAAGCAGGTCACAGGTAGGAGGATCATAATCTAAGGTTCACCCTGGGCAGAAATCTCAAGACCTGACTTGAAAATAATATAAAGCAAAAAAAAAGGGGGGGGTGGGGGGTTGAGGGGTATGTAGTTCCAATGGTAGAGTTCAGAAAGAAAGAGAAAGAAAGAAAGAAAGAAAGAAAGAGAGAAAGAGAAAGAAAGAAGGAAGGAGAGAAGGAGGGAGAGAGGGAAGGAAGAAGGGAGGGAGAGGAAGAAGGAAGGAAGGAGAAGAAAGGAAGAAAGAAAGGGGAAAGTCCGTGAAGTATTCTGGGTTTTTTTTTTAACATATTTCATAAAGTACAGGTTAGGACATAGGATAGCAACGTAAGTCTACATCAAGATTACACATATAAAACGTCTGCTTTCATAATCAGAAACTATGAAACAATGAGAATGTCTCCAGCCTCCTGGACAGGCAGTTCCCTAGGGGGCAAGAAACACAGCTCATCCCAGATCACAAAACCTGCTCTCTGCTCTCACGGACACTGTGCCAACTAGTGGGTGGAGATGAGAGGGAATCTCTGGACGGCCTTGCCCCTCTTCCCACAGCCCCAGGAAGCAAGCTGTCAGAAGCCTTTCTAGGCAGCTTCTGAAAGGCCCTGTGCCTGGAAGCCGAGAGGCACCAGGAGCAGGTGTGTAGCACCTTCTTAGCAGCCTTGAAGCCTGACGCAGGTAGAAGGGTGGAGGACACAGGGGCCTGAAATGACAAGAGGCTCTCTTTGAGAAACCACGTGTTGGGTTTGCTAACTTCTCTCCCAACACCATCCCTTAAAACTTAGCCAAGCATGGGTGGCACACGCCTGTAATCCTAGCTCCTCAGGAGGCTGAGATTTATTTCCAATGAACCACCAAAAAAAAAAAAAAAAAAGAGCTGGAGAGTGGAGCCGTGGCTCAAGTGGTGGAGAGTTAGCCTTGAGCAAAAGAAGTTCAGGGACAGCGCCAAAGGCCTGAGGTTCAAGCCCCAGGATGAACACATGGACACACACAGCCTTAAACTTGAGGGGGTGAGATTGATTAAGATACATCCATGAACCCATCCCCTCTGTGCAACAAATGTATGCTAATAGCAAAGGGAAGAAATACATTTGGAGCAAAGCAGATGGAACAAATAGAGGGGCGTGGAACAGACTCCACCCTTCTCCACAAACCCCAGCAAGGTGCCTGGCTGAGCGACCTGGTTTAACAGTTCAACCAGTTCATCGCCCATGGGGACAGCTCAAAGCTGCCTCCAGATGGCCTTTGGGGGGCGGGGGGAAGGGTCCCTTTCTCCAGAATTCTCTTTAAAGCCTATCCGGGCCCTTGAATCTTCTCGGGACTCGTTTCCTTGGCCTCTTCCCTTCCCATCGCCCATCTCCAGGCCCCTCTGGAGAATGAGGTCAGCTCTCCCTCGGGGGCTCCCAGCTCGCCTGACAAGAAGACCCCTGCCCCCCGGTCCTCCCTCCCCCCGCCCCCCCCGGGCCCAGTCTCCTCTCAGGTTTTCTGGGTCACCGTACCCCTGGGCTGACCATCCCATTTCCATCTCCAGTCTCATTGCAATGGCTACCCAGGCCTCAGGACAGCTGCAAACTCTTTTTGGAGGGGGCTTGGGGTGGGGGTGGGGGGGAGAAAGGAAGTAAATGGCCAGCCTCGGGGGGCCCCAAGGCCGATCGCGGAGTCGGGGTCAGGGGGCGGGGGTGGGGGGGCGAGCTTTGGACCGTGGGGACGCGGACGCGTGCTCTACCATATGGGTGCGGGGTGGGGGGGGG
>NW_012267230.1:8130902-8135223 GCF_000151885.1 Dipodomys ordii
CCTCACACCGCACGCTGCCCGGCTCCTTCCTCCACGGGCGCCGGGTGACAGCCCAGACCCCGCCCACCTGCCCGCAGCGCGCAGGCGCGCCGCGACAACCACGCCCCTTCACCAAAGAGCGCCACCGCGCATGCTCTACAAAAAGCCAAAAGTCCCGCGGGCGCCCCCTCGGGACACGGAGGACTCCATGCACCTGCTGACAGGTGTGCACGTAACTCCCGAAGCTGAATTGTGTTTTAGGCGCTGGTAGCTCACGTCTGTCCTTTCCTGAAACGATCCATGCCCTTCTTTCTTTTTGCTCCTTAAAAATAAAACCAAGTGCTTTGTTTTGATACTTTTTATATATATATTGTTTCCAAATGATGAAGTGAGAAAGATTTTTCCACTACACTCTGCCATCAGGATTAAAGCATACAGCTAAGAACCATCAGTTACCCAAACCTTTTGTTGTTGTTGTTGATTGTGGGACTTGAACTCAGGGCCTGGGTCCCTGAGCTTTTTCGCACAAAGCTGGTGCTCTACCACTTGAGCCACAGTTCTACTTCCTTGTTTTGGGTGTTCAATAGGAGATAAAGGGTCCCACCTTTTTCCCTGCCCGGTCTAGCTTCAAACAGACATCCTCAGATCTCCGTCTCCTGAGTAGCTAGAATTGCAGGCATGAGCCACTAGCGCCGGGTCCAAACCTTCTCTTCATGTTCAGAGCCTCTGCCTTCTGCTACAAGGGTTCCAATCATGAGTGCATCTGATTTGCTTGTTCCTCTACATTCTTCCTGGAATATACTTACATTAAATAGAATGCACATTTATCTAATAGAATGTAGGATGAGTGTCTAGATAGACTTCTATTTAATATAGTTGAAACTCAACTACTCTGTTATTCAGAGAAACTATTTAAATGGTTTGGGGAGTGGGTTATTACTTGTAACCACAACTGAAGGCAGATGCTTGGATTTTATTTTTGATGGTCCTGGGGTTTGAACTCAGGGCCTTGCAATGACTAAGGCAGGGGCTCTACCACTTGGGTCCCTCCCCCCTCCATCTCTCTACCCCTAGATACTTTTCTGATACAATGTCACATTTATGTTACACTTTCCTGTAGCAGGCGTAACAGGCATGCTCCGCCCACATCCAGTTTTCATTCTACCCCTGCTGATCTCAAGACATGAGCGGCTTGGTCTCTACTCCCTAAATGGCCAAGATTAACAGCTGTGCACCATGGTGCTCGCCATCTGCCTACCCTCCTTCACGTGAAGCAGGAGTTTGTCGTAGAAAATCATTACAGTGTAGACTTAAAGAAGACAATTTGCAGAGTCCATCCCAACCTTCCCATCTCGCAGAGGCTAGGCTGAGGCCTACGGTTTTCCAGCTCTGACTGCTGGAAGAGAGGAGTTGGGGCTCTTCAGCCCAGCTGATGGTGGCTGCCATGTTCTCCTGACTTTTTGGCTGTTCCCTCAACTCCATCTTCAAATAGATCAATAAAGGAAGCATCAGGGGTGTGACAAGGCTGGGGGGGGGTGTCAGATGACTAGGAGAGGGGGCTCTGGCTTCTCCACAATGTCTTTCAGTCTGTACCAGTGGCCAGTGTTAATGGTAAACCTGACCCATTCATGATTCCTTTGAGGGAGGGGGTGGCTTAGGCGGTTGAGCTCCACCCAGTGAGCAAAATCGTCAGACAATGAGTTCAAGTCCCAGTTGCAAAGAAAAGAATCCTGGGTACTTTTGGACCCAGCTTTTCCCAAACACTTGGCAGGACAATGAAAAGGCACTGCCCAGATCCCATCCCACAGCAGAAACGGGGAGACTCAGAAAGGGGAGATTGGGCCCGGCGGCTCACACGTGGCCCGGAATCCTGGCAACTCGGGAGGCTGAGACCTGAAGCATCGAGATTTCAAAGCTAGCTGGAGAAAGGAAAGTCTGCGGGTGAATTGGAGAGAGTCTCCCAATTCACCTGCAGGTTGCTGGACTGGAGACGTGGCCCAAATGGTAGAGTACCAGCCATGGGCTGAGGTCTTGAGTTCAATCCCCAGAACTTTCCAAAAGAAAAAAGAAGAAGAAAGAGGGGTGAACACAGCTGGGGGAAGCCCCTCCCTGGAGGAGCTGCAGGAGGGGAGGGCGGAGGACGAGAATGAGACACCCCCAGAAGCAAGACAGCTTTTGTTTAGGCATGACACCCCCCTCCTAGCTCCTGGCTGGCTAGGTGGAGCGCTACATTTGAGCCACAGCCCCCAAGTCCTAGGCACATTATTTTTTTTTCTTTTAGATAATACATCCTGTTCTATACTACAATCTTTTCTTTCATGGTACTTAGAAGCCATCTTCCCGTAGGAACAGATTTCTACAATATGTATGTGTGTGTGTGTGTGTGTGTGTGTGTGTGTGTGTGTGTGTGTGTCCATACTGGGGCTTTAAGCCCAGAGGCTGGGTGCTGTCCCTGAGCTTTTATGCTCCAGCCTAGTGCTCTACCACTTGAGCCACAGCTCCACTTCTGGCTTTTGGGTGGTTCGTGGGAGAGAAGAGTCTCAAGGTTGTGCTTCCAACCGTGATCCTCAGATCTCAGCCTCCTGAGTAGCTGGGATTACAGGCGTGAGGTGCCTTTGGGCGCCTGGCTGCCATGCACTTTTGCTGCTGGCCCCTGGTCTCAAGGCCAGGAGGCCTGGGTGGGGTGAGCTCCCTCTGAGCATCTCTTTCCTTCCTGGGCATCCACACCTTGCATTTTCTGGAAGGTTCGGTGCACTCACTGTGACTTTCGGCAGAAAGGAGCCTGGGGGTCACTGCAGCCTCGGGGACCCCAGAGTCACCTCCTCCTCCCCTCCCCCCCCCCAGGTCCCTGGACTCACCTGGCTTCACCCCTCCGAGTTCTGGACTTTGCCCCGGGCCAGCTCCAGCCTGGGTTGAACCTGCCGGCCCCACCCCCGGGGAGGAGAGGCTGCTCGTGAGGGACAGGGGGACAGACAGACAGACAGACAGACAGACAGAGGGACAGACGCCTGTCGGATCAACAATGGTCCCGTCAGGGGAGCCCTGCACTGAGCTGGGGGTGAGTGTCCCTCCTTTCCCCGGCTGAGATACGGGGGTGTGGGACACCCCAAGTCTTTGTGTCCAACGCCATAGCCCCAGGGGGCCTCATTTGCTAGGCTAGGGGACCCCCCGCCCGGCCTCCCCACGCCTGGAGACCCCCTTCTGGTCCCCCCCCTCAGCACAGCACCCTGGGAGTGGTGGAGCTCACCAGGTGGGCGCGGGGGGGGCCCCCAATGTGCCGCTCATTTCCCAGCTCTGTGTGCCCCCTAAACCCAGCAGGCCCTTTGCGCCCTGCCTGCTGCATGTGGAGGGCATCGTGGCGTCCACCCAACCGCGCCCAGCACCCCGCTGGGGCGCAATCCCACCCCGCCACCTCCCTGCTCTCCTGCTTGGATGAACCCAGCAGAAAGATGGGATCCGGCACGCGCACGTGTGTGTGTGTGTGTGTGTGTGTGTGTGTGTGTGTGTGTGTATGAAAAGTCCTGAGAATTAAGTACTCCAGGGAGGGCTTGGGACACTTTTCCATAAACACTGGGAGCCTGGCATGGACCATCCTGTGTATGCTACCCGGTGTGTGCCACCATTATCCTGTGTGCCACCCACTGGGTGCCCTCCCATAGGTGCCAGTCTCTGTGTGTGCCGTTCCAAGGGGTGCCCTGTATTCAATTCAGGTCTGGAACCAGACGGAGCCGGCGCCCACCGCCCACCGCCTGCTGAGCGCATGCCTGCTGAGAGCGCTGGGGGTCTGGGCGCCGCCCCTGTACCTCTGGGTCCTCGGCCCCGCCCACCTCCTCCTCCTCCTCCGCCAGCGCCAGCCCAGCTACCTGCGCATGTCACCCCTCTTCAAGGCCAAAATGGTAGCAGCCACCACAGGGGGAGTCTGGAGAGGGGGGAGGGGAGATCTGAGGGAGATCTGGGGGGAGCCCTCGGCAGAGAGACCAGCAGGGGCCCTCTAGCCAAACAGATCGATGCTGGAGAGGCTACGGAGGTAAAGCCAGAGGAGCAAAGTTCCCTGGGCTTTGTGATTGGGAAAAGTCCTGGGGCACAGCAGACAGACAGACAGACAC
The DNA here is from genome assembly GCF_000151885.1 of Dipodomys ordii. NCBI lineage: Eukaryota > Metazoa > Chordata > Mammalia > Rodentia > Heteromyidae > Dipodomys > Dipodomys ordii. Next base: position 8,134,988 of record NW_012267230.1, read on the forward strand.
ACACGCACACACATCATTCTAAAGAGTGTCCAGCCGTCCCAAGATCTTGCGCCCGTTGGGAGCACAGTGACTTTAGTTTGTGGTGCTGCTGGGTGCTAGGTCACTTGAGTTACACTTCAAGAACCCCCCCTTTTTTCTTTTGTGGGGCTTGAACTCTGGGCCTGGGTGCTGTCCCTGAGCTCTTCAGCTCAAGGCGAGCGCTCTACCACTTGAGCCACAGCACCACTTCCAGTTTT
>NW_012267230.1:8135438-8138146 GCF_000151885.1 Dipodomys ordii
TCTTTCTCTCTCTCTCTCTCTCTCTCTCTCTCTCTCTCTCCCTTTCTTTCTTTCTTTCTTTTTGTCGGTCGTGGGGCTTGAACTCTGGGCCTGGGTGCTGTCCCTGAGCTCTTCAGCTCAAGGCGAGCGCTCTACCACTTGAGCCACAGCACCACTTCCAGTTTTCTGGTGGTTCATTGGAGATCCTTATCTCAAGGACTTTCCTGCCTGGCCTGGCTTTGAACCACGATCCTCAGATCTCAGCCTCCTGAGTAGCTAGGATGACAGGCGTGAGCCACTGGCGCCCCACTAGCCGCCATCTTTCTTTCTGCCTCCCCTGCCCCCTCCCCACCCCCAGCCTCACGGGAGCCTGTTTCCCAGGTGCTGGGGTTCACCCTCATCCTCTTGTGGGCATTTAATGTGGTTGTGCCGCTGTGGAAAACCCAATGGGGAAGACCCCAGGCCCCGGAATCCCTCATCCACCCAACGGTGTGGCTGGCCACCGTGGTAATGCCTGGCCTTCCCTGCCTGGGGTGGGGATGGGGAGGAGAGGAGCAGGGGGGAGGAGGAGGGGGGAGGGGAGCAGAGCCTCCCCCTCCCTCACTGAGGCCTCACGCGAGTGTCTTGGCCAGACCTTTGCCGTGTTCCTGATTCACGTGGAGAGGAGGAAGGGAGTCCGGGCGTCCGGGGTGCTGTTTGGGTACTGGTTACTATGTTGTCTCCTACCCATCATTGATGCTGCCCAGAATGCTTCAAGAGGGGTAAGTAGAGGACCACATCGCTGGGGCTGGGGGAGGGGTGGAGGGGAGGGGCTCATGCCTGTGATCCCAGCTACTCAGGAGGCTGAGATCTGAGGATCATGGTTCAAAGCCAGGCCGAGCAGGAAAGTCCCTGACACACTTATCTCCGATGAACCACCCAAAAGCTGGAAGTGGCGCTGTGGCTGGAATGTTCAATGCTAGCCTTGAGCAAAAACCCCCCAAAAGTTTAGGGACGGCGCCCAGACCGTGAGTTCTGAGTTCAAGTCTCAGGACCAACATACACACACACACACACACACACACACACACACACACACACACACACACACACCCCAACAAACAATGCAGCAGCTACAGGCATTTCACATGGCTTTTTGTGGATACATAATAGCCGTTCCTCGGAGGGCGTGTTGATGTAGCCAGACATGGTTCAGTATTCAGCTCGGGACGATCCACTGAGCATGTGCGGAAGGAAGGAACACCGCAGCCCCTCCAGGAAGGGGCAGCAGGTGCTCACCCATTGGCTCGGTCTGTGTTCCCCTTCCAGCCAGGTGACCTGGGTTCCTCAGGAATCAAAGGCAGCAAATGAAGTGCAGCTGGGGTCTGGGTGTGGCCGTGCACGCCTGTAATACCAGCAGGGCAGTCTTTGGTCCAGAAGCTGCCACGTGTTTGGAATCCAGAAGGCTGGCAGTGTGGGGGGGCCTTCTAATGCTAAGGCTCTGTGTGTCTGTCCGGGAACCCTGTCCGACCGCAGATTATCCACCGTGGGCGCCCTCTGCTCCTCTACTGCTCCCCGTTCAGTGCTCCAACACCTGCTGTCTCCCCCGCAGGACTTCCAGAGCGACCCCCTCCCCCACCTGGCCACCTACCTGTGCTTGTTGCTGGTGGGGGCAGAGTTCGCGCTGGCCTGCCTGGTGGACTGGCCCCCCTTCTTCCCGAAAGACCCCCAGCAACCGGTAAGTCGGCAGGTCGGCCACCACGCCCAGCCATGGGGAGCCGGGGTGGCAGGCCTGCACCACTGCACCCGGCCATCCGTTGAGATGGAGACTTCAACACTTCTTTGGGGCTCGGGCTGGCCTCAAACCTCCGTCCCCCATCTCCTCCTCACAAGTAAGCGGAGGTGAAGGGCTGGAGCCACCCCTGCCTCTCATTAAGTGCATTCAGCCATTCGACAGACACCAGAAGTGCGAGCCAGCCCCGCCTATCTTATGTTGAGACCAGGTCTTGATCTGTACCCCACGTTGACCTCGAATTCCGGATCCTCCTCCTGCTTCTGCGTCCGGGGTGCTGGGATTCCAGGGGTGCGCTACCCTGCCTGGCTCCTTGCTTTCTTTTATATTTTGCAGAATCCCTGTCCTGAAGCCGGGGCTTCCTACCCCTCCAAGGCCCTGTTCTGGTGGGCTTCTGGGTGAGTAAGACCAAGGGAGGGGTTTGAGGAGCCCAGCACCCCCTTCCCCCCATCCCCCCAGAAGTTCATGCAGGACTTTGCGACCACGGCATCAGGCCGTCCCCTCAGCTTTCACTTACCCTGGCTCTGCCTCTCAGCTGCTGGGTCAGAGGTTCCCAGGCTGGCAGAGGAGAGAACCCCCCCCCCTCGGCTGAACCCCTACTGACCCCACTTAGGTCTGAATTGATAGCACCAGATCATATCGATTTGAATCCTGACACTTCACTGCTGTGTGGCCTTGGGCAGGCTACTTAACCTCTCTGCGCTGCACTCTCCACACGGGGCACGTAGCGCCAGGCCGCCAAGTTCCCAGAACCCCAAGCGGCGCTGCCCCTCCCCGCAGCCTGCCCCAGCGTGCTCTCGATTGGATAGGGGCACAGAGCAGCCCCTCCATCGTGTGCCGGGAATATTAAAGACCCCCAAGAAAACAGGGCACCCCATACAGGACACTGGCTTTGCCCCGGTGTAGGGTGAGGAAGTGTGTTCCCTTTGCCCCATTTACTGACACACCTGTGCCTAAG
>NW_012267230.1:8142343-8142863 GCF_000151885.1 Dipodomys ordii
GGACCACACACTACAATTTTGATCTAAACAATTCGATTTTTTTAAAAAGAGAAAGCCAGGCGCTGGTGGCTCACGCCTGTCCTCCCAGCTCCTCAGGAGGCTGAGATCTGAGGATCGCGGTTCAAAGCCAGCCCGGGCAGGAGAGACCGTGAGACTCTGATCTCCAATAAACCCCCAGAAAACCACAAGTGGCGCTGTGGCTTAAGTGGTAGAGCGCTCAGCTTGAGCACAAAAGCTGAGGGCGCTGTCCCAGAGGTCAGGCCCCACACCAACATAAAATAAAATAATAGACGCTCCTAGTGTAAGAGTGTCCGGAGCAAAAATCCCAAGACTATGTGAATAACTACAGCCAAACGATGAAAAGGCTGGAGGTGTGGCTCACATGGTAGAGCGCTTCCCACAAACCCAGTGCTGCCAACAGCAGGGGGATTGTTGATAATAAGTAAATGAGCATGAAAGAGAGGAAGGAAGGGAGGGAGGGAGGAAGGAAGGAAGGAAGGAAGGAAAGAAGGGAGGGAGG
>NW_012267230.1:8143868-8169361 GCF_000151885.1 Dipodomys ordii
GGTGCTGTGGCTCAAGTGGTAGAGCGCTAGCCTTGAGCTGAAGAGCTGAGGGACAGCGCCCAGGCCCAGAGTTCAAGCCCCACAACTGACAAAAATAATAAGTTGTCCATATTTCAGACTTGGAAACGGCACAAAAAGCTGGACTCAAGGTGCCTGGCCCTGGGTGGCAGCCATGTGCTACGCAGCTCACCCCCGCCTACTGCTCCTGCTCTCCGCCCAGTGAGCATCTTGAATGCTAGCCCCTGCCCCAAGCTCTTCTCTCCCTCCCTTCCTTCCTCCCTCCTCTCCGTCCCTCCCCTCCCTCCCCTTTAATTCTGTTCTCTTTCTTTCTTTCTTTCTTTCTTTCTTTCTTTCTTTCTTTCTTTCTTTCTTTCTCTCTCTCTCTCTCTCTCTCTCTCTCTCTCTCTCCCTTTCTTTCTTTCTTTCTTTTTGTCGGTCGTGGGGCTTGAACTCTGGGCCTGGGCACTGTCCCTCGGCTCTTCAGCTCAAGGCTGCTGCTCTACCACTTGAGCCACAGCACCACTTTGGTTTTCTGGTGGTTCATTGGAGATAAGAGTCTCATGGGGAATTTCCTCCCCAGCCTGGCTTTGAACCGTGATCCTCAGATTTCAGCCTCCTGAGTAGCTAGGATGACAGGCGTGAGCCACCGGCGCCCTGCTCCGTCCTTTAATTCTGATAACCTGAAGCTCCCAGCTCTCTGCATGCATCCTCGGTGACTGTTTACTGAGCACCTGCTACATGCAGGCAGGCAGTCCAGGCAACTCTGACAGCATTGGACAAATGGAGGGACAGAAGCGGGAGCCGCGTGGCAGTGGCCGGCCGGGGAGGGGCGCCCTCTGCAGGCCGGCACAGGAGACGCATGTGCTAGAATGTGCAGTTGGCTTGCCCAGCTCAGCCATGGCTGCAGAAGCCAAGTCAAACAGCGAGCCCAGGCCTTAGACTTTGCCCTTGGCCTTGCTGCTGGGCTCCCCAGAAATCCTTCTATTTCCCCCCTAGTGGAAATGGGGGTGCCGGCGGTGCACGAGGGGGCTCGAATTCCCATGCCACCCTCTCTGCCGCCCCTGGCAGCCGCCACGGCCCCGCCACACCACCGCGTGTCTCCCTGGGGCTCCAGGAGGAGGGACGGCCAGGCTCGGGCCGCGCTGCCCGCTGGGGGCAGGGTGGGGAGTGGGGACCCCTCTGGGGTGACGGGCCTGGAGTGAGCCCGTGCACCTCCCCCTCTTCCTCCTCTGTAAGACAGCCCGGTCCCAGTTTGCAGGGCTTTGGAGGACCAAAGTATACAGCAGGTGCTCAATGCGTGCACGTTCCCAGGTCTGCTCGTGAAGCCTTAGGGCTTCCATCCCCTCCCCCTACAGCCACACGCCTGAGCCTTCTGGGTGATGGGAAGGAGCAACTGGGCTCCCGGACGGGTCACAGCCCCCCCACCTGTACCCTTGCACCCCAAACCCTTGATGTGCTCCGTGGCTGAGCACGCGCCGTGGCCTCCCTCTCCCCCAGGTGTGCCGCCGAGAAGTTTGAACGTGAAGGAGGCAGCCTCCCGGAGGCTCCGGAGACAGAGGCCCTCCTGCTGCGGGAGCGCGGCGGGCAGGGGCCGCTGCTCAGGGCCATCTGGCGGGTGTTTCGCGGAACCTTCCTCCTGGGGACCCTCAGCCTGGTGCTCAGCGACTGCTTCAGGTTCACCAGCCCCAAGCTGCTCAGGTGAGTCCAGGCCTCGGCGCCCGGCCTGGAGGGGGGGGGGCGGAAGGAGCTCTCTCCAGGGCCAGGGGCTGTGGCACCTGCAGCCTCTGTATTTGGGAGGCCCAGGGCCCCCGAGGGTGGACGACAAGGTTACAGGGAGGGAAGGGGAGAGATGACGGAGTCCACTGACCCCCAGAAAGCCGAGGAGAAGGCCTTCCCCCCCCCATCGCTCTTCCATTGCGAACAAAGCCCCCTCCATGGGCAGCAGTGACTGATTGAGCTCGTGGTGAGGCTTGTGGGCAGCAGAGGCCGGGTTCTGCTGAACCTGTCTCTCATTTCTGGTCTTGGCTGTACTAGGATTCAAATTCAGAACCTTGTGCTTACTAGGTGGGTTCTCTACCGCTTGAGCCAAGCATCCCACCCCTTTTTTGCTTTTAGTTTATTTTTTTCCAGCTAGGATCCTGTGGTTTCTCCCAGAGACATCCTCCAAGGAGGATCCTCCTATCTCTGCCTCCCCCATTGCTGGGATTACAGGCATATGCCACCATGCTGGACCCCGGATGTGGGTTGGTTGGGTTCCCAGACCATGTGTCTGGCTGAGCCGGGCACTGGTGGCTCAGTCCTGTTTTCCTAGCTACTTCAGGAGGCTGCGGTCTGAGAATCGTGGTTCGAAGCCAGCCCGGGCAGGACGGATGGAATGGGACCCTTTCTGCCGGCCTCATTTTCAATTAGTCATGTTACAGGCCCCATCTCCAAACAAAGTCACATGTGGGGCCGGAGCTAGGGGGTTGGGTGTGCTTTCCACATACGAACAGGGGGACAAGAGTCCAGACTCCTTGCTGGGAGGCGCTGCAGAGTCCCAGAGCAAAGGAGCAAGAGCGTCCAGGCCTCACACCTCATTAGGGAGGCCGAGATTGGGAGGATCATGGTTTGAGGCCAGAAAAGCTCACAAGACCACCAGCCGGACCCTGCGGCCCGCGGCCGTGGTCCTAGCTATGGTGGGAAAAGCCTTGGTCCAGGAAGAGGCCTGGGGGAAAAAATCAAGCAACAAAACCTCGGCCTTATCTCAAAAACGGCACACGAGGGGGTGGTGGCGCTTTGGGCTCAGCAGTGTGAGTTCCTACGTTCAAACCCCAGCGCCACCACCACCGAAAAGCACAGAGGGAGTGCGGGGCCCGCGCGGCCGGAGCGCCCTCTCACCCCGCCCCTCCTCCCGCCAGCCTGTTTCTGGAGTTCATGAGTGACCCCGAGCCCCCGGCCTGGCAGGGCTCGCTCCTGGCCGCGCTCATCCTCCTCTCCGCCTGCCTGCAGACGCTGTTTGAGCAGCGGTTCATGTACTGCATGAAGCTGCTACAGATGCGGCTGCGCACGGCCATCACAGGCCTGGTGTACAGGAAGGTGAGCCCGGCCCCAAGCCCAGCCCCTCCTTCCCCTGCAGCCGCCTGGGTCTCCTTCCTCTGTTCCTCGGACCTCAGGGCCTTTGCACTTGCTGCTCCCACACCAGGTCTCTTTGCCTTCTCTCCAGCCTGGCTGGTGTCATGGTTTTTTTGGGGGGGGGCCTAGATCTCATCCTTGGCTCGAGCACTCCCAATTCCTCTGAGCCTGGATATGTTCCCCTCAATTTCCTTAGTTGTGAGGAGAGTGGGGGGTAGTAATGGGGTCCAGTTCACTGACCTTTGTCTTCCTTTAGTGAGGACACGCCTCCTCCACAAGGTCAAAGGTCACCTGCGGCGGGGGGAAGGTTCACTCCAAGACCCCAGGGGAGGAGGAGTCGGGGGCTCAAACTCCTCAGGGCCATTTTGTGCAGCCAGTGAGGCACCAGGAAGTTGAGCCTGGTTCTCGGAGGACTCCCCAGCTCAGAGGACTTGCGGGGTTCCCACAAGTCCCCTCTCCCCATCCCCCCCGCCCCCCCCCTCCGCACAGGTGCTGGCCCTGTCCAGCGTCTCCAGGAAAGGCCGCTCGGTGGGGGACGTGGTGAACCTGGTGGCGGTGGACGTGCAGCGGCTGAGCGAGAGCGTCCTCTACCTGAACGGGCTGTGGCTGCCGCTGCTCTGGATCGTGGTCTGCTTTGTCTACCTGTGGCAGGTGCGAGGCCTGGGGGGGGGGGCTCCTCTTCCTCCATCCCGTCCCAGCTGTGGGCGGGCTCTGGCCTTCTGGACGCTGCCCCACGGAGCCACTGGGTGGCGCTGTTGCCACGCACAAGGAAACCAGCCGGCCCCGCTGGGTTATGGTTAGGGAGAGTAAGGGATGGGGACAGGAGGCGGACAGATACGGGGCGGGCGGGGGTTTGTTTAGAGAAAGGACCCCAGTGGCTTCTCAAGAAATCTCAGTCCCCGTGACTTAGAAATCCCTCCAACCTCCTCAGGAGACAGAGATGGACACCAGGTGGAACATAGCTGTCCCAGAGGCCTGAACACAGGACGCCCGGTTAAATCTGAGTTTCAGAAAAACCTAATGTGTCTTAGTCTGAGTATTTCATGGAATATGCTTATATTAATTAGTCTTTTTTGTCAGTTATGGGGCTTGAACTCAAAGCCTGGGTGCTGTCCCTGAGCTCTTTTGCTCAAGGCTAGCTCTCTACTACTTTGAGCCATAGCCCTACTTCTGGTTTTCTGGTGGTTTATTGGAGATAAGAGTCTCACAGACTTTCCTGCTAGGGCTGGCTCTGAACCATGATCCTCAGATCATAGTCTCCTGAGTAGCTAAGACTATAGGCGTGAGCCACCAGCACCCAGCTCTGTGTGTGTGTGTGTGTGTGTGTGTGTGTGTGTGTGTGTGTGGTATTGATATCAAGGCTTGAACTTGGGGCTTCATGTTTGCTTTCTTGGCTGGCACTCTGCCACTTGAGCCACTCCTCCATCCCTGCTTTTTGCCAGTTACATTGGAAATGGGAGTCTAGTGACCTCTTCCACCCAGGCTGGCCTCAAATCACTGTTTTGTGATCTCATCCTCCCAGTAGCTTGGGTGACAGGTGTGAGCCACTGGTACATGGCCACATTCACTTTTTTTTTAATCTGAAATTTGAATCCGGGGGGTTATTGGCTCGATCTGTTCCCCTGCCACTACAAGCGGTGAAATGAAGAGTAAGAAGATGAACGTCTGGGAGGAATCTGGTCTTACAGATGACTAGGGACTCACCCAGGGCCATGGTTGTTAGTGTCAGAGCTGGGATTTGAACCCAGGTCCTGATCCTCGCAGTCTTGAGTTCAGCCCCCGGCTGCCTACGCGTGTGGCCTCCTTGAGTCTGAGTCCTCCCTGCGGTGCTCAGCTCCTCCCCTGACACCCGACCCCAGCCCTCAGGCCTCTGATGGCGTCGGTGCCCTCTGTCCCCAGCTCCTGGGACCCTCTGCCCTCACCGCCATCGCTGTCTTCCTGATCCTCCTACCCCTGAACTTCTTCATCGCCAAGAAGCGCAGCCACCATCAGGTACGGCGGTGTCTGGGAGCAGGAACAGCGGCCAGTACAGCGCAGGGAGGAGCCTAAGGCCCTTGGGTCTGGGGTGGTGCCAGAAATAGAAGGGGAGAGGCCGGCGCCGGGCCGCGAGCCAGGTTCTGTGACTGTCCACCTGCTCCAAGGCCGTCTCCAACCTGGACACTTCTCCACAGTGCCACTGGGTGGCGCCATGGCCACACACATGAACCCACGGGTCCACTCTGTTCCTAGTATTAGAAGAGTTCTGAAACTGGGGGAAACTGAGGCCCACAGACTGGACGTGAGGTGGGGGCTGTCTAGAGAAGGGACCCAAATGACCTTCTGAAGAATCGCTAAATAACTTAGGGATCATTTGCCCCTACCTCTACATCTTCCACGGCAGCTGGACAGAGCTGCCCCAGGATCCCAAAACTGGGGGGGGGGGGGCAGGGGGGCAGAAGGGGAGGGGCGTGGAAGGATCCAGACCCAGCACGAGGCATCTTGGGAATCCAGCCGTCCCGCTGTCCCCGACTCCCCACTTCCGCTCCCTACCCCCGTGGGCCAGCCTGAAAACACACAGGATGGAGACGTCACCTCCGCTCAGGCCTGCAGAGACCCCATCTCACTCAGTGTCCCGAGTGACCCACGGGGCTCTGGTGGCGGGCCTCAGGCAGGCTCTAGCAGCACCCAGGAGGTGCTTGGTGCCCAGCTGTGAACTAAGGAGGGATGGGGAGGGGTGGGCCCGGCTCCCCCCCCCCCCCATCTGCGCTGCCCACCACTTACCTGGGCCCCGTGTGACCTCCTGTAAGACATTCTAGGCAGCGGCCACACACACACAGGGTGTGAGGGTCCCCTGCTCCCCAGTCCAGCTGGGATCCGCCCTCTCTTCCCCACTGAACCCCACTGTCTTCTGGGTGTCCAGCCTGCACGAACTCCTATAGAGGCCCCGCTGCCCGCCTTGGGTGCCCATCCTCAGGGCCCGGCAGTGGCGGGGTGGCTCTCTAGATCAGGACACAGCCTGGGCCTCCGGGCCTCCACCTCCGGGAAGCCCACAGGGCAGGCGGGGCGGGGGGGGGGGCGAAGGCCGTCCCCCTCCTGACGGGCCAGGGCTGGCTGGGACGTCTGCCGGGGCCGGGGGGCTGTGTGGTGGCCGCAGGCGCTAGGCCTAGCGGGTGTGTGCTTGGGTCCCAGGAGGAGCAGATGAGGCAGAAGGACGCACGCGCGCGGCTCACCAGCGCCGTCCTGAGCACGGTGCGGACCATCAAGGCGCACGGCTGGGAGGAGGCGCTGGCCGAGCGGCTGCTGCGCCTGCGCGCCCGCGAGCTGGGCGCCCTGCGCACGTCCGCGCTGCTCTTCTCCGTGTCCCTGGTGTCCTTCCAGCTCTCCACGTTTCTGGTGACGTCACGGGGGGGTGGGGGATGGACATGGGGGGGCGTGGCTGCAGGGCTCCCCACACAGCCCGGCCCCGGGCCCGCGTCCACCTCCCCCTGTGTCCCCAGGTGGCCCTGGCCGTGTTTGCCGTGCACACGCTGGTGGCCGAGGACAGCGCCATGGACGCGGAGAAGGCCTTCGTGACCCTCACGGTGCTGGGCGTCCTCAACAAGGCCCAGGCCTTCCTGCCCTTCTCGGCCCACTGCATCGTCCAGGCGAGGCTGGGGGGGGGGAGGCTGGGCCCCAATGGGGGGGAGGCTGGGCCCCACTGGGGGGGGAGAGGCTGGGCCCCACTGGGGGGAGGGGGGAGGGAGACCCTCAGGAAATACTCAAAACTATGCCAGGATGCTGCCCGCTGCCTTCCTCACCGAGAACCGGGCAGCCTCTGCCGTGACCTCTCTAGCCCTTCCTGCCGTGCATCCCCGGGTTCCACGAAAACCAGACACTGCCCGTTGAGTTTGTTGATTGATCGATTGATAGATTGTCGGTCATGGGGCTTGAACTCTGGGCCTGGGCGCTGTCCCTCAGCTCTTCAGCTCAAGGCGAGTGCTCTACCACTTGAGCCACAGTCCCACTTCCAGTTTTCTGGTGGTTCATGGGAGAGAAGAGTCTCATGGACTTTCCTGCCTAGGCTGGCTTTGAACCGAGATCCTCAGATCTCAGCCTCTTGAGTAGCTAGGATGACAGGCGTGAGCCACAGGTACCCTCAGCTTGTGGGGTTCTTTTTTCTGTCCTTCCTTCCTTCCTTCCTTCGTTTCCTTGTTTCGAGTGTGAGTATGTATGTGCATGAATTTGTGCACCTGCAATGGTCCCAGGACTTGAACTTAGGGCCTGTGTGCTGTCCCTGAGCTGTTTTTGTTCAAGGCTAGTTCTCTACCACTTGGGCCACGGCTCCACTTCTAGCTTTTTGGTGATTAATTGGAAATAAGGGTCTCACAAACTTTCCTGCCTGGGCCGGCTTCAAACGGTGACCCGCAGATCTCAGCCTCCTGAGTAGCTAGGATGTCAAGGCGTGAGCCGCCTGTGTTTTAATGGCTGCTCCTCAAACCTCCCCAGAGGAGCGTTTGGTTGGGAGTCAAGAGGGCGCCCCCTGGTGGACAAGGTCTGCGGTGGTTGGAAACTTCCTCCACCCTGCAGTACAACAGCCTAGGCCTCAGTAGTCAGGACTTGGTTGCCTCCGGACGCCGGGCCCCCTGCCTGTCCCTGGGTGACACCCCTGCCCTCCACAGGCCCGCGTGTCCTTGGGCCGCCTGGCTGCCTTTCTCTGCCTGGAAGAGATCGAGCCTCTCGCCGTCGACGCGAGTCCTCCCAAGAGCTGTGAGTTCTGCCCAGGCCCAGGCGCCGAGGGGCGGCCACGTGGGGGGCCACGGCTGACGTTCTGGGTGAAGAGGGAGGGGGACAGGAAGGCTGGGGGCGCTAGTCAACATGACAGAGGTCAGCTGGGCACTCACGCCTGGAATCTTAGCTACTCTGGAGGCTGGGATCTGAGGATCCAGGTTCGAAGCCAGCCCAGGCAGAAAAAGTCTGTGCGACTCTTATCTCCAATAAACCACCAGAGAACCAGAAGTGGCGCCGTGGCTCAAGCAGTAGAGCGCTCGCCTTGAGCTGAAGAGCTGAGGGACAGCGCCCAGGCCCTGAGTTCAAACCCCTGGTGCGGCACCATAAAAGACAGAGAGGGAAGCTGGGGAGAGAGAGGTAGGGAAAGAAGGGAAGAGAAATAGAGAGGAGAGAGGGAGGGTGGGAGGGAGAGAGAGGAAGAGAAAGGGAGAGAAAGAAGAAGAGAGATCAGAGTTATGCGCATCACTGTAGAGTGATTGAGCTGCTCCCTCCTGCCCCACCCACTGTCACTTCCACCTGTGGGTTTGGTATTGTTCACCATTGTCAGCAGGCCTGGTCCCCACTCTGCACCAGTACAAACCATCTAACTGCCACTCCACCTGGTATTTGTTTTAACTGGGACATCTGGTCGACCTCTCATCTAGTGTTGATTCTTTTGTGGGTGGTGGCGGTCGTGGGGCTTGAACTCACATCCTGAGCACTGTCCCTGAGCTTTTTGCTCAAGCCTAGCATAATCTACCACTTGGGCCACAGCACCTCTTGTGGCCTTTTGATGCTTGATTGGAGATGAGTCTCATGGACTTTCCTGCCCAGGTTTGGCTTTCAACCACTGTCCTCAGATCCCAGCTTGCTGAGTAGCTAGGATTCCAGGCACAGGCTACCGGTGCCCAGCTATTAGTTTGTGTGTGAGATAGAGTTTAGACTCCAATCCTTCTACCTCTACATCTGGAGTAGCTGGGATTACAGGCATGTACCACAATGCCCGGCTCGTGTTTTAGAGCTGTTCTCAAGATGGTTATTTTTAGCCTAAGTGTCTTTTATGCAGTATCTGAGGAAATCCTACCACACAATCATTTCTGTTTACTGAGTTTTGTGGGGTGTCCTCCCTGGACACCCTCCAGCCTGGGGAAGATCAGTTCTTTTTTCACCAGGCAGAAGAGCTAAGAACTGTAGGCGCCCAGCCCCCAGTGCTGACAGACACCCATTTAACGCATGTGCACGGAGTCATGAAGAGCCTTGTCTTTTACGAAATCTCCCAGGTGATTCTAAACAGAGGCTCAGGACAGAGCATTGTCCCGTGACATCTGTGCCTCAAAGATTTGTCAAAATTCTAATGTCCCCTCGGCTTGCTCAAGCCCCAGATTGGATGATACGTCACACGGGGAGTCATCTGGCTCTTCCTGTGAGGGACGGGGCTGTAGCCATTCTGGTCCTCAATGCCGCCATCTTAGCGTGACATTAGCCCTTCCGTGAATGAGCGTGGCTGTGTTTCAATAAAACTTTATTGACAAAAACAGGCCACAGGCAGGGGTTGGCCCTTGGGTTGTGGCTCACCTGTCTCTGAAGCACACAGCCACAGGGCCACTCCAGCCCCCCCATCCCCCCGGCACCAGGGCAGGTGTCCCAGAGATGGGGTGCGGGGTCTTAGAGACAGAGAGGCAGCAGCGAAGCAGCCTTGTGCCCGTGCTGTGCCCTGCAGCCGCCCGGAAGGACTGCATCGTCGTACACAATGGCAGCTTCACCTGGTCCCGGGAGAGCCCAGCCTGCCTGCACAGGTACCCGGGGGCCCCGGGGAGGGAGCCGGTGCCCGGGCCCATGGAGCCTGACGCATCCAGCCTGCTGTGGAAGACGGCACCACACAGGGCCGCAGCCCTGCGAGGGGCTCGGGCAGACTCAAGCCCTGCGGACGGCATAGCGGGCAGGCCAATTCCTCTGCCCCATTGGGGGGAGACGCCCTCGGCCCTGCAGCTGGGGTGGGCGCTCTCAGCAGCTCACCCACTCAGTGCCTGAGTCCTCATCTCCAGCCCCCAACTATTTTTTATCTTTTGGTCGGTCGTGGGGCTTGAACTTGGGGCCTGGCGCTGTCCCTCAGCTCTTCAGCTCAAGCCGAGCGCTCTACCACTTGAGCCACGGTGCCACTTCCTGTTTTCTGGTGGTTAAATATAGATAAGAGTCTCACTTTCCTGCCCCAGCTGGCTTTGAACTGTGATCCTCAGATCTCAGCCTCCTGAGTGGCTAGGATGACGGGCGTGAGCCACCGGCATCGGGCTACCCCCCAACTTTACAGCTGAGTCTTTGTAGCCAAAAAAATCCCAACCCGTGCCCCCCCAGGTCCCTGAGAAGGGGAAGGACACTGAACGCCAAGGGTACAAGGAAGGGGAGATGTGAGCTGTCAATGGGGGGCCTTTGAACAGCAGGCAGTGGGCAGTGCAAAGGTCCTGAGGTCAGTTTCTCAGTCTCAGCGTGGATGCAGGCTGGGCCGTGTAACCAGGGAATCGTCTCCTTTGGGTTCCCAGGATCCACCTCTCCGTGCCCCAGGGCTGCCTGCTGGCTGTGGTGGGGGCTGTAGGGGCGGGGAAGTCCTCCCTGCTCTCTGGCCTCCTGGGGGAGCTGAAGAAGATAGATGGGTCGGTGAGCATCAAGGTGAGGCGGCCCTGCCCGGCCCCGGCCGCTAAGATGGCCCCGTCCTTCCCGGGCCTGCGTCTCCCCTTCACAGCCAGGGTCCCTGCCCCCTCCCCCTCCCCCCTCCCCGGCCCCCCTGCTCTGCTGAGCCTTCGCCTGCCCGTCTCAGGGCCCCGTGGCGTACGTGCCCCAGGAGGCCTGGGTCCAGAGCACCTCTGTCCTAGAGAACGTGACCTTCGGGAAGGAGCTGGACCTGCCGTGGCTAGAGACGGTTCTAGAAGCCTGTGCCCTGGGGCCGGACCTGAGCAGGTTCCCGGATGGAGTCCACACCTTGATCGGGGAGCAGGTGAGGCCCGGGGCCCTCAGGGGACAGGGAGGCTTTGCCCAGGGGGGCCGTGACCCCTGACCCCCCAGTTCAGGGGTTGAATGTCGCAGGTGCCCCCATTGTTCATGGTGAGTGAAGGGAACGAGGTTAACATGCTTCTGTGGCAGCTCAGACCCGGGGCCGCCGCTGCCCAGCTGGTGGCATTAATCAGATCACCTCCTCACCCCCGGCCTCCCTCACCGGAGCATCTCAGCAGAAGCCATGGCTAGGTTTCCACAATGCCTGCACCCAAGCCCGGCCCTCTGCTTGTTTTTGTAAATAAAGTTTTATTGGGACACCGCCGGGTCCGTTCATTTACCTGTGGGCCACGCCTGCTGCGTCCACTCCCCAGGTCAGGGCTGAGCGCTGGCGACAGACAGCCCACGGCCCGCAGCCCCCCGTGGCTGCTCCGGCCTTTCCCAGGGGAGGCTTGCCAAGGAGGAGACCCCCAGCAAAGGGACGCAGGAGCCCCCTAGGGAGGAGCGGTCCAGGGGACGGCCTCAGAGCCCCTGGTGTGGACCATGGAGCAGAGGGACAGAGGCCAGGGAGGGAGGAGAGGCCGGCGAGGCCCAGGGATCTCGGTGACACCAGCCCTGCCCACACACTGCGTGTTTTCCCTGGAGTCCTGGGCACGGCTGGGCAGAGAGAGTCCGTGCAGTGAAGAGTAACTGAATGAATGAATTGAAAAGTTACCCCAGGGAATGAAAGGGTACAAAAGCCGAGCGAGGGTGGAGAGACTCGAGTGCGGGCGGGAATGCTTCTCAGAAGACGCCCCCCCCCCCCACGAGTGTCCCCGGCCCGATGTATCTCTGACCTGCACACCCAGTCTTTCCAACAGCTATGGATGGACTCAAGTTCCTGCTCCTCTCCCCCCCCCCACCCCCGGCCCAGGGCATGGACCTGTCAGGGGGCCAGAAGCAGCGGCTGAGCCTGGCCCGGGCTGTGTACAGGAAAGCCGCCGTGTACCTGCTCGATGACCCCTTAGCCGCCCTGGATGCCCACATCAGCCAGCACGTCTTCACCCAGGTCATCGGGCCCGGCGGGCTGCTTCAGGGAACCGTAAGTTTGGGCACAAGCGCCAGACAGGTGTCGCAGGGGAGCACAGAGGAAGCCCTCCAGTCTACCCCGGCGCTCAGCTCCTCAGGCACCACTGGCCTTTGTATTGGTCAGCTTTTGCTGGGGCGACGCTGCGTACCAAATAACCCCACCCCTACCACCGCCGCCCCGTGCTTCGATCTCAGCGGCGCACAGCAGCACTTACGCCTCGCTTGGGAGCTGGTGCTCAACCTCGTACAATGTTCTCACTTCAGGAGGCCGGAGAAGCGATCAGCGTTCGGGCAGAAAGCCAGGAAATAGTCGTGTGTGTGTGTGTGTGTGTGTGTGTGTGTGCGTGCGTGCACGCGCACGCGTGTAACTTCCTCTCCCCCCTCCCCCCAGACCAGGGTGCTGGTGACCCACGCACTCCACGTCCTGCCCCAGGCTGATCAGATCGTGGTGCTGGCGGGCGGGGCCATCGCAGAGATGGGCTCCTATAAGGAGCTTCTGCAGAGGAACGGCGCCCTGGTGGACTTGCTGGATGGAGCCAGACAGCCTGGGGGCGGAGACGGCAGCGCGGGAGGACGAGGTACTGGGTGGGCGTCGCTGAGTCTCTGTGGCAGGTGCCTGAGTCTCACCCTGCAGGCCCAGGCCCCGGCAACATGGGCGTGGCCAGAGGGCCGCCTCCCCCAGCCACGAGCCCAGGCCCTCGCCGTGTCCCTGCTCCTCACCACCCCTCTAAGACGAGAGCAATCTCAGCCGCCATTTCACAGGGGAGCGGGAGGATGCCCGGGAGCACGCTGAGTCATCCGCTCAGGGCTACCCATTAGAACTTGGTGTTCAAACCCAGCGTCTCTGCCCGCAGCTGTGACAGAGTTTAATAAGCCAGGAGCGCTTTGGTGTCTCGAAGGCTGCCCCGCACCAGGCCAAGCTAGTGTTCCTGATAATCCAGAGGATTTAAGTCTGTTGGATACTCAGGAAGGTTCTGGAAGGTTCTAGAAGATTTGGGGTGGGGTGGGGGAGGATGGGGGGAAGTACCAGCGATGCACCTCACATCTATTAGCTCATTGAAACATTTTGCAACATCTGTAAGGTTTGGGATCCTAGCTGCCTTCATTTTACAAGTGGGGAAACTGAGGCCTGAAAGTAGTCCATGGTTATGCATATGGGTATGGGTAAACTGAGCTCCACGTGGACCCAGACAGCTTGCTTTTATAGCCAACACACTTTATAGCATCTTTCCTTGACAGAGCAAGGACTTGCCTAGGTGGCTCTAGTCTTGGGTTCCACCTTTCTCTGGAAACATCTCAGCCCTGGTCCACCTTCATCAGAACTCTAAGGGTCACTATCTTGGAGATTAAAAGTTAGAAGTCACCTGTGTGTATCAGTCAGCTTTATGCTGTGATGCTGCCACACAACAAACAGCCCCCAAATCTCTGTGTTTGTTTGTGGGTCTATAGTTTGGGGGTGGCTGTCCCACCCTGGGAAGCAGTGAGCGGTGGAGGTCTCTCCTGGAGAAGACGGCACTTGAAGTTGGGTGTAAGTCACCCAGGAAAGAACCTTCTAGGCATAAGAAATTGTTGGAGGGGCTGGGAAGATGGCTCAGTGGTAGAGCGCTTGCCTTGCATGCCTGAGGCCCTGGGTTCGATTTCTCAGCACCACATAAGCAAAAAGAAAAAAGCTGGAAGTGGCGCTGTGGCTCAAGTGGTAGAGCGCTAGCCTTGAGCTGAAGAGCTGAGGGACAGCACCCAGGCCCAGAGTTCAGACCCCACAACCAACCAAAAAAAAAAGAAAAAAGAAATTGTTGGAGCAGGGTGTTGGTTACAATGGTGAGAGATGTCAAATCCAGCGTTTAGACCCCACAAACCCCCATCTTATCCCCCCACACTGTGTGATGAACCCCTTGATCTTGCAGATACGGACCCCCCTGTGGCCAGTGCTGGTGACCCTGGAAGCTGCTCTAGAGTCCAGGGACCCGAGCACAGACCCGAGAGGTGAGTTCTTGGGGTGCCCAGCACAGGGAGGGCAGGGCCTGCTAGGTGCCCCCACCTGCTCCGTGCGGGTGATTCTCCAAAACCAACATGCCAGTTGACTGGCTCAATGGTGCAGGGCCCCGGACTGCCTGTCCACCGCGGGCACAGTGCGCTTCTACCATTACACATGCCCGCGGCGCGCCAAGGACAGCGTCAGGGCTGTCTCCCCGCCAGAGCAGCCGGGCAGGCTGCCACCAAGACCGCTCACCTCGGCGGTCAGCAGAGGCTGGTGCTTTGATGGGTGGGAGGGACAAAGGCCTCGAGTCTGTCCACACCTGAGTTGTTGCGGGCGCTGGACACGCAGGTAGGGATACCCCAGCGGCTGGTGGTGCCCTACCACGGAGCCCACCGGTCCTTGGCAGAGGGACCTGGAGCGGGTTTTGTTCTTGGAGATAGGCTGAGGACAGATCCTGCAGGTCTGCTCTGCTAGCCCCATCCAGGAATGGGTGCTTTAGGGTCCTGAGTAAGATCAGAGACAGGTGGATGGGTGGGTGGATGGATGGATGGATTGATATGAAAATGGGTGGATGGATGGGTAGATGGATGAGTGAATGGATAGATAGGAAGATGGATTGATGAATGGATAAATGGATAGATGGGTGAATGGATAGATGAATATGAAGATGGATGGATGAATATGAAGATGGATGGATGAATATGAAAATGGATGGATAAATGGGTGGGTGGATGGATGGATAGGTGGGTGGGTGGGTAAGTACAAAGATGGATGGAAGGATAGATGGATAAATGGATGGATGGATGGGTGAATGGATAAATGAGTGGATGGATGGATGGATGGATGGATGGATGGATGGATGGATGGATGGATGGATAGTTGGGAACATAGATGAGTGGATGAATGGTGGATAGATGGGTAGTTGGGTGGAGAATGGATGGTGGGTAGATGGGTGGATGGGTAGATCGATGGATGGATGGATAGGTAAATGGATGAATAGGAGAATGGATGGTGGATAAATGGATGGATCAACAAACTGATGGATGATTTATTATCTAAAAATGATAGGTGGCAAATTGATGGGCATATAATAAGTCAACAGCAAATACATGATAGATAAGGGCTGGAGGTGTGGCTCAAGTGGTAAAGCACCTGCCTAGCAAGCACTAAACTCTGAGTTCAAACCTTAGTACTGCAAAAGAAATGAGTATAACACATGAAAGATAGTAGATGATAGATACTGTCCCCATTTTTATTTTTTGCCAGTTCTGAGGCTTGAACTTGGGGCCTGGGCACTGTTCCTGAACTTCTTTTGCTCAAGGCTAGCGCTCTACCACTTGAGCCACAGCACCACGTCCATTTTTTTCTGTGTTTTAATTGGAGATCAGAGTCTCACAGCCTTTGCTGCCTAGGCTGGCTTCAAACTGCGATCCTCAGCTCTTAGCCTCCTGAGTAGCTAGGATGACAGGCGAGAGCCCATTTTTAATAGCGGGGAGGTGGAGGCATACAAGCAGCTAAATCCCTGCACACGTGCGCAGGTGAAAGGAACATTGGAGAAGTCTTTAGCATCTGAATTGTGCCAAATTGACCATGTGACCTGACAGGTCAGAGGGTAAACAATGCAACACTTAGGCCCCAGTGGCTCTTCGGAAAGCCAAGCTGAGGGTTGTTCGGGGGTGGGTGAGGGATGGCTGACACAGAACCAGGCAGCATGCTGGGAGCAGCGGGTGTCTTTAGGAAGGAGGGAACCGGGGTCAGTGGTGACCAGCCGGCCTGAGAGCTTGGTCCTGCCCCGAGGGGGGAGGACCCTGAGCCATTTTTCCTCCAAATGACAGGTACACGTCAGCGCCCGCGGGGGTCAGCACCCACTCGGAAGGCCCAGCGGGGACCTGTCTAGATGACCCGCAGGGGGCCAGGGGGCCGGGAGGAGAGGCCAGCACGCAGTATGGACGGGTAACTCACCAGGGCCCCGGCCACCCCCGGGCCAGCTCCCCCAGCAGGCCAGACACAGGGCCGCGAACTCCCCTTGACCGAGTACCTACCATGTGCCAAACAAGATGCTAACCCTCACCACCCTAAAATAATAGGTGGACACGATCCACTTAGAGACGAAGCATCGAGTCAACGCACGAGACAAGGGACTCCCAGCACGCAGGCCTAGCTCCATCCGGGTCCCTGGGCCATTCCTTGTCTTCCATGTTGACTCCTCCCCCTCCCCACCCCCCACCCCTGCTCACCCTACCTCTCCATCCAGCACCCACCCACCCACCAGTCCAGGTACCCAACTGTCCACTCATCCATCCATCTGCCTGGCCATCCGGCCATCTACTCACCCACCTACTTATTCGTCAGTCTGTCTGTCCAACCATCTATTTGTTAACTCATCCATTGTTACACCCACCTACAAGACACCCACTCATCCATACATGTCTGCCTGCCTATCCCGTCATCCATCATCTACCCAAATATCCACTCCTTTATCCATCCACAACCTCTCCATCCATTCCTCCATCTGTTCATCTAGCCATGTACTCATTCATGCATCCATCAATCCATCTACTCATCCATCCATTCATCCATAAATGTCTACCCATCTACCCAATCCATGTCAGCTCCCCAACCATATACTCATTTATCTGTCCATCCACAACCCATTCATCCATTCCTCCATCTATCCATGTACTCATCCATCCATCCATCTATCCATCTGTCAATCTATCCACTTATCTATCCATCCATTCATCCATGTACTCATCCATCCATGTACTCATCCATCCATCCATCCATTGACCCATCCATCCATCAATCCATCTATCCACCCACCCACTTGTCCATCCATCTACACATCCATCCATCCGTCCCCTCATCCATCCATCCATCCATCTCCTTATTCACATAAACACCTGTGCTTCAAAACCAGACTGTCACCTTCAGACTTCCAATGGCTCCCTGGGAGGATTATGGCAGAAGTGGGGGAGGGGAGCGTCCTGAAGGGTCCCAGGGGAGACGCTGCCCCATGGGAGGCCCGGGGAGGTGGACCAGTCCTGCATGGCGCCCCCTCTGCCCCGTTGGTGTGGATTTGGGAGCTTTGCCCGGCCCGGCCCTGATTCACCCCTCTCTTGCCCATCTCTCTGTTGCTCTGTGCCTGGCACATTCTACAGGTGAAGGCTGCCACCTTCCTGGCATACCTGCGGGCCATGGGCACGCCGCTGGGCCTCTACACCCTCTTCCTCTTCTTCAGCCAGCAAGTGGCCTCCTTCTGCCAGGGCTACTGGCTGAGTCTGTGGGCAGACGATCCGGTGGTGGACGGGCGGCAGACGCAGGCCGCCTTGCGCGGCTCTGTCTTTGGGGTCCTCGGCTGTCTCCAAGGTACCCCCCCGTCCCCCGCCCCCATCCACTCACAGATGGGGGCTCCTGGATGTCCTGCCGGGGACCTTCAGCGCCTCCAACCTCCAGAGAGAGCCCGGCCCCTGCCAAACACACATGCCTGCACCACCCTGTCCCTTCTCCTTTTCTTCTGTGCCAGTCCCGGAACTGGAACTCAGGGCCCGGGCGCTGTCCCTCGCTCGCTTTACCCCTTGAGCCACAACTCCACGTCTGGCTTTTTGGTGGTTAGTCGGAGATCAGAGTCTCACAGACTTTTCAGGCCTTGAACTATGATCCTCAGATCTCAGCCTCCAGAGGATGATGAGTGTGAGCCACCAGCGCTGGGTCTGTGACTGGACCCCAGAGATCGGAATTAGCTATCACCCCAAATCCAGGGTGACCCTATTTCCAAACAAGGTCCACATGCCGAGGTCCGGGGGGGTCCCCGACCCTCCCCCAGGCTGGCGGGGAACCCTGCCGAGGGTGAAGCGGGGCTCGGCCGGCCTCACGCCCTGACCGTCCTCCTCCTCCCCCCCCCCCCCCCCCCCCCCCCCCCCCCCGCCCCCCTCCTCAGCCATCGGGCTGTTTGCCTCCATGGCGGCCGTGCTCCTGGGAGGGATCCGGGCTTCCAGGCTCTCTTCCGCTCGCTCCTTTGGGACGTGGTGCGTGCTCCCATTGTCTTCTTCGAGCGGACGCCCCTCGGGCACCTTCTGAACCGCTTCTCCAAGGAGACGGACACGGTGGACGTGGACATCCCAGACAAGCTCCGGTCCCTGCTCACGTTCGCCTTCGAGCTCCTGGAGGTCGGCCTGGCCGTGTCCATGGCCACGCCGCTCGCCATCGTGGCCATCCTGCCTCTGATGGTCCTCTATGCAGGCTTCCAGGTAGGAGGAGGCCGGGAGGTTCCTTGGGCCAACTGAGGTGGCTGTGCCAGGCCCCAGGCTCAGGGCAGGTACCGAGGGGCGGCCTCTTGAAGCCTCCCCAGGGCCAGAGACACCCTGGTGTCTGTCTCCCAAGGTCCATGTCAAAGCTTTTTTCAACAGTCAGGCATGGTAACACCCACCTGTAATCCCAGCACTGGGGAGGCTAAGGCATGAACATATCCAGTTTGAGGTCAGCCCAGCTACAAAGTGAGGTCTTCAGAGCAAAATTCTCCTTAATAGCTCTGTGTGTGTGTGTGTGTGTGTCCTGGAGCTAGAACTCAGGGCCTGGATGCTGTTCTTTTGCTCAAGACTAGTGCTCTACTACTTGAAAAACCGCTCCACTGTCAGCTTTTTTGGCAGTTAATTGGAGATAAGAGTCTCAGGGATTTTCCTGCCCAGGCTGGCTTCAAACTGCACTCCTCAGATCTCAGCCTCCTAAGTAGCTAGGATGACAGGTGTGAGCCACCGGCGCCTGGCCAATAGCTGATCTTTTATGCTACTGCTCAAAGATTCTGGTATTAAGCCAGGGCCTGAGAAGAGCTGAAATCAACCTAAAAAAAAGAGTATGGGGGAGTGGCGGTGTACACCCGTAAATTTCAGTACCCAGGAGTTGGGTGCTAGAGATAGAGAGTTCTGGACCAGCCTGCGCTGCACAGGGATGAGAAAGAGACAGACAGTGAATGTAACGCCTTACATTTCTGGAGTCCGCAGCCTGGCTGACACCGTCGATGTATTCGGTAGTTCTCAAATGTGGCCAGGACCTGCAGGAGCAGCAGCGATTACTTGGGGACCTCATCCACTCTTGAGAAGGGGGTTCTAGCTCGCTGAGCAGCTCCAGCACAGATGGGCATTTGAGAACCCTGGCTTAGCCCTGCTCAGCCTGCTTCTGCAAGCCGATCCTCAGCATCGATCCTGGGCTCTTGCTGTAGCAAACCCCACAAACAGAAACTCCTCCAGCTCAGTGTTCTTGTTGTTTTTGGCCAGTCCTGGGCCTTGAACTCAGGGCCTGGGCACTGTCCCTGAGTTCTTTTTTTTTTTTTTTTTTTGTCGGTCATGGGACTTGAACTCTGGGCCTGAGTGCTGTCCCTCAGCTCTTCAGCTCAAGGTGAGCACTCTACCACTTGAGCTACAGTGCCACTTCCGGTTTTCTGGTGGTTTATTGGAGATAGGAGTCTCATGGTCTCTCCTGCCCAGGCTGGCTTTGAACCATGATCCTCAGATCTCAGCCTCCTGAGTAGCTAGGATTACAGGCGTGAGCCACCAGCGCCCGGCTTTTTTTTTTTTTTTTTTGGTCGGGTCATGGGGCCTGAACTCTGGGCCTGGGTGCTGTCCCTCAGCTCTTCAGCTCAAGGCTAGCAATCTACCACAGCGCCACTTCCAGCTTTTTTCTTTTTGCTTATGTGGTGCTGAGGAATGGAACCCAGGGCCTCCTGCATGCAAGGCATGCGCTCTACCACTGAGCCACCTTCCCAGCACCCCCCTGAGTTCTTTTTGCCCAAGGCTGGTGCTCTACCACTTGAGCCACAGCACCATGTCTGGCTTTTTCTGTGTATGTGGTACTGAGGAATCGAACCCAGGGCTTCCCACATGCTAGGCAAGCCCTCTACCACCAAGCCACAATCCCAATCACCAACTCAGTGTTCCTGGAGCAATCCCAGGGACGGTTGTGGTGGGTCCTTTATAAGTCATGGGCCCTCCCCTGAACCAGTCAGACACACCCAATGGTGAGGATGCTCTGACTGGCTAAGCTGGG
Organism: Dipodomys ordii; assembly: GCF_000151885.1. Lineage (NCBI taxonomy): Eukaryota > Metazoa > Chordata > Mammalia > Rodentia > Heteromyidae > Dipodomys > Dipodomys ordii. The sequence continues at coordinate 8,163,778 of NW_012267230.1, forward strand.
TCACGTGACCACTTGTAGGCTTGGGGCTCATCACGGACATCACCGCCTTCTCCCACGGGAAAGCAGAAGTGGGAGGGAAGCGCTGTGCCTCACAAACTGCCCCAGCTCTTCCCTAAAATTCGGACCTGGGGGACGCATGTCTTCTGTTATGAGCTCTGGGCTCAGGCAGAGATGGCTTTGAATCCAGGCCAGAGCCTGGAGAAGCAAACTGGGCCCAAGGTCGCACAGCAAGCGGATGGCCGAGACCGGGAAGCTGCCTCAGTGTGTCTGCCTTCTCTCCCCCCCCACCTGCACCCCCCCGCCCCGCCTCAGAGCCTGTACGTGGCCACCGCGTGCCAGCTGCGGCGTCTGGAGTCGGCCAGCTACTCCTCCGTGTGCTCCCACCTGGCCGAGACGTTCCAGGGCAGCGCCGTGCTCCGGGCGTTCGGAGCCCAGGGCCCCTGCGTGGCGCGGAGCGACGCGCTCGTGGACGCGAACCAGAGGGTCAGTTTCCCACGACTGGTGGCTGACAGGTAGGAGCGGGGGGGGGCAGTGGAACCCATTGGTGTTCACAGATGAGGTCATACTGGCTGGAGAAGCCCAGATGACCCCCAAAGTCACACCGCACATGGGGTGGGGGGAGAATGAGTCCAGAACCCACCAACAGCAGCAGCCTCAATCTCCTTTGTCGTCTAAGAACAGTAAGGCGAATTTCTGAGCTGATAGAACAGGTTCAACTTTTACCCCGGCCAGCTGCCTCGCTGATTGATCCTGCATTCTCTACCTAACCTCTCTGAGCATCATGTGCCAGAACATTCAGCAAGTGCCTACTGTGCCAAGCACCAGTGGCTCACGCCTGTCATCCCAGCTACTCAGGAGGCTGAGATCTGAAGATTACGGTTCAAAGCCAGCCCGGGCAGGAAAGTCTGTGAGACTCTTATCTCCAATGAACCACCAGAAAACCGGAAGTGGCGCTGTGGCTCAAGTGGTAGAGTGCTAGCTTTAAGCTGAAGAGCTGAGGGACAGCGCCCAGGCCCAGAGTTCAAGCCCCACGACCAACCAAAAAAAAAAAAAGGAAAAGAAAGTGCCTACTATGTGCCAAGCTCCCTGATTTCCGTGCTACAGGTGGTGCATCGCATTTAATCCCCAGCTGCCACCAGCTTGGGGTAGATGTGCAGACTGGGTGGTTAGAGGAGGGAGAGGACTTCCCCTAGCTAGCCACTGAAGAAGATGAACCCTCCCCTCTTTTGTTTCCTTGGTACTGGGAAGCTTTTGTGCTCATGTGGTAGGTTTGGCTTAAGCAGGGTCAACTTCTTGGTCTCTGTTCCCTCATTGGTCGCCTGGGAACGATGCCAGCCTCTTGTTGGAACAAGATATTATGTGCCAAGCCTGGGGCTTCCGCAGAACGGGTTGTCATCTGCTTGATTTGCTGCCAGTGCCCCCGACACCTCCCTTGGTGTCTGAGTGAATGAACGAATGAATGAATGAGTGGTAGATCAGGACATCAGGGAGAGCTCCTGAATCAGGTGCTGGGGATGGAGCCCCGCCCCCCAGCCCAGTGTCATCCAATGGCGGCGAGGCAGCCACAGACCAGGTGACCTGGCTGGGGAAACCCATGGGGAGGGAGGCCCTCCATGGTGCTGGGTCCCAAGGTCAGGCGCATCAGGGAAGGCTGTGGGGGAGGTGACCTTGGAGTGGCCCTGTGTGAAGATGTTGACCCCGTGCGGGTCAGGCTGAGGCGGGCAGGAGACACAGCCTGGCACCTCCAGGGCCGGCAGAGCTGGGCCGAGCACCAGGCGTGTGCCAGGGCTTGACGGGGCGGTCACAGCCACTCCTTAGCTCAGGTGGGAGGGGGCCGCGCTGGGACCCCCAGACTATACTGAGCTTCCAGTCCTTGAGGGCAGGAAAAGGGGGGGGGTCCTGGCAGATGAGGGACCCCTGCGTACCCGCTTCTCTTCGCAGGTGGCTGGCGGCGAACCTCGAGTTCCTGGGGAATGGTCTGGTGTTCGTGGCCGCCGTGTGTGCAGTGCTGGGCAAGGACCACCTCCGTGCCGGCCTGGTGGGCTTCTCCATCTCCGCCGCCCTCCAGGTACCCCAGACCCCCCGCGCCCTCTCCCCACATCAGCGGGGGGGGGGCAGAGCAGAGGCGGCCGATTTTCAGGCTGGGGTGCAAACCGTGTGGCTGAGTGTGTGCCGGGCAGGCCTGGCTCTGAGCGCAGCAGAGCCACGGGCTCTGGACGTTTCCATGCTGTTATCTATACGTCTCGGTGTCTGTGGGCAGCGCATGCGCAGGCAGCTGCGTTAACAGTATCTGCATCCTGCCGTGGTCTGAGCCAGCGTGGGGAAGCAGAGCCCGCGCTCTGCTTGACTTTAGCTGAGTTGACGTTAGCTGAGTCAACCGGAAGACCCCTCCACAGAGGATGTGTGTGTGGGCAGGGACCGGAAGGGGCGTGCTGGAGCAGCAGGAGAGAGGGTGCTGGGGTCATGATGGGTGGAGATGGCCGTGAGGAGCGAGAGGAGGTGCGGCGAGCCAGGGAGGTGAGTGGAGAGGGCAGCGAGGCTGCGGGAAGAAGGGCGGCGCTGGCTGGCACACAGGATCGCTCCTGGGTACCAGAGCTTGGAGACGCAGATGTCTGGGGAAACCATGGAGGCCTAGATCCTGGGGATGCGGTCAGAATGTAACTAGCAGCCCTGGGCTGGCTGTGTACCTTTGGGAGGGTGTACACCCTCTCTGGTCCTGTCTCCAGATGGTGTGACCAGATGATGGAGGGGCTCGAGGGGAACGGGGTGCTATTGGCTGAAGCTCAGTCTTTTGTGTGTGTGCGCGTGTGTTCCAGTCTGGGTGCTGTCCCTGAGCTTTTTGCGCTCAGGGCTACCGCTTGAGCCACAGCTCTGCTTCCAGCTTCTTGCTGGATAATTGGAGATCAGAGTCTCCCCTAGATGTTCCTGCCCTGGCTGGCTTTGAACCGTGATCCTCAGATCTTACCCTCCAGAGTGGCTGGGATGACCTGCGTGAGCGCCAGCGCATGGCTCCATGTCATCCTGGTGGTGCCAGGCTGTCAGGCCGCCCTGTTCTCTGGCCCTTCTTCCTCCCCTGGGTCCCGTCTCCAGACCCTGCCTTGAGGGGGCAGTGAGCCCAGCCTGAGTTATCACCCCCCCCTTTCTCAGGTGACCCAGACACTGCAGTGGGTGGTTCGCAGCTGGACGGACCTGGAGAACAGCATGGTGGCTGTGGAGCGTGTGCAGGATTACGCCCGCACCCCCAAGGAGGTGAGGACAGGTGCACAGGAAGGGCGGTGGGCTTCCTCCTCGGCCCCCCCATTCAGCCTCCCCCCCCCACCCAGGGGCTGCAGTCACAGCAGGGGGGGGGGCGCAGCAGCAGCAGAGCCCGGGCTGCCCGGGGCCCTGGCCAGGCAGGCCACAAGGGGGCAGGGCAGAACTTTGTAGGAACAGAGCAACTAGCTACACAGTGACAGCCACTGCAAGGTCTGATGGAATGGAACATTCTAGAACTAGGTCACAGCAACATGTAGCACTCTGCTGGATCCAAAGCAGCCACCTAACAGGGTTCTAAGCTAGGAGGGAATCCAAGGAGATCATGCAGGACAAGATGGGGTCCCATCCCCAGCTCAAGGGACATTTTCTTTGGGGTGTTGGTCCTGGGGTTTGAATTCAGGGCTGAGCGCTGTCCCTGAGCTTCCTTTGGCTCAAGACCAATGCGCTACCACTTGAGCCACGGCTCTAGTTCAGGATTTCTGCTGATTAATTGGGAGATAAGAGTCTGGGAGACTTTCCTGCCAGGGTTGTTTTTTGTTGTGTTTTGGGTTTTTTTTTTTTTTTTTTGGTCGGTCCTGGGGCTTGAACTCTGGCCTGGGCGCTGTCCCTCAGCTCTTCAGCTCAAGGCCAGCGCTCTACCACTTGAGCCACAGCGCCACTTCCTGTTCTCTGGTGGTTTATTGGAGATAAGAGTCTTATGGACTTTCCTTCCTGGGCAATCTTTGAACTGTGATCCTCAGATCTCAGCCTCCCGAGTAGTTAGGAAGACAGGCGTGAGCCACGGAGGCCTGGCTTGCCTGGGCTGTTTTTTGACTCTTGATCCTCAGCTCTGCCCCTCCTCACTGGCTCAGAGACAGGCCTGAGCGATGGGTTCCAGCAGGACGCTGTTTTTTGGGCACTAAGCCTTGAAGAGCAGTTGTGGGAGGGATGGGAGGCAGCGCACCCTGCGTGGGGAGATGCCAGGCGCTTATTCTGTGCAGCCGCAGTCCTTGCCTCTGTGGATGGATCTTTACAGCCCTGGATCACAGCGGTAAACCTGTGCTTTGAAGAAACTGAGGCTGGGGAGGGGGAGGCTCGTGAAGTAGAGGGGGTGATAGAGCAGCTGCCTAGCAAGCAGGAAACAGTTCAAACCCAAGTACCACAGAAAACCCGGACACTGAGGCTCAGAGAGGTGGGATCACTGTTACCCCCCCCCCATGCCAGGCGCCCTGGAGGCTGCCCACGTGTGCGGCTGGGCACCCCTGGCCCAGTGAAGGGAGGATCGAGTTCCGGGGCTTCGGGCTGAGACACCGCGCCGACCTCCCGCTGGCGGTGCAGGGCGTGACGCTGACCATTGAGGCTGGGGAAAAGGTAAGGTCGTCTCTGGGCTGAGCACCAGCTGCCCCCCAGCTCCCCACCCAGCCCCCTCCCACCTCGGTTCCCCGACATGGCACCAGCACCACCCTGGGACCCTGGCTTTGCCAAAGGAGACCTCGTCCTCAGTCTTCCCGTCTATAAAATGGGAATGCTACCACCCACCAGCTTCCTTACAGCGCCTGTCATTACTCCATTCTCAACCCCGGGAGGTCTGAGAGTGCTGGACGTGCCCCCCAGCGTGACTCCCCCCTGCAGCCCGGTCTCTGGGAACCTGCATTTAAGCATATCAATTCCCCTGCCCAGAACCTTCCACCACCTCCCAGCTTCCTTCTGGGTAAAGTCTGAATCTCCGAACTGTGGGCCTCAGGGTCCAGCTGCCCGGGGGGGGGGGGGGCGCACTAACCTGTGTGTGCTTCCCCTCCTCAAACTCCTATGCGCCCTACAAGGTTCCACTCAAGTTTCCCACTGTACCGCATACCAGGCAGGAAGTAGAGATGGAGGGGGTGGGACAAGAGTGCATGGTGGGCGGAAGTGTGTGTGCTGAGAGGATGACTGACGGACAGACTGACGGACCTCGACCATAACGCCGCGGTCCTGGCCTGGCCGGCGTGGACCACGGCCTCGCCTCGCCCTGGCAGGTGGGCATCGTGGGCAGGACGGGGGCCGGGAAGTCCTCGCTGGCCGGAGGCCTGCTGCGGCTCCAGGAGGCGGCGGAGGGCGGGGTGTGGATCGACGGCGTCCCCATCGCGCGCGTGGGGCTGCACACGCTGAGGCGCAGGATCACCATCATCCCGCAGGTGAGGGGGCGTGGCGAGGGGCGTGGCCGCGGTGAGGGCGTGGCGAGGCCAGGGCCGGGGCGTGGCAAGGACTGGGGGCGTGGCAAGGGGCATGGCCGCTGCGAGGGGCGGGGCGAGGGCTGGGGCGTGGCCAGCATTGCTGAGGGCTGGGGCGTGGCGGTGTCTGGGGGCGTGGC